>NW_008360332.1:7051126-7092344 GCF_000622305.1 Nannospalax galili
TTCCCCATCTGAACACATATCTTGACCATTTTGCCAAGAAAAAAAATCCTTCAATTTCAGCATACACAGAATGATGATAGTTTATATAGTTTGCAGTCCAAAAACAAAATTGCCTAGGTCTCTGCCACCCAGCCCTTTCACTGTTCATTACTTATTATTTTGTATTACACTTATCTATCTGTTAATTCATTTATTTTTGTGAGGGGGGAAGTGCACATGCCATGGTGCATGTGTGACAATCTGAGGACAACTTGTGGTAGCTGGTTCGCTCCGTCATATGGGTTCCATTGGCTGTCAGTCTTGGTGGCAAGTATCTCTCCAGGCCTATCAGTTTTTCAAGGGTGACTTGTGTCACATTAAATGTGGTAGAAAAGAACAACACTGAAGTCTATTCAATCAGTGATATAACCTCCAGTGGTGAGGACCAGCTTGCCCAGCTTTTAAGTCTCCAGGCTATCATATAGGGCTATACGGTGAGTTTCAGGCCAGCCCTGGGGTATATGAAGCCCTCTGACAGAAGAAGGAATGAAGAGAAGAAGGAAGGAAAAGAAAAGGAAGGAAAGGAGATGATGTAACATTGTTATACTATGTAGTCCCCCAAAGGTGTCTCTTCAAGGTGGGTAACAGGCACAAGCTGTGTGTGCCTTTGGAGATGGGTCTCTGTCCTCCCCAAGGCACTGGGGTCTGAGACGACTACACTGCTTCTGGCAATATGGAGTGGGAGGATTGCTGAGACAAATACGGGAAGCCACAGCACTGCATCTGGAAACTATCACCAATTCGCCGTGCAGCTCATCTTGGTGAGGTGGTGCTCCCATTGATCTGAGTGGACTCTTCAGTGCCCGTGGCAGCCAGGAGTCTCAAGTCCTCTGTGATCATCTGGTCCAATGATAGTAGTTCAAAGAACTGAGCGTGGCCAGCACTGAACATCCCTGGCATTCCCCAAAGTGCTCCAAGCACAAGCACCACAGAGGTTTTCCCAGAGCACATTTCTGAACGAAGCCACCCCAGTCCTTATAGCAGCACTGAAGCTGCTAACCAGCACTCCAGAATGACAGCTGTCACTAACCGAGCATGGACTGTGTGCTCCAGACCTGGTGTCTTGCTTCCATCGCTTACCCAAGGTCACACAACAAGTATCAGAATTGGACTGAACTGTCTCTTAACTCTTAATTATGCCTGCTTCCTTGGGGAGGGCTATGCTGAGTGGCACCTACGCACCCGTGTTTTCCATTTTAAGTTATGGTCAAGGGCCCGCTTCATTCTAATCTGTGTTTAGAAGTCTGGTCTTTGACAGGTCATGTTTATTTGTCAGGCACACATATATGACTTCCTGCCCCTTCTATGCAAATTGTCACCAAATAAAACCATATGCATTGCCATAGCAACGCTGCAACACAAACATGGTCCAATCTTTGTCTATTGCAGTAAAGAACTGAAAAGATTTTATGTTTGCTTGTTGTTGCTTTAAATAAAAAACTCCATCTGCATACATTTGAGCAGAATATCATGGCAACAAATACAAACATACCCCACAAGTCTATTCTTCCCACCTTCTGGGAAGTCAATCGAGAAAATAGGCTGCAACAGTTGTGATTAAGCAAGGCCCCCATGGGCCTCTTGTGAGTCAACAGCTAGTGCTTCACATACAGCCCTGCAGGCAAGTTGGGACTTGATGGACACAGAGACTGTGGGCCACGTCCATGGTTTTGTGGAGCCCGAGAGTTGCTCAAGTCTCAGGCACTGTTAACCAGGCACCATCTGTCCTCTGTGCGTGTGTGTGTGTGGACCAGGTCACTCGGGTGTCCCATCCCAGCCTTCACCTCAGCATCCTCTACATAATCCATCCCATGTCACCCTCTCAAGGTGATACTGCTATCAGTCACATTTTACAAACAAAAACGAACCTCAGGCTAGCAACTTGCCAAAGCCAACAAACTAGAAAAGGTGAGAGGAGGGATCTAAATCAAGATTGTTCTTGACTGTCTTTTACCCTGTTCAGCATGGCTCTCTGTTCCAGGGTGCTGTGGAACTCATCTGTGTCCAGGATCACTTACTTGATTTGTGTTGTCCTGCCTGCCTGACCAGTTTCCCCGGTGCAGCTTTAAGAAATGGGCTGTAACCCAGGATCAGGGAATGACAGGTTTGTCTGTGTATGGACCACTCTGCTCTTCTCCAAACCCCTGCTATTATTATTACTATTATTGTTGTTGTTATTATTTTAAGACTTCATATGTCCTGATAAATGAAGATGAGTTGAAATAAATTCTTTCAAGTCCCAGGCACCTGGGATTGCACAGTGATTTTCCAGAAAGTGGAGCACTCTCTAGCTGAAGGGGAAAAGTTTCATCAAGTAAATACCATTCCGTCTTCTCAGTCATGAGTCCAATGAAAGTTGGTATCACCAGATAATAGTCCTTGGTTGCTTCCTCACTGAATTTGGTCTGGGGTTATCCTGTGACCTCTGAGGTGTGGAGTGGGAGGCTGAAGGACCACTGTGACGTGGTAACAAGAAGACTGACTCTTTCTAGAGTCCTTGGCCTGGCTGGGTGTGGGAAAGCGATTTATAACACAGCCTGCTCACACACCCAGGAGACAGACAGTGTTACTGTTCGCTTAACACACCCAAGATCCAATGCCTTAAGCTTTAAGAGGTTACCTCTCCTGCCCAAGAGTCTGCAGTGATAGAGCTGGGATTCCATTCAGGGCTTCTGGTCCCAGAGCCTGTACAGGACTGATTTCATATATCAGTCCTGTTTCATATATCAGGGGTGGGGGCTACCCAGTGGGGAAACACAGTTAAGAACATGCCAGATGGGATCCTGCAGACTCAGGCAGATTTGAACCAAGTGCGGCACACAAGTGGGAAAATGGAAACACCCCTCCTTCCCTGTCCAAACCCAAAGGGGGATCCAAAGCTTAGTCAAGAAGGCTCTTTGTTTAATCAATTATTTTTGTTTTCAGAACTGAAGTGGAAATGACCCAGTGAGGAAGTAACATGAGCATAGCTCACCCTGGTCACACAATTAAAATTCATACAAAGGTACATCATTCCTCACCTAACCCTTCAGAGAAAGGACCCTTTTTAACCCAGAAACTCATTAAAGCATTCCTGCTGTGGAAGTCCCTGCCTCTTCTGAAGGGACACTGTCAGAGACCTTGTTCCTCAGAGCACAGCCACACAAAGGGTTTTGTGCTGACACCGACCTATTATTCTACACATGCAATGAAACGTGAGGGATGGTGTGTGAACAAAGGCTGGATGGAGGATGCGCGCCCAGATGCTGTCTTGGCCAGGTTGCAGTGGTAATGATCTAATGTTTTCTGGCTCCTTCTTTCGTTGCTTTTCCAATTTGGTTTTAGTATTTGTATTACTGTATTATTTTCCCCGTACAATTGCTATTGCTGTACACGATTAGATCATTTTCATAGTTGAGTGAGGAGACATTTCAGAAGACAAGCTACAGCTGGTAGCTGCTGCCTCTGGGATGTGCATTTAATTTTCCTTCCTGTTGGTCTTAAAGATACTACCTGCACCAAGGGTCTAAGTTTTTGCTTTTTAAAATTTATTTGGCATTGAGGCTGGAGAGATGGCTTAGAGGTTAAGAGCACTTGCTGCTCTAGCAAGTACTTGGGCTTGGTTCCTAGCACATGGTGGCTAACTGTAACTCCAGTTCCAGGGTATCTGATGCCCTCTTCTGGCCTCTGAGAACACCAGGCATGCTTGTATACAGTGTACATACATACAGATAGGTAAATACATACAAAATAAATAAACTTAGCTGGCGTGGTGGCACATGGCTTTAGCCTCAGTACTCAGGTAGCAGAGGCAGGTGGATCTCTGTGAGATCAAGGCCAGCCTGGTCTACATAGCAAGTACCAGGTCAGCTGGGGCTACAGAGAAACCTTGTCTCAAAAAGACCCCAAAAGTTTACTTTGTAGTATTAGGGATTGAACCTAGAATCTTGTGCATCCAAGCCAAGTGTTCTGCCATTGAGCTACATTTCCAGCCTAGGACCTAAGTTTTAATTTAAACCATCTAACGAAAGTAGAGAAAAAACTACACATCCCTTTGTAATGGTAGGTAAACATATCTTGTTTTTGTATGCTTTGGGTTGATCTTCTGATCTCATCACATGGTTCCTCTGGCCAAATCTAATCCCATTATTAATAGGCTCTTGACAAAAGAAAGGACCATTTAAAAATATTTTATTATTTTAAAACATTTTTATGTGTATAAATGTATTGCCTGAATGTATATGTCATGCAATTCCCTAGGAGGTCAGAAGAGGGTGTCAGATCCCCTGGAACTGCAGTTACAGACAGTTGTTAGTTGCCATGTGGGTGCTGGGATTCAAACCTGGGTCATATGCAAGAACAACCAGTGCTCTTAACTGCTATGCCATCTCTCCAGCCCTATTATTTTTTGTTTTATGTGTATGAGTACATTGCATATATGCAAATGTACCTGTCATGCAATGCCCGAGGAGGCCAGAAGAGAGTGTCGGAACTCTTGGAACTAGAGTTACAGACAGTTGTTAGCTGCCATGTGGGTGCTGAGAACCAATCCCAGGTCCTCTGCAAGGTGCTTTTAACCCCTCTCTAGCCCCAGAAGGACCATTTTCCATTGGCCAAAGATTGTGATCCAGGGTAGCCATGCTGAAGCAGAGCCTGGGCAGGGGAGAAGGAAAAAAGAAGTGTGGAAAGGAGGAAAGGAAAGCTTGTCCTGGGGGCAAGTGCAGAAAGGCATGTAACCACTCAAGGCTACCCTCACAAAAGCCTGAAGCCCTCACTGACGCAGAACCTCACCTATATATACCACACCCGACCAGCTATATGGAATTTGTGGCCTTTTGAGCAATGCCAACACTGAAATTTATTTTATGCTATCTCTGAAAATAAAATTGGACTAAATAAATGGAAAGCTGCTGCAATTAAAATCACTGGGGCAGCTCCCCGATTGCCTTTTAAATGTTATTATACTTTTTTAAATTTATGGGCACAGGGACTACAAGCCCTAGCACACATGTGGAGGTCAGACAACTTGTTGGAATCAGTTCTCTCCTCCACCACATGAGTTCCAGGGATCAAATTCAGGTTATTACCTGTTGGCAAGTGCCTTTACCCACTGAGCCATCTCGGCTGCCCACTCCGGTTCTTAAAATGCTTCATAATCATACAGGACACATCGGGTCATTGAATGCCCATGACAGGCAAGACCACCTGTCTGACTCATCCTCATCACTTCCTCCCCTTGCTTCCTTGCTTGGTATCTTACATCTAAATCCAAAACCTTGGCCTTGTTTCTCCTGCCTTCTTTCTTTTTTATACCCAAATCACTCATTTATCTTTTACTCAATACATGGTGAGCACCTTCCATGTGTTGAGCACATGTGAGATTGCTGGAGGGACACAAGTGAAAGAAGGAGCATTTGCTGTTGGGGAGCTCAGTTTAATGATAACACTGATAAAATGTGGGGGCATCATATGAAGAGAGACCTGGTCTGAGCACTAATTGAAGGCTGAATGTGAGGTAACTAACTCAGGCACGGATTCTTCCCCCCCATTCTCTCGGATGACTGATGACATGGTTGGAACTAAAAAGATCATTTAGGAACAAAAGCCTGGACTCTTGCCACCACTTCCTTTCCATGGCTTTCCGGAGCCCCACCACTGGCTTCCTCTCAGGTTCTTCCTCATCCAGCTGTGCATAGTTCATGCACACACTTTCACCGCACTGATCTGATCCCACCTCGGTAGAGCGTACGTTTACCACATAGACCTATCGCCTTCTGGAGGTGAATATGCTGATAAGTTAGATCAATAGCAGTGTTAAAGAATTATACTGCCATGCAAACCAAAGTGCACAAGCTATTATCTAAATAACATATTGCTTCAGCTAATGAATCACTCAAGGGACCAATCTCTAATCACTATGAGGGTCTGTGAGGTGAGGAATGTCTCCCGGTACAGGATGGCCCCATCTCTAAGTTGATGGAAAAGCAGGGAGATGAAGGTTAAAAGGAATGAATGCAAGACTGTCATGTGGTATACTCTGATTCTTGGTTTTCCTCACAGTACCACACAACAGGAATCTTCAAATGATCTACAAGGTAGTTTCCATTTTGAGTGTAAGGGTGGAACACCCTCTCCCATCCCTGTCTGTTCAATTATAATATAAAAATATCTAAAATGCCTTAGATCAAGCCTCAGTCTGCTTGAGTGTTTTTTTTATCTTTTTGAGACAGGGTCCTCCTCTGTAGCCCCAGCTGGCCTGGAACTCACAGAGATCCACCTGCCTCTGTCTCCCTATTTGAGTTCTTAATCTAAATAACATCAATTACTTTCTGTAGGACTCTAGGAAAATTGTTGGAATTTTCAGTGATTCAGTTGTAAAATAAGGATGAAAGGAGTAAGACCATTTTATGCTTTGTTATAAGAATGACCAAATATGGGGCTGGGGAGATGGCTCAGCAGTTAAAAGCACTGATTGCTCTTGCAGAAGACCCAGGTTCCACTCCCAGCACCCACGTGGTAGCTAATAACCATCTGTAACTCCAGTTCCAGGAACTCTGATACCCTCTTCTGACCTCCATGGGCACTGCACGACATGGGTGCACCTAAGGTCCAGAGGAAGCAGTAGAAGAAAGTTAGGTATTATCATCAGCTCTAACCCCTTTTTATCGGCAAGCCTTCCCAGATCTTCCATGAGTATTGGTCTCTTCTACCTCTGTATGTATGTATGTGTACATCACTCTGGGGGTGTTTCTTTTCACATTTTAAGAAATTCTTGTTTTATTATTTATGCATATGTGTGTGTGTGTGCGCGCATGTGTGTACATGGGCATGCCACAGTGCATATGTGGAAGTAGAGGACTACTTTTCAGGAGTTGGTTCTCTCCCTCCCTATGGGTTTGAGGGATATAATTTGTTCATTCAGCTTGTGCAGCGAGCACTTTTACCTTCTGAGCCATCGCTCGGTCCCTTTCCTCAGGTGAAACTGGTAATTAGTGGGCTGGCATAGAAAAACATTCAGTAAATATTTGTGATTGGATTAGTGGATGTTTCTGCCTCCTAGAATCAAACCTCATGCTCATAGAAGGTAAGGAACATTGTGTTTCTAGTTACAAGGGAGATTACACACATAGCTGTTCTAGATCAAATGTAACAATGTATTTTCAAATGCATTGTCAAACTCTCATAAAGAGCTCTCCATGGACACAGACATAGACATAGACTACAGACTACACACACACACACACACACATGTAGACCAGGGACTGGAATTCAGAATGGTGAACTCCCACTGAGGCTTTTGTGCTTGAGGCAATCTTAGTTGGTCATGTTAACATTGAAATGTGGTTTAAGGATCTTACAGAAGACAAGGCTTAGCACCTTCAAAAGATGGAGAGTTAGAACTGAGACTCCTGCATAAAAGCTAGACTCACAAAGGATCATGTACTCAGTGAACAGGTAGACTAGAAAAATAAAACCCCTCCTACTTGCCCATGAAGAGAAATAAACCTGGACTCAAGCTATTAAAATCACAGACTTCCCTTCATACAAGTTTAGGGTTTGAATTTATATTACCTATATGGTCTGAGAAACTTTAACTAAAAAAAAAAAAAATAGTTTAAATTAGTCCTAGGCTGGTAAGTAGCACCCCAGGGCACAGGCAGGCACAGATCTTCTGTGACAGATAGCTCTTACAGCCTTATAGAAATCTAACAGGTGAAGTGTCATGGAAAATGAGGACATAGTCTGAAGTTACAAACTACATTAGAAAACAAGACACCATGAAAACAGAAACCACGGCAAATAAAATTAGGCCTTATATAACAGGCATGAGTTATTTAAAGTGTTTAAAATATTTTATTTTTATTTTATGTGTATGAGTGTATTGCCTGCATGTACATCCATGTCATGCAATGCTGACAGAGGTCAGAAAAGGGCATTGGATCCCCTGGAACTGGAGTTATGGACAGTTGTTAGCTGCCATGTGGGTGCTGGGAACTGAACCCAGGTCCTCTGCAAAAGCAGCCAGTGCTCTTAACCACTGAGTCATCTCTCCAGCCCCTAAAAATATTTAAAGAAGCATAAAAATTAAAGATATGTAAAAGAATAAAAAGACCAGGGAGAACTGAGAAAAAAGAAAATAGTACTTATATAAAAATAGAATGTATTAAAAGCATAACTATATATTAAAATATGGAAAATACATAATTGTCAAAGTTAAAACAGTGAATGAGTAAAAGCAGGTATAGTTAAAGAGAAAAGCAGGGAATTGTAAGGTCAATATGGAGAAATTACTCAGGATATAGCCTAAAGTGTGAGGGGGGCAAAGAAATGAGAAATCTGATATTGCAAGGTCATGACAGAGGCAGTTATTTATAGAATGACTAACTGAAATAAGGGCAGGAAATAGAACTTGTTTAATGTTAGAATAAAGCACTCGGGAGTGCCTTGTACACAGTAGGTGGCCTGTAAGTATCTGCTGCATTGGACTGACCCAGGTGCTCGAGAACTGAGTTGTCCTTTACCTACATGTATTATTTGTTTTGAAATCTCCAGAGATCCAGTGAAGAACACCAGTGCATGAAGATGACAAATAATGAAAAGGTGACCAAACTAGTACCTGAGATAGTTTTACATGGTAAGAAGTGCTGTGAAGGAAGTAAAGGCTGCCACACAGAGAGGCTAACAAGAGAAATGCACTGTGGGACAGCAACCATAAAAACTCAGCTGCAAGCATTCCAAGTAAAGACAGGTTCTGGGCCTAGACATAGTGGTGCAGGGCATACCTCTAATCCCAGCACTCAGGAGGCTGCCAGCCAGGGGAGCTGTGTGAGGGCGAGGTTAGCCTGGTTTATATAGGTAGGTCCAGGCCAGCTGGGGTTACAGGGAGACCCTGTCTCAGGGGAAAAAAAAGAAAAAAAAAAAGAAAGAAAAAAGAAAAAAACCTAGGCACTGAGTAAAAAAATTCACTTGGCTCTGGTGAGGAAGAGAAAAAGCGGTTAGCGAGTCTGACCTCCTTGGCCTGGAAAGCGATTTGAGATACGGTCTAGGAGGTGGGCGAGGGGAATGGAGCTGAAGGCTGTTGTGGCGTTTTAGGCACAGGAGTGATGTGATTGGTCCCCCTAGTTACTCTGTGGTAATGGACTATGCTGGGGGCAAGAACGGAAGTAGGAAGGCTGATTTCAGTAATGAAGAGACGGCAGCTGGGACAGCTGATGGAAGGCAGGGAGGGTTTTACGTGCATTCTGGAAACAGTGCATCTGAAGAGGAGAAAAGTGAGCAGACGGAAAGAGAAACTCAGGACTCCAACTTTTAAATTTCTTCTTTATTGAGTAAGTGGGTGGAGAGCGGCCACTTTTCAACACGGAGATGTCAGAAGAGTCACACTTGGTTGGAAGTGGTGTGGGAACTCGAAGTAGGAATTCTGTTTCATTCTGCCCTGGCGGCCTTTCAGGTGTTCAAGGAGCAAAGAAGAATGCAGGACCTCACAGAGAGGACTCCCCACTCCAAAGACCACTTAGACTATGAGAATTTTTTTTGTTTTCCGTCAAGATCTTCCTGTAGAGTAAACCGGCACAGGTGTACAACACATGGGGGACAGGCTATTTACAGCTATGGACTGTGTGGGAAGTAGACATACTTCAGGAGACTGCCTAGATCCCTGCCCGCAGCCTGGGTTCTTCGGTGTCTAAGCAATGCTTTTGGTCGCTGATGTAGCTTTCAGCCATTGTGTTTTCTTAGGGATGTCAAAAGACCAAATATAGAAAATAGCTCTGTGACAAACCCAGGCAGCTCTGGTTTGGGGAAGGGTGGAGAAGTGGCCACATAATCTGGCTCCCACCCACTCCCACCCACCAGCTGAGAGCATTGTATCCAAGTGAGCCAAGGGAGTCAAGAACATGACACATCAGGAGAGACAAAGGAAAAGGACATCCCAGCATGAGGTAATGACTGAAAAATGTCACAGCCCATTACATAAGGGAAAGTGAAACCCGAGAAACAGATAAACAAAGGGTATCAGATTGACATAAAAACATAAGAAGTGCACTCTGTGGTTGCTGACATGCATCACTGTGGAAACAAAATCATGTCCAAAATGATTATGGTTAGACTTGGAACCACATGACAAGAGCTCTAGGAAGTTTCAAAAGAATCATGAATAACTTGAACAGGGCTGTGGTACAGCTCAGGGGTAGAGAACTTGCCTAGCATGTGCAAGGTCCCGAGTTCAGTCCTCAGGGCCAAAATACAAAACAAGAATAACTTGACTAAAGTAGCCGTCTTCCCAAGGGTGATGCTTTTGAGAGAAGATCAAGCACTCTTCTGGAGAGAAGGGACAATATTCACAGGGGACTAACAGACTCAAGTATTTCATATGAAAGGAAACTACTGCCTCCATAATGCACTCAAGTCCATTAGATGATGTAGTAGGATAGTTTTCCCTCAGTTATACAATATATGCCATAACATATAACATGTTCATATATATATATATCTCCACTGAGAAATTACTCTTTTATGGCTCAGAAAAAAAAGACTAAGCTGGGCATGGTAGCAGATGCCTATACTCACAGCAGTTGACAGGTGGAGGCAGGAGGGTCAGGAGTTCAATGTCATCCCTGGCTTTATAAGAATTTCAAACCAACCTGGGGTACATGAGATGCTGTCTCAAAAAACCCAAGGGAAGAAAGCCAAGGCTTCACTTTAAGTCTGCCCCTGGTCATGTCCACTTTGCACCGGCTACAAGGAAATTCAGAGCCCAAACCAAATTCGTGAGCCATCTTTAATTTATGAAGTGTATAAAACATTAGAAAACGTGTAGGTATGTGTTAACTTAACTGTTGGTTTATTCTTATTTTTTAATGTTTTTGTTTGGGGGGACAGGGTCTCACTCTGTAGCCCAGGCTGGTTTGTAACATATTATGTATCCCAGGCTGGCTTTAAATTTACTGCAGTCTGCCATTCTCAGTCTCTTGAGTGCTGGGATTATGGGTGCAAACTGCCATAACATTTTTAGTACTGTTAACCTTATTTTTATATCCTTATTTTAATTTCATCTTCATTTTCTCATTTTTTAAAGAATGTGTGTTTAACATAGTGTGAATTTGGGGATAAAGGACAAATAAAAATTCAGCCTAAACACGGCAACACGAAGAGCAGGCACCTGGTGGGGGTTATGACACTTCAGTGAGCTGAAGAGATTCCAATTACTGTCTGTAGACACCCACGTCAGAATCATAACGTTCATTAGACACGGTGGAATCTTGCTTTAGCCATGACAGGAAAGCAAATTAAATGTTTGTGGACAAAAGGAGGAGCTATTCAATGTAGACAGGTAGAGCCAATAAAAGCAATCAAATACGTAATTCCAAGTTCAGTGGGGGTGATGTCGACACCTGCCAGAAAAGGCTTTCGAGCAGCTCCTTTGGCCTGCTTGGGTGGGTACTCCTGAGAAACTCAGCCACTACCTGGTCGTGGATGACTTCTCCAGCTTCCACTATCTGGACGAGTGGGTCAAAACCCACCTCAGCTTTCTGGAAAGATCAGTAGTATTGAGCTGGGTGTGACAGGATACCTCTGTAATCTCAGCACTAGGTAGGCTAAAGCAAGAGGATCATGAGTGTGATGGTTTGAATGATAATGTCCCCCATAGGCTCCAAGTATTTGGACATTCTGTCCCCAGATGGTGTCGCTGTTTTGGGAGGTTTTAGAAGGTGTGGCTATCCTGGAGGAAGCACGTCACTGGGGGTGGGCTTAGAGAGTTCTTAAGCCTTGCCAGAGTGCCAGTCGCTCTCTTGCTTCCTGTGCCTGTGTGCCTGTGAGAGCTTAGCTTCTGCTGCTCCTGCTCCAGCCACCTCCAGCCACCATGCGTCCCTGCCATGACCGACTATAATTCCCTGGAACCGTAAGCTCAAATAAACCTTTCCTGCTATAAATTGCTTTGGTCAGTGTTTCTATCACAGCAATAGAAAAGTGACTAATACAATGAGTTTGAGAGCAGTCTGGGCTACATAGTGAGACTCTGCCTCAAAGGGTGTGTATGTGTGTGGGGGACAGTAGTTTTTACTACTTTTATAATTTTAGAAATAATTGAAACTACAAAAGTAATAAAAAGGCAATAAAAATTTAAAGGTCACCGAAGAGCATAAAATATACAATCAGACCTCCCTTCTTTTCCTCCCTCGTTCCATTGCTCTTCCTTGTTCCTCAAAGGTAACTACTGGTAACTGTACAGTATGACTCCTTCTAGATTTTTCTATGCAGATTCAGACATATTTGCATATACACACATATGCCTATGTATAGATTTGTTTAGCATAAAAATGTTTCTTCTTGCTTTTTGAAACTAATACAATAATGCGCCATGGATTGTATTCCTATTACAGGTACATGCACATTAACCATATTCTATGTATTGGCTGAGGAGCAAACCAGATCATAGCAAAATATACCTTAATGCATTCAGCCTACTAAGGATCACTTATTTACATAGTTCCTAATATTTTGATCATATATGTTAATATAGTCTTGAGCATTCTTAGACCTGTGTACCAATGTCCTTTTTTCTCTTCTTTTTTAAAATTTTATTATTTTTGTTTTATGTGTATGAACGCATGTGTGTAGGTGCATGGTGCAATTTCCGAGGAGGACAGAAGAGAGTGTTGGATCCCCTGGAACTGGAGTTACACATGGTTGTTAGCCACCATGTGGGTGCTGGGACTTGAACCTGGGTCCTTTGCAAGAGCAGTCTGTGCGCTTAACCACAGAGCCATCTCTTCAGGCCCTCTTTTATTTATTTCTAAGACTAGCACTGCTAGGCAGGGCCGGGGCTGTAGCTCATGTGGTAGAGTTCTTGTCTAGAGCATCTACAAAGTCATGGGTTCAATCCTCAGCACTGCAATAAACAAATACCCCACCCAAAACCTGCAGCATCAAAGGTTAAATATATGTTGAATTTTGACACGCATTCCCAAATTGACCAATTCTTGCTCTACTTACTTTGAAAGAGGTCACCAAAAATAAATATTAATAATCTTTTAACCTCAGCAGAGCTGACTGGCAAACGTATGATATTCACACATTTACATGGTCAGTAGTGAGACTGATCCTCATTTCAGTTTCTTTCTCTTGTGGCTATAGTGAAGACAGAGTTGGAAATGTGGTTTTGGTTAGTTCTTATAAAGTTGGATTACCAAATCACAGAATGACACTTTGAGTACTAATTCCTAAGGTGTTGCATATTTGAGTGTCACACATTTCCATGTTAGGAAAGTTGATCATCACCAGATTCCTAACACCAAACTGAACCTGACATTTATTCTGGGGTTCATGACATAGCTTTTGGCCCAAGCACTAAAAACTATTAGAACTGATAATGTTCTCATAATATCCCTCTTACAAACTTTATTATGCTAACAGTTACATGTAGCCAGAACAACTCTGACCAAATTGGGGAAAAAGAAATTTGTTAAACTATTGGGAAACCACTGTTGGGCTACTTAGTGGATGACTGGGCACCAGGAACCACCATGGTAGGTACACAGCAGGCATGGTGTGGCTGGGAGGTCACCTCCACAGAGTATGTTTTTAAGTCTTTTGGTCGGTCTTGTGCTCAAGGGTCTAATTTTGGGAAGAAAGCATCTTATTGGCCTAACATGGGCCTCAAGGTAAGTGAGGCTTTTAACTCCAATCTCAACAGAGTAAAAACAGGAAGAATATCCTCTTCCATAAGGAAATAGGAAGATTGTTAGGAGATGAAGTGGCTGGATAGCCAAAAACCAAACTACAAACAGAACAACAAAAATCAAAGAAAATTATCCCCAACCCTAGACTTACCAGTTCCTGCCAGTTTCCAGTCATGCAGACACCCTGACAGACTCTGTGCTCTTCACACTCAGAATGGGAGCCCTTGAGGCAAGATATGGAGACCATTTTAAATTTAAAAAAAAAGAAAAAAAATTTCTTTTAAAAATAATTTTTATTTTATGTGTATGCGTAATTGCCTGCATGTAGGTAAGTGCACCCATGTCGTGCAGTGCCTGTGGAGGACAGAAGAGACTGTCGGATCCCCTGGAACTGGAGTCATGGACAGTTGTTAGCTGCCATGTGGGTGCTTGGATACGAACCTGCGTCTTCTGCAAGAATAGTCAGTGTTCTTATCTGCTGAGCCATCCCTCCAGCTTTTTAAATTTATTATTTTTATTTTATGTGCATGAGTGTATTGCCTGTATGTAGGTAGGTACATCCATATCATGCAATGCCTGGGGAGGTCAGAAAAGCACATCTAGTTCCACTGGAACTGGAGTTACTGGATGGTTGTTAACTGCCAATTTGGGTGCTTGGAATTGAACCTGGGTCCTCTGCAAGAGCAGTCACCGCTCTTAACTGCTGAGCCATCTCTCTAGCCCTGATCATCTTACATTTTGTGTCATGTTTGAGCACGGTACATTATACTTTATAGCCATCCCCGAGATCAACATATCTGCCTTAGAATATGAACAACTACCCTCAGACGTTTTCATATTGACTTTCACTCATCCCCTATCTGATTGTCCTCAAATACATAGAAGTCCTGTGTATGTACGTATATTTGTATGCATTCATCCATGCATGCAACCACTATAGAGTATCTCTGTTGTAGACATTGTTTTAGGGGTAGGGAGGATAGCAGTGAAATGGGAAGACAAGGTCTCCACCCTTGTAACCAAGGAGGCCGGAAGGAGTAAGCAGGTGTATGGTTTAGATCTTGGTCTTATCTGAAAAGCAACAGAAAGCTACTCAAAGGTTCTGGGAAGACCAGAAACATGATCAGATTATATTTTATATTCTTTATTCGAACTGGTATGTAGAGAATGGATTCCAGAGGATAAACATAGAAGTCAGGTGCTCGCTCCTGCCACACATACACTAAGATGGGACCAAAACACACGGTCCCTGTGCAAGGATGACATGTAAATTGAAGTGTTAAAGTGTTCCATATTTTTCAGTGTGGTAAACCAGCTGTGTGATGTTTTGTGGGTTAAAATAAAGTGATTTTATAAAAAATGCAACTCAAGAAACCAGTCAGGTGGTCAGTGTCACTGGATAAAGGGAAATCTCCTTTGAAGAGTCAGTGGAATGAACAGAGATAAAGATATTAAACAGGAGAAAGGCACACACATTTGTTTAAGTGCAAGAGGGGAGCAAGGGAAGAACAGCCTAGGAGAGAGCAGCCTGCCATTCTTCAGAAGCGGGTATGCCCTGTTCCCTCCATCTCCTGCCTCTCTACTATCCTTTAATGGACATGTTAGTTGTGGAAGATGAAGGCATGTTTTAGAGGAGTGTTAAATAATTTTTAGGGGAACTCAATGAGCTTGGAGAAGAGATATTCTAGGACAAAGTCTGTTTGCAATGCAGAATGGTTTATAAACAGTCCTCTTTAGAGTATTGGATGATTGCTCCATAATAGAAGATAATTTGATGTGTAATAATAGTCTATGCAGGTGCCAGCAGACTCCAATCTTTCTTCCTGTGTATGAACTTAGCGTTCTTCAGTTTCTCTTCTGGCAGAGTAAGTTCAGTAAAAAAGAAATCTTGCCGGAAGCTTCTCCTTGTGTTGGGAGGGGGAGAACCAAGAAAGGGCAGAGGTATCTGGGTTCTGCACTAGATTCTAGGGCCTCTTGAAGAGGTCTGGGGTATTGTTTTTGGACCCCAATATTAGGTGAGAGAAAAGTAGGTAGCTTGGACAAGTTGGATAGCCAAAAGATAAATATTGGAAGGCACAGAATGAACAGGGGTCACCATCATTGAACTTAGAGTTTAAACGAGGGACCATGGAATATTTTCCCTCCAAACTGTAACTTTTGGGATAGGGCTGTAGCTCAGTGGTACAGTGCATGTTTAGTATCCACAAGGCCCTAAGTTTGATCACTACTACCAGAACTTAACAGCCCAGACTCCTGTAATGTCTGTATTGCCCAGAACCCTACATCAATTCTTCTCTGCAGCTGTTTACTTTGGCCTTTAATAACCTCCAATCTGTTTATTTAAGGTTAATAACAGGCAACATTCCTGGTAGATCTATCATCTGGGCCAATTCATTGAGGCTCCCAACTAGTGCTGAATAGTCTCTCCTTCTCTAGAGGGGAAAGCATTCCTCAATATGCTCATTCCTCAAATTTTCCAGGTTAGCCCCGTGTCTCAAATAATCACAGGTTTCCAGGGCCATTGGACCCATCACTGCATGGGGGGGGTATAGTGGGGGTGGGAGTAGGAATGGGGTAAGATTGACTCTTTTAAAACATTTTTATTTTATGTGTATATGTGTACTGCCTGCATGTGTCTAAGTGCACCTGTGTCATGCAATGCCCTTGGAGGTCAGAGAAGGTGTCACATTCCCCTGGAACTGGAGTTATGGATGGTTGTTAGCTGCCATGTGGGTGCTAGGATTTGAACCCAGGTCCTCCTCAAGAGCAGCCAGTGCTCTTAACCACTGAGCCGTCCTCTAGCCCCAAGATCCACTCTTAAAACCAGCCAAGCAGTGTCCCTTCAACTCTGATCCTGGACCCTCGTGATGTCTGGGGCCCTGCTTCCATCACACAATTGTCTTTGGTCCCTCTTCACCTTCTTCTGCCTCCATTCTTTACCTAAGGACTAGGCTACCCAATCACTAAATATGAGAAGACTGAGACTTCATTTATTTCTGTACTGGGAACTGAACTCAGGGCCTCATGCAGGCTAAGCAAGCAGTCTACCATGAGCTATGTGCCTTACCTAAGAATATGACTTTAAAAATTAAAAAAAAATTATTTTATGTGTATGAGTGTATTGCTTACATGTATGTAAGTATGTATGTGCACTGGTGTCACATAATGCTTGTGAAGGTCAGAAGAGGGTGTCAGATTCCCCTGGAACTGGAGTTTTGGATGGTTGTCAGCCACCATGCAGGTTCCGGGGATCAAACCTGGGTCCTCTTCAAGAGCAGTCAGTGCTCTTAACCATTGAACCATCTCTCCAGCCCCCAAGAGTGACTCCTGAGCCTTTTCTACTTCCATTCTGTAGGTACCACGGAGGGAGAAGATGGAAAAGGAAATAGACTGGAATGTTCATTGGCTGATCTAGAACTGTCACTTTCAGATGACAGGCCACTGACAGACAAATGACAGGGATCAACCAAGTTCTGGAAGAGTTAGTACTGGCAAGACTGCTTTAAAATCTGGGGATATGAGGAAAAGATCAGACACGACAGCTGCTAAAACCCACAGTTTTGGTAAATACATGCACAATTAAAAAGAAATCTGCAAAAACTGAGGTGTCTCCAGTCCAGCCCATCATATTAATCAAAGGAATTGCTGAGCTTCATGGCTCAGCCTATGGTCCTAGTTTTGACTGCCTCGGCCCTTTGAGCCTCAGTGAATTTCTCTCTGAGCCTCTAGAGTTCTTTGGCTGGATACTTGTGCTCCTGGGACAGCTTTTGCCAGAGTTGAGCAGCCTGGTCCCCAGCTGTGCTGAGGCCTTCTACGGAAGGGGAAATGCTTTCAGCTTAGTCCACGAACACAAACACTCAAAAGCCACAGGTCAGGTTCGCATAAATAAAATAGAACTGAGACAGCTTTGCCCCAAGAAACCAAAGAGGTATTTCAAAAACTACCCTTGCTTTCCAAGGAGGCAAGGCAGCAATTCTGAAGGTTTATGTGCTTAGTAGAGCTGGGTGGCTGAGGCCACAGGCCTTTGAAGAGGAAATGCCATCTACAGTACAGGCAGCCAGCCAGCCTGGAGTCCTGAAAGTACCACAGCTGGGGGGTGGGGAGGGGGAGGGACATCGTCAGGAAGTGAAAAGTGGAAGGGACCAGGCAGATAAATGAGGGGACTCTTCCCATACATGGACCCCACCCTCCGACCAAAGAACCGCTGGACAGAGCAACTCACTGTGCCCCTGAGCCCCAGCTGGGACCTGGCACATACTAGGTGGCGGGTGCAACCCAGTGACTAAGGCTGTGAGGAGGGGTGTGCGACGTTGCTGAGGGGTGGAGAGGGGTGGTGGTGTCTGGCCAGAGATGCCTTTGCTTTGAAAGCTTCAGAGGAAATTAACTTTACAAGGTGCCTCCCTGTCTCCCAGAGTTATTAAAAGAAAGGAAGGAGAAATGGAAAAACGGTAATACTTCAGGAAAGGCTGTGTGATCCTAAGTGGGGGAGGTGGGAAGCAGATTAAGTGACGAATACGACAAACATATACACAGCCCTTTGACTGTCTAGAGAAAGACTAATTAGTCCAAAAACTTCCAAGTGATGAATAAGGTGTCTGTTGAACTCCTTTCTCAACCAGGCAGTGCCGATGCTCTCCCAGCGAGTGGGAGAGTCCTGACAACCATGGGGTCACCAGAAGTACTAATCTGGGAGCCTCTGGTAGTCATCTTTATGGTTTAGACCCTAGATAATTATCTAGGTACTGACTGGTCTTCCACTGATGAATAAAAAAGCATCACACCTAAGAATTCTTGAAAACAAAAAGTAGGAAGTCAACTGAAGCCTTCTATTTCATAGGGTAGGAAGCCTGGTGTTTCCTCTGTTTAAAAAAAAATTGGGATTTAATTTTCATAAACCCTCTTGCCTAACAATAATCCTCAGATCAGGTGAGGGCCCCCCTCCCACCCAAGGCTGGCAAGCCGGTGTTTGGAAGCCCGATCCTTAGACTTGTGCCTGCCTTGGCACATGTACCCAGCAAGTTCTTCACATTAAAAAAAGAATGTGTTCTGTTATGATGGCAAAGTCAGCAGTCAGAAAGTTCACTGGGAAAGCAGCCTTCATCTTCTGCCTCATATGCGAGCTCCGAACTTCCTCTTCCCTTCCATGTCCTGTAACGCTGCAGATGGCGAGTCTAGCAGTACTTGGGTGCCTTCCATAGGTGACACCGGAGAGTGAGTGGCCTTCTAATGGAAGAGGCATCTCTGTGCATTTCAGACCTCTGTGTTTAGCCAATAATGGTGAAGGAAATAATCGCCAGTTGGTTTCTGCTCACTCCTTCATCCCAACTATTCTGTGACCCTCACATAGCCCTGCTCCTTTCAACATGGGAAGCCCTAGGATTGTGGGAATTTCATCAAAATTAGAGTAACCTAACTGAATGGCTTTAGGGTAGAAATTGCCCAATCTAAAATACACAAGGTCATAATGGACAGATCTATGTGTGCAGGCTAATTTCACTTTCACTTTTTGTAATTATTTTATATACCAATAGACTTGGAACCAATTATATTCCACAGTATATTCTTTATGCATCAAATGCTTTATTATGTTGAGCCTGTGAGATTGACACCATGTTATTTAATTGGTTAATGGAGGCTTGCAGAAGCTGGGCAGCTTTTGAGATATACAACTAGTAATCGCAGTGCTAAGATTTGAATTCAATCCTGTTTAACTTGCAAATTAGTTCCTTTAACCACCACACTGGAATGCTTTCCAGAGTCAAAGATAGGGAGAAACTGGTAAGAAATTCACTGCTGAATTATCTTTAATTAGCATCCAGTGTTCTATGTGGCACTGACCACTAGGGGTGTTGGCTGGACAAGGTTAGGTCATTGCATTCAACAAGGTGAATAATCTCCTAACTCATTCTTAATTTCTCATTGATCTGTATTGAATTCTTTAATGTTTTCAGTCTATATCAATCTCTCGGGTATCTTCTAAGTCCTATGCTTTTCCTTCACTCACTACATTTTTATGAATCCTGATGTTATTTTTGTTGTTTCTAGGGAAGCTCTCACGCTCTATTTTCCTGGATTTAATGAATTGGCTGACAGGATCAAGACAAAACTCTCAAAAGACTAGAATGAGTAAATGAAAAGGAATAAGGGTAAACTGGAATCATAAGCTGAAGTTCAGTTAATCTGTCACGACTATGGAATAATGGTAAAGAAAAAAAAAAAAAGGAGGGTTAAAGGGTGTGGCTCAGTGGCCGAGTATATATGAATGAGTCCCCAGGTTTGATCGCTAGCACTGGGAAAAAAAATTGAAAAGCAGAAAGACTGATGCTGTCACTCACTGTGTGACCATGGGACATGGCGAGTTTGGCTTGCCTTGAGAGAAACATAGGGTCTAGACAAAGGCTGGAATATGCTGGTTCATTCCACTCTGCAAGTATATTAAGTGTTGTTCTAGACACAAAGCAAATATGTACAGACATGCGAGTATAGAATGAAAAGAGAAAGATGAAAAACTGGTGATTAAAAGCTATCTTCTATGATGAGAGTAGGGATGTGTGTTGAGGATTACAGAGTGACTGTCTTGAAACATTGAAGGTGGGGGCTGGCTTCGGTGTAAAGCAGAGCTAAGTGGACAGACATTTCAAGTGGGTGGCAGGGGGCTGATTTTGTCTCAGCAAGGGAGGCTCTTCTGCCTACCAGAGCTGCCAAGATGGAATGTGTGTCTCAAGTGGTGGTGAGCACCCCATCCTCAGAGGTATTCAAGTAGAGGCTAGATGACCATCTGTGATGTGTGCTGAAGAGAGTGTTGACGCTGAAGACTGATGAGGTTTGAGTCTCAAGGGTCTCTCCCAGTTTTAAGATTTCACATTTAATAACTCTCACTCTTCAGGAACTGACCCTTAAAATAGAAAACAAAACCCTTGAATACCATCAATAAAGTTCACTGCACTGAGGAGGGAAATAAAAACAAAAGAAACCCTGCTGATTTCTCTATAAGCTTCAATTCTTATCCGATAAAAGTATTAAACAAAACCTATGATATCGCAAAGATTGCTGTAAAAGGTCTAGTTACATTTTTCTAGGACTCATGGTGATAGCTTTATTTAAAAAGCTTTCAAGAGATATGGCTCAGCGGTTAAGAACACTGACTGTTCTTGCAGAAGACCCGGGTTTGAATCCCAGCACCCACATGGCAGCTAACAACTGTCTGTAATTCCAGTTCCAGGGGATCCAACAGCCTCTTCTGCCCTCTGCGGACATTGCACGACATGGGCACTTACCTAATGCAGGCATAACACTCATACACATAAAATTAAAGAAAGAAAAAATAAAAAGCTTTCAAGGAGCACCTAAAAAATCACCTTGCTTGCCTCCTGAGGCATGTGGGAAGGCACTGGACTAGCTGATTTCTACGATCCTTTTGGTTGTAAGATTTGGTCATTTGCAGTTTTAAATTATGTATATTGGAGGGGAGTACTTTGGCAAAGATGAGACCTCTGCAAGAAGCTGCTGATTGAATTTCCTGACATTTTCTATATTGTGTGGGAACTTCACTGCTGCTGCTGTATGAAGGAAACACATTCCCAAAAGACTGTAAGATGGAAAGCAAAATGTCACTGAGTCTTCTATCAGCTTTCTTGCCACATGATGGTTACAGGGGTTCTAAAGCTTGCGTACTTAAATAAGCCCAATGAGGAAAAGGTAGTTAGACTCTAGCATTCCCAGTAAAAATTAGGCTCACTTTGGTATGAATTTATATATCCATTCCTAAGCCGATTACTGCAGCTGAGGCAGCAGATTGGGCAGAGATGTTATTCTCAAATCATATTCAGAATGTACCAGGTAGAATAAGCAAAGTTGGACACTCCAGCCCTTTGACTGTCTACCATAATCCTACGGCCCCCATAATAGCCACGTTTTCTCTCCAAAGGGAGATCATATGAAATCTGTTAATGAAGCTGGGTCCAAATACAATAGTCCATGTCAGTGGGGTCTCATATCAAGGGTTCAGTGATTTGTGGGCAAATAATTTTAACCACAGGCTCTATATAATAGGGAGAGAAAATAGAACCACAATAAAATTCCTAATTCCAAAGAGACTACGAGACAACCTGTGGTCACTGGTCCTCCATACGTTTTAGTCTTAAAAACATAAAAAGCAAAGACTAGCTATTCTGGAGTGAGTCTGGGACAGACTTGGCTTCACTTTCCAAAAGGACTGTTCTTGGTCATTTCTGTGATATCTCTGCAGAGTACTGTACAGATGTAGTAGCCTAATCCTTGTTAGTGTCAATGGGTGACGTCTGCTGGGGGTTGGGACTGAGATCTGATTCAGAGCATCCATGGAGTGTTAGGCGTTAGAGGTTTCCTTGTGATGAAAATCTCTTTTAGCTTTAGTTGCTTCCCACTATGTTTCTGGTTATGATGTTTAAATGATGTGTCAATCTGACTGGGACAGAGGACGCCTGGATTTTTGGTCAAGCACTATTCTGAGTGTTTCCATGAGAATATTTTTGGATTAACATTTACATTGGAAATCGATGTAGAGCAGATTACCTTACCTCACATGAACAAGTTCCATTCAGTCAGCTGAAAGGTTGAATAAAACAGGTTGGCTTCTCTTACCTGAGTAAGAGAAGATTCTTTCCTATCAGCTTTTGATTGACACATTAGCTTTCAGGAGTCTCAAGCCTGCGGACAAATCCGCAAGTCTTAGGATCTGCCTTTGCACAGCTCAGTCAATCCCATACAGTGGACCTCTTCCTCTCCATTCATGTGTACTCAATGCTTCTGTTTCCTGAAGATCTCCAGTATCTGTTTCACAAGGCTCATGGCACAAGTTAGAGATCTAGCTGACTTTTGGTTTTATATTCCAAATTCAGGTTTGGGTGGCTGTAGACGATCAGCTTCTAGGTTCATCTATAGGTGATCTATGCCGATCTGTTTTGGAGTAGTAAAAAATTGGTGGCCTGGTCAAGGAAGGAAGAGCATGTCATTTGCTGGACAGTTGCACAGCAGGTGCATCTTTTTTTTTTGCTTTTTAAAATTTTATTTTTATTTTATGTGTATGCATGCATTGCCTGCATGTAGGTAAGTGCACCGTGTCATGTAATGCTCGCAGAGGTCAGAAGAGGCTGTCAGATCCCCTGGGATTGGAGTTACTGACAGTTGTTAGCTGCCATGTCAGTACTGGGATTCGGACCCAGGTCTTCTGCAAGAACAACCAGTGTTCTTAACCACTGAGCTGTCTCTCCAGCCCCACAGCTACATCTTTTTAAGGTGCACAGATGGCCCTTGACAGGCTAGAAAGCATTATTATTAGATTATTGAATAGAATCTGGAATCATATGTCTCCCAGGTCTCTATCCGGAACTTCTTCCTTTTCTTTTCTTCACGCTAACTTAACTTTAGGAAGGAATCTGACTTTTCAGGTGTCTAGATCACTGCACACAGTTGCCTGGGATTGAATGGCATAGGCAGAAAGTGTTCTTGTAGCAGAACTATTTCATTCTGTCCTTCCCTTTATAAACACACTTGCTTCAAAGTCAGTCAATCTGTGTTCTGAGATTTCCAAAAGCCTCATCCTGTAGGCAGTACAACATATAGCCTGAACTTATTCTTTTAAAATTTATACTTTATTTTTGATATTCATACATGTGTATGATGAAATGTGGTTATCTACCGTTCCAACATCTCTAGAACTTCATGTTTTTTTTTTTTGTTGTTTGTTTTTTAAATCACTAAGACTAATCACTAAGACTAATGTGCTGCCCACATGTGCATGGGTTTGGAGCTAGCCACTGGAGCATGGGAAACCTACCAGTGGACATATCCTTAAAGAATGATCCTCCCTCCCCCAGCAACCACCTACTGCCAGTAGCTCCTTAGTATGGGGTGGGGCCTAGAGATCATCTACCCCATCTATGCCAGGATTTGGCTCAGCCTAAATTTTTTGTCCAAATCTTTTGATGCCACAGCCTAGAAGACCTATCGACTGAAAGATCCCAAAATACATCAAACAATAGAACAACCAACGACTTTACTGTATTACAAGGTAAGACCTGCCAATGGGCAACTGTGGCCATGACTTTCCTCCCAATCCCCCATTGAACCCTCTGCCTTAGTAAGAATATCCACAAATTTTAGTAAAAACAGCAAAACTGCCAAGCCAGTCTTCCATTCTACATGGCAAAAGACCTGTAAATGGGATGTAGACAGAGTGCTATGTACAACATCCAGAAGCCTCTTAAAGAGACAGCTAGGATTGTTTTCTGTTGTGGACCAATCCAACCCTTACCAATGTTGTAGCCTAGACTATCGAGGTTCCTCTTTATTTGGCAAATTCTGTAATCCAGCGGTGATGACCTACTACAGTTTACTTCCTGGTTATCAAATCCTGCTATAGCTACAGGAAAAATAATAAAAGCTGTATTTTGGCTGTTACTGCAGGGACGGATGGCATGGCTTAACAAAGACTCAACTGGCTTTCTCTCAGTCATCAACAGAATTAGCTTTCCTCAAAGTAGCAAAATGGGTTAGCCCATGTTAGCCTTCTAGCAGAGCAGAGTCTGTGCCTGAATAGGTGACTGGAGGGGCAGGAGACTGAGCACTCCCAGTAGGAGATCGCTTAAGCCCATCTACACTTGATGGCTAAGAACAGAGGAAGGTGGTAGTTCCTAAAGAGACTCAAGATGTTACCAGAAAGAAGGGGGTGTGTGTTGGGTAGCAAACAATAGATTTTTACCATCCCTTTAATACAATTTAAGAGTCTGAGTTTTCCAGACTCAGTACTCCTCTTTGGAGAAGTAAAAGGCACCATAGATGATAGACTATTACAAAAAGCTTTTGAGGGGACTAAATAATTGAAGCTCAAACAAAGTACTTTTGGATAGGCTAAAAGACCTGATAAAAAACTTGCTTTCCCTCTCACTCCCAAGGGTAGACAAGCTGGTCAAGGGAAAGAACTGCTTTTAAAAACATCAAGCCAAGCCTCACAAGTGCTCTCCTTACCACCTAGGAAAGCACAAAAAGAATATCTGGATCATTCTCTGCCTTTGACTGTCCACACACAGTGCTTCCTTCTTACAGAGTCCACTCCCTGGATGGTCAAGACCGATGGCCACTCTCTTGGCTTCCTTCGCCACCTCGGGTTTTCCATTTCCAGTGCTTAGAAGTTTTGTTTGTGTGGGTCCAAATGTGGCAGAAACTATTCCAGGCTTCGAAGCTGCTCCAGCTGCAGAGGCCAGGGATGTTGGCTGAACAACTGACCAACGTTTCCAAGGAGAGCTCTGAAGCAGAGAACTTGAAAACACCTTCCAGTCTATCAGGAACATGGAAAAGGCAGCTGTGTCTTCTACCTTGGCGAAGGCTCCACACAGAATCACAGCATCTGGTTAACCAACCCCCAATACTTCAAAACACAGATTGGACTCTACTGTTTTTCTTTGGGAACACAGACCAGCACAGTCAAAAGCAGGCCCACAGGGCTCTAGGAAAAACAAGAAGTTACTGGGCTTTAGGGACTGTCTTTGCACCACAGATTTATACCATATGGACTTAAACTAGAATCTACTGCTCAGGAGCCAAAAGAAATCAAGATACCAAGAGGTGGCATGTGACGATTTCTTCTAACAGTAAAAATAACTAGAGTGCTAAGCAGAAACCTGGGAGAAACTGAGTTTTCTGAAATAAAAAAGTGAAACCACTACGTGAGTCTCTGTCCCTCTGAGGAAGATAGGAAGCCTGTTTTTAAAACCAAAAATTGGGCTGGAGAGATGGCTCAGCAGTTAAGAGCACTGGCTGCTCTTGCAGAAGACCCAGGTTTAAAACCCAGCACCCACATGTCAGCTAAAAGCTGTCCATAACTCTAATTCCAGGGGATCCGACACCTTCTGTCCTCCGTGGGCAGTGCACAACACAGGTGCACTTACATACATGCAGGATAACGCTCATACATATAAAATAAAAATAAACCAAAAAATCACATGGTTTGGTTTTCCTCTTGGTTGTATAGTTGAACACTCAGATTTTAAAAGATCTTACTTTTGTCTGTTCTGGTGTTTTCATGGATTTTCTCCAAACATTTCCACTCCTGACCCCTTTCCCAAGAGTTCCAACACGTCATGAAATTATATTACCTCCCAGTGCCTGCAATAGCTCCCTTGAAACTCAACCCCTTAAGCCCGTCCCATCTACAGGCATGGCCCAATGGCTACAGTTGTATTCACCAGAAGGCCAAGCACAAGTTCCTTCTGATGCTCAATTATAATGTCAACAAGACAATCACTAAGTTAATTTTGCACACCTGTATCCTTTCCATGTGGGCCCCTTAATCAAGCAGTCTTGGAAAGCCATGCCATCTCACGCCTGCAGCAACAGCTTTGAGCAGTGCTCAGTTCCGTTGCAGACACTTCTCAAAGGACAATGAAAAAGATGAGATACCAACGTCCTGAAGGCCAATCAAAGGAACTGGTGTTAATACAAAGCAGCTAAGTGAAGTGACTGAAGTTTTTATACCCAGATCAGCAAAATATGCCAGTAACATGGGCACAGACACAAGGTGGGTGCTAAGCCGTCTGGGAGAAACAGCTGTTTTCCATGGTTGAAGGGAGTCTCTAAGAAAAGTGGTCTCACAAATTATGAACAGTTCTCCTAAAAAATTAATGGGTTTACTGGGTTAAGGTGCATATGCCTGTAATCCCAGAACTTGAGAGTTGGGGACAGAAGAATCAGGTGTTTAAAAAAATCCATCTGGCTAAGTAGAGAGGCTTAGTGAGGTTAGGCTGGGATAGATGAGACCTTGTCTCAAAAAAATAAGGTGTATAGATCAGTGCAGCTCTCAGACATCTGGGATGTTGCTTTGTGTAGTGAAAAGGGTTTAATGCCAAAGTTCACAAGTGGCCAAAGTACAGAGAATGTGTCTGTGCTCAGTCACAAATAGGACATCTGCATCACACCTCCTCCCAAGGCTCAGGAACTTTCTGAGAAGAGGGGGTGGAAAGACTATAGAGCCAGAGGTGCGTGGGCCGGGGGAGCAGGTCTTCTGGACACCATAGGACTCTGCACTCAGGAACTCACAGCAGCTGTGGTTGTCTGCACATGATAAAGTCAGTCAACAGTCCAGCTTGGAGGGGAAGTGGGCTAGCTGAGAAGCTACTGATATTTGATGCCTTCTGGGAGAGGGAGTATTCTTTAAGAATATGGCTTCTGGTAGGTCAAGTACTCCAGTGGATGGCCCTATACCCATGAATATACAGACAGCAGAAACTGGACTTGGTGAATAATTTTTGTTTTTAAACGGGCATGCAGTTGGGACAGGGGAGGGAAGTGAGAGATGGATCAAGAAAGAGTTAGGGGGAACAGGAGGTGAAGGTGATCAAAATACATTGTATGTATGTACGAAATTATCGAAGAATTCATAAAATAGTATATATAAATGTGTTTGATAAACTATTAAAATAATTATTTCCATTTTAAACTAGCAGTAAACGGTTCTCCATGTTATGGCACACAGCAGGAATTCAGAACAGCCCATGACTGGAGAACACACCACGACGCCCGAGTCTAAAGGCTAAGGATGGACGCAAGAAATCCGAGTTGCCTTGGTAAATGCTGGCCCACCTCTCCACACTCTGGGTGGTCTTGAGTACATTCCTCAAATCTGACTAGACCTCAGTTTCCTTCTCCATATAAAACATGGATGATGATACTATACTTAACTCTAGAGCTCACAATTTAACATCACAGTCAAGTGTGAAAAGGGAGAGAAAAGGCCCCATAGTGAGGCTATGAAATTTACTTTATTTACCAAGAATCCGAAACAGGATCTAGTAGAGCCGTACAGCTTGCTTGTCAAAGGTTAAAAGATGTGTTATGTGTACATGTGTACATGTATAGGACAACCATGGGTGTCGTGTACATGTGTACATGTATAGGACAACCATGGGTGTCGTCCCTCAGGGGTGATCCACCTTGGTTTCCCTCAGTGAACTCATCGAGGAGGACAGGCTGGCTGGCTGGCTGGCAAGCCCCAGTGGCCTACCTATCTCCATCTCTCCAGTGCTGGGATTAGAAGCCTGGCTTTTAGAAATGCAGGTTCTGAGGTTCAGACCCAGGCCCTTGTGCTTCCACAGCATTTTACCAACTGAGCCATCTCCCCAGCCCTGAATTTGGTTAAGCTGACAATATAGTCCACCACATCTCAGTACAGAATATGTTTATATCATAGTTCATCTTAGTAAGTAAAACACACTGAGGTAGTATGAGTTAAGTAATCTGAAATAGGTATGCCACACAGTGCATGTCAACCTTATCAAACCAAATGTACAAAGGAAACTGGCATTCAGTCATGTACTTAACATGTTATTAGACTTGGTGAAGCCTGAATCCTAAATACTTGCTACAGGGAAACCAACTGGCTCAATGGCTCAATTGTGCTTTAGACTCTTAAATATCCATCACAGTAGCCCTTTTACTTCATATGTATAATATGAAATTATTTTCTTTTTAAAATCATTGAAAAATAAAAGGCCAAGTGGAACTTTTCACATCTTAAAATGTATTCATGAACAAACTGCAGGGTCTTGAACTTCACATCAATCAAGGAGTCTGTTTACTCATCAGAATTTGTCAAGAATCTAAAAGAGAAAGGGCCAATAAAAAGAAATTGGGCTCTAACAGTACAGGCTTCTAGGGCAATCATCAAATCATTCCAAATTCACCCCCTCAAGTCTGACATGATTATTCATTAAAACATGTTTACCATAAATCACTTAGGAATAAATACACATATCAATCAACTGTGCTGACAGTTGTATTTAGGTGAACTCTGCTGCCCCATACCTCCTAGGCAGCAGAGGAAAATACAGAAAAAAAAAAAAATTTGGGGGGGTCCAATTTTCAACTTAAATTCTAGACGGGATAGAGTTCAATACTTTTCTTAGCATTGAGACAACAGCATAACAGGCTGCCCTGTGAGGAAACTCCTCTCCACCTGATACTCAGAGCGCATGTTCTTCCTGTACTTTTGCCCACTTCCCACAACTCCATGACCATTTGATTCAGCTCTTCCCACCTTTTTTAGTGATCCAAATGTCACTTTTGGATTAGACTTGATCCCTTAGCTGTCTAGCCAGTGATATTGCAAACATAATTCTGTAAGAACCCTTTGCCATGTCAGGTTCCTGAGGCTGTTGGATACGAATACAGCTCTATTCTCACACGACCGCTTATCTTCCATGAGCTGCACTTCCACAGTGTTCTGTCCCAAGTTACATATATATACATTTATAGTCTTCAAATTTCTTCTATGCTCCTTTTACTGTATTTTCATAATTCTAATCCTAAGTTTCTTCAAAGCCTTTGTTTTCTTTTTGGTCTGAAACTTATTCTACTTATAAACCAAATGAATTTCATTACTGTTCAATTTTACCAGTTTTCTAAACATCAAGTACACAGATGCAATACAGATGTAGTAATGCTATACTGACTCTTTCACTGTCAAATTGCAGTTTCATAACTGTAGAAATGCCAATGAAATTATCAGTTTAATTTCAACATGTGAACTGTCATAAGGTATACATTAAGCCACTTATATACATAAATACACATCCATACATTTCAGTGACACACTGGAGTTCCAAGTATGCTCTTTTTCTTTAGTTACTGCTCAGTGTATCAAAACGCAGCAGGCGCCATCACGGTATCCCTGCATGATAAGGAGAGAGGACTGGCTGAGGCACAGAATTCACAAGAACTTGTGTGAAAACAGCCAGGTTTGTCATCACTGATCACTCAATGTAGAGCTACTGATTTTTTAACTGAATAGACACATAGTAATTAATATTATTTACTTGGCCTTTTCAGAAGACATTGTACTGGGAGTTTCTCCAGTATAGGAGTTGTCTTAAGAGAGGTGACTTACACATCAACCCCAAAGACGACAAAGGCCAACTGTTGGAGAACCAGTTTCCCTGGGCTAGATGGTCTCCTGTGTGTCATTCTCTCCGGGAAGGGTCGACTACAGAGAAGGTCAACTTTGCGGCTGACACAGGTGATCCTTGGGTTTGGTTTTGTGTCAATCTAACAAAATGTCTTCAGCTTACAGAATTAAGCATATTAAAAGCCTAATGAGTGCTACATGTATCAAGTGCAAAGGCGTTCATCCTTTGAAAGAAGAGGCTTTATGTCAGTTAATTCGAGAGGCTATAAAATACATTTTTTTTTCTTTTTGAAAAGGAAGGTTTAGATGGTTTAATTATTTTTCAGACAAAAAAATTCTAACCACCCACTGACAATACCCCAAATCATCCAGCAGTCCAGCAACACACAACCCTCTGCAGCTGCCTGGGAATCTTCATCTTCTTCCAGAAGTGCTCAATGTTCATTGCCAAAATTCTTGGCAGATTCACTTTTCACTGGAAAAAAATAAGTAAACATTCAGTCAAATGTTTATGCCGCTCAGCTGGTTTTGTTTTTTTCTTTGCCTCTTCTTTCTGATGTGTAGCAACAGCCCTGCTCATGGGGCAGACACACCATGCCGTGTCCTGGGCAGCCTGGATAGACAAATCTGACCATAATAAATAGAAATGATGTCTAAAAGCGGCAATTATATTTTGTGGGGTTACGTCCATCCTGACTCAGCGGAAGACTTGGGAATGGACACTCACAGTGCGGCTATGATCCTACACTCAGGCCACTAAACAGATCACCACTATCACATAGGTTGGTCACATGTGGTTGGAAAAAAAATTTCCATATAGATATTTTCTAAACTTAAAATTGAGGGTCATTACGTGTTGAATGAATGTGGGCGGACAGAAGCCAAGGCAGTCAATCAACGTCCTCCTTCACAGGAAAGAAGACTGAGCAAAAATGGAGCTTGTGTCATGCCTGGGGACAGCACCATCAAGTTTAACACTAAATCCAGCACCTTGAGGATAGTCTATCTGTAGAGTGCACAGGGGTCTACAGAATCAATGCAAATGTAAGCCACACCATTGTTTAGTGTTTTTCTTTTAAATCTGCAAACTGGGAAACAGATAAGCTTTTCTATCTATTTCATTGTATCATGAAACTTAAAAAAAAAAATCATTATTTATTCACTCATTCATTCATTCATTCATTCATTCACCCATTCGTGTGAATGAGTGAAGTGTACCATGTGCATACAGTGTCCATGGAGGCCAGAAGAGGGCATTGGATCCCTTGGAGGTATTGACGGCTGTTAGCCATCATGTAGGTGCTGGAATCTGAACCCAGGTCCTCTACAAGAATAGTCATCACTCTTAATCACTGAACCACCTCTCCAGCCCCCAAGAAACTTTGTAAAAGGAAACGATACACTAAAAATGCACTTAAAATTGCTAAGGTTAAATTTCAGATTAGGGATTGGCAAGATGACGCAGCAGTTAAAAGCACTTGCTGCTTTATCAGAGCACTAGAATTGGTTCCTAGCGTCCACACTGGGTGGCTCACAATGCCTGTAACTCCAGTTCCAGGGCATCTGACATTCTCTTCTGGCCTCCAAGAGCACCTATATGCATGTACATGTGGGCCCTCCCCACAGATAAAATAGATCTTTAAAAAGGATTCAGATTATTTTGCTTAAGGTTTATACTGTTTATTTCCATGAAGTAGATAAGGAAAATAAAGCTCAGAGAGGCAGAGGGAGCTGATGCCAGAAACAAACCTGGACCTCTGCCTCATACTATAACTGACAAGTTCCTTGGGGCTTGCTTAGATTTCAGGTTGTATTTGCAATCAAAATGACATTCACTAAACTGAGGGTAGTGGCTCACACCTTTAATTCCAGCACTCGGGAGGCAGAGGCAGGCAATGGAGGCCAGCCTGATCTACATAGTAAGTTCCAGGGCTCCTGGGGCTATAAGGAGACCCTGTCTCAAAAAGGGGAAAAAAAAAAAAAAAAAAGGCATTCACTGAGTCTTTTCTATGAGGCAGGCACTAAAGTAATTCCTCCTAAGACAAGAGTCTCCCTCCTTGAGGAGGTTCATGAACTACAGGAGACTCTTCAAGTGCCTGCATGATGCGTTACTACAAGCTTATTTTCTCCTCTGGTTTCCTGTGCACTTTCTGTAGGCTGTCATAGCACCACTGTGCTACAAAGGAGACCTGTGCTTTCATGTGCCTGAGGGAAAGACAGAAAAGACTGTGGAGAAAAAATGAGGGGAGGAAAGGGGGAGAGAATAAATAATTTGTTGGTCTAGTAAGAGACTGATATATGAAGAGGTGCTGTCAAGGATTTTCACTAATGCAAGTAATTAATTTTGAATTGGATCCTTTCTCTAACATAAAGAAATTTTCTAAGCTTGAGTCAGATTATCACAGAAATATATTTTGCAGGCGTCTTAATAAATGAAGCTTTGTTACAATATAGAACATGTTATTAAAACTGTCTAGCTGTTTTCTTTAATATTTTCTTTATTATTTTTATTTTATGTGCACGAAGGCATTGCCTGCATGTTGGTAAGTGCACCAATGTCATGCAGTGCCCACAGAAAGCACTGAATCCCCTTGAATTGTAGATACGGATGGTTGTTAGCGGCCATGTGAACCTGGGAATTGAACCTGGGTCCTCTCCAAGAGCAACCAGTGCTCTTAACCACTGAGCCATCTCTCCAGCCCTTGTCTAGTTGTTTTTACATAGGGTTCTATTCTTTTCCACTAGAAGAAAATGCAGCCTGCTTTCATTAAGTCATTCAAATCTGCAAATCTAACTCTGGCATTGAGGCGCCTGTGCATAGTTCACACCACTCTCAGATGGATACAGAACTTCCTACTGGATCAGATACAAAGTGAGTAACTGGTACGTTCATCTCCTATCTAGTGCTTAACCTTTACAGCCCTCCTTTCTTACTCCTAAAAAGGGGAAGGAAGGCAGGGTGTGGTGATCCACGCCTTTAGTTCCAGCAGTTGGATCCCTGTCAGATGGGGGGAGGGGTCAACCCAGTCTATATAGTGTAGCTCCAGGGCCAGGAGGGGCTACAAGGGAGACTGTCTCAAAAGATAAAAAAAAAAGGAAAGACAAGCAAACACCCCCCAAAAGCCCTCTTGCCCTTGCTTATTACTATAGGTGGACTTGAAATTATGGCAATCTACAACCATAACAAACATCATAATAATTATCAACTGTGGAAACCACTGCATCTTAGCCCCAAAACACATTTTTCCCAAAATAGGAAAAAAAACAAAAACAAAAAAAAAAACACTTTATGCTACGAACTCAGGATTAAAATTCAATTTTTTTCATCTCTGGAGAGAGCAAAAATTTCATAGTTGTCAAAGAAAAAGCTCTGTTCTTATATAATCCCCTTCCTCACCAAGGGACCATCCTGCGGAATTTCAAATGCTACAAGACTGTACAAAGAAACAGATACCTTGAAGTGTTAAGAAAAATAATGTATACACACAGACCTGCTATTACTGTTAAGGGAGTGACTTAGGATGTGACAGCTTGGACAGGATCCTGGAGTTCTGTCAGATCTTCTTTGCTGTAGCAGCCCTAGGCAACCATTTATATTGAAAGCAAGAGTTGCCTCTGTGTGTCTGTAAATAAGTCAAACGCCATATACCCAGGAGGAAAAAAGCAGTCAGTTCTACACAGGGTTCCAAGCACACTGTTGAATTACTCTTCTCTTATTGCTTCCCCACAGGAAGCCTGACTTGAACATGTTTCTCCTAAACAAGGTAAAAGACAAGCTGTGTGCACAGCCTTTATTTACACAGTCATGTTTGCCTGGCCAGTAACTCACATTACTGAACATCTTGCCTAAAACCAACATTTAGAAGAGCTAACATTATGTTAATTATGGTAAGAAAAAGTAAGTTCTCACGAAGTTTAAAAAGTGAAAGTGATTATTTAAAACTGAAATCCCTAATCGGAGAAAATTAGATGTTCTCAAATTATGAAAAACAAAGTCAAGAAAAAATAAGGTTCAGTGGCTTATAATTATTAAAAACTTGCTAATTAAAATCTAGCTTCAAGAGGTGGCACTGAAACAATTTTGGTCATTTTTGGGGAAAAAAATGTGCTAACTTTAACCAAGAAAGAAAAAATTATATACACATGGAGAGAATATTTCACAACACAGCCTACTGCCAGTCATTGCCTGAAATACTGGCATGTCAATAAAATGTGAACCATGTATGCTGAATAATACTTTTGAAAAAAATACAGATTCATCCAAGAAGTCTGTGTTCCTTTAGAGTTTGTTACAATAAAACTTGGCCTGTATCTATTATTTCTTAACTGAAATGAGTAATCTTTGAATAATCTTTCTCACCTTTTCAAGTAATTACTGCCTTTTAATCAACCTCTACACTCTTTACTCTGCAACACACTTATATTACTTTAATCAGTAGCTGCAAATACAGATAATTTTATATATCAAGCAGTTACACATATCATTTCTAGTTCAAATCCTTCCCCATATGGCCAATGGAACAAAATCATAGGAAATGAAAGAGTGAATTTAAATGGGTAAATAGCAGGTCAAGGCATAAGCTTAGTTAAATGTAGCCCAGATTTTAAACATAATGTTCCTTGCAATATCATCCTTTGCTAGGAAGTAGGGCACTGAAACTGTTTTGTATTTTCTCATTGTATGAACTGCAAGAGTTTTAAGTAGATAGTAAATTTTATCTGGAAACTCTAATAAAGCCAAAATATCCTTTTGCAGTAAGATAATCTGACTTATTTAAATCAACGTTATGAGCTCACACACTTGTGGATGGTATAGAAGCAAACAGCTTGCTCATCTGGTACTTTATGTTATGGACTGAGGTACAGAGAAAATTCTAAGTTTGAAAACACAAATAAAAAAGAGCAGCCACAGGACTGCTTGCTTCTTCAAGATTAAGAACCAAAGGAACAAGTTTATACTTACCTTGATGAAGAACTTTTATGTCATTGCAAGATCCTTTCAAAACCACATGCAAAGTTGGATATTCAATGATGACTTTGCTCCTCAAATTGTCTAAAAGACTTTTGCAAGGATCCAGTTCATGATATCTTAAGAAAAAAAAACACAAAAACCAAACCAAATAAACAAAAATACCCTTGGAAAACAAAATTATTCTTAAACTAAACAAAGGAGATTCCCGTATAGCATTAAAAAAAAAATCATAGTATTAATTCAGTAGTTATTAGTATAAGTTCAATGCCTTCTAAGAAAATAAGGCTAAAGAGCTAGTATTATAAAGGCTTTAAAGGGGCTGGAGAGATGGCTCAGTGGTTAGGAACACTGACTGTTCTTGTGGAGGACCTGGATTTAAATCCCAGGACCCATGTGGCAGCTAACAACTGTCTGTGGCTCCAGTTCCGGGGGATCCAACAGCCTCTTCTGAGCTCCTCAGGCATTGCATGACACAGGTGCACTTACCTACATGGAGGCATAACACATACTTAAAAAAAAAAAAGAGGCTCTAAATCAAAAAGTTTACCAATACCTATAATCCCAGCACACCAGAGGCCGAGCCCTTATCTCAAAAAAAAAAAAAAAAAAAAAAAAAACCCCAACAAAAAACAAAAGACTCCCCCCAACCCCCAAAACCAAAAAACCCAATAATCAAAATAACAGCCAGTCATTGTTGCTTTAATCCAAGCACTCAGGAGGCAGAGGCAGGTGGATCTCTGTGAGATTACGGCCAGCCTGGTCTACACAGTGAGTTCTAGACCAGTTAGGGCTACCTTCATCCTACCCCCCAAAATAAAAATAACAATGAATAATCAAAATATATACCAAGCGGGCCCAACTCCCTAGTGGCAATTTGGGTAACCTCTTCAGAGGATGGTGTGATAAGAATAGGAGGTAGGAATTGGCTAGGCAGTTAGGGTAAAAAGACCCCAAAGTAGCCAGTTTTTTTGGCTAAAAGTCAAAATGTCCTTGGGCCTCTTGGCAATATACTCTGTTCCAAAGGCCCAAAAATGTCAAAAGTATTTGGGAGCTCTTACCTAACCCCTACAAGATTTTAGGGTTACCTCTTCAGAGGGGGTAATGTTAGAGTAGCACCCCCCCAAAAGAGTACACGAAGTTGTCAGAAAAAAGTGATGGGGAGATATGGGAGGAGTTGGACGGGAGGGAGTAGCGTGGATTTGATCAGAACACATTATATGCATGTAAGAAATTCTCAATAAATTAAAAATAAAAAATATATATTTTATACACACACACCAAGCAGTCAGTACTCTTAACTGCTGAGCCACCTCTAAAGTTCCTAAGGTGTAAAATTCCAAGTTCTTAAAAAATAAAGTTCCAGCAGAATAAGGTGTATCCTCCTGAGTCTCTTTGGCTTGCTTTCTGGGGTGGCACATCATAGCTATGACAAAGGCACATACAGGAATGTGTTGGCATGTGAGTACCATTTCAGGTCAGACAAGAAAAAGCTGGGAACTTGTCCACAGTGTAGTGAACAAGCTCTCCAGTTTTTTTCTTCTCCACCAATGACAGATGATACTCAGGTGCAAAACACTTTTCCATGGAAGACAGTCTGCCAGCTGTAATTCCAGTCTGTTCCTTCTGCTCACTGCTGTGCAAGGGCTCAGAAACAAAGACGTCAGGATACACTAAGCCCTGCTACAATCTAAAGAGTAAATGTTGGACAAATTTTGGTATTTCTGAACTAATAATAACATGCTATGTGTACCCTAGCTGATTTAAGAATTCTGATAGAGTGATGTCTCTGTGTTCTAAGACTGTCCTATGCAACAGAAGGAAACAACTGCTTTACAAAATGCAAAGCCTCATCCACTGGGAAAACGGATTTCTTTTCAGTAAGTGATAAATGAGAGAATGGTTACAAAACAAAAACTATATGTAGATGACCACTCACTCCATCCCTGAAATTTAAACTATTAATTTTAGAATCAGAGAATACAAGTGAAGCATGGTGGTACATGCCTTTAATTCTGCTACTCAGGAGGAAAGTTAAAGGCCAGCCTGGTCTCCATAGTGAGTTCAAGGCCTTCTGGAACCACATAGTGAGAGCCTTTCTCAAAAACAAAAAACAAAAAATAAACAAAAACAAAAAAGAACTACAGAATATTGTGTTGAAAGAAGTGTGAAATGAAAAATAACTGAGTTTTCTTAAACTAGCCATCTTGCATCCACAGACTACAGAATGTACGTATCGTTCTTTCCTTGGGTAATATAGTACAGATGTGGAGAAAATATTTTACAAATGGTTCCAGAATTTAAGGATTAAATGCTTCACATCTTCTAAACATTACTTCCCTTTAAAATAAGCAACAATAAAAAAAACCCAGCAGTAAATACAGAAAAAAAGATAACAGTATATTAGCTAACTGAATATACAATTAACATACAAGTAAAACACAATATATGCAAACAAATTTTCTTAGAGAAAACAAGACTTGAACCTCTGAAGCAGTATGCAGCAAATACCTGAAATAACTCCTATCCTATCTAACTTACCCACAGGCTTTTATTAAGACTTGGCAAATAAGAGAATGCTTTTTAATGATTTCAGTTTTTTGGTAAATTTTCTATATGTAGTTAATATTTTCAGTATTTTGTGTCTTTTTGTAGCAGTAAATCTGCACTGGGTTGTTCTAGATTACCAAAGCTGAAACAAGAAAACAGTAAGAGTTCATCAAAAGCCACATGGGAATCAAATACCAATATTATTGTTGACAGAGTATACTGCTGGTTTTTTGTTTGTTTGTTTTAATTGTTGCTTTTTTTTTTTTTTTTTTTTTTTTTTCTTTTTGAGACAAGGTTTCCCTGCAGCTGCAGCTGGCCTGGATTCGCTAATGGAGACCAGGCAGGCCTCAAACTCTGAGATCCACCTGCCTCTGCCTCCTGAGTGCTGGGATTAAAGGCCACGCGCTACCATGCCCAGCTGTCAGTATAAATAATACATGTTCCCAGCAGAGGACTGTTCAATGATACATAAAAATTATGAGCATGTAACAAGTTACCCATGCTTCCAGTCCTAAAACTTCAAGAATTACACTTATTTATCTTCAAAAACTGGTCTTAGGATGCATTTTTTTTTTTTTAAAAAAAGACTGGGTCTCTGTAGACCATCTGCCTCTGCTGCCGAAGTGCTGAGATTACTGGTGTGAAATTCTGTGGCTGATGGATACAAAGATTGTTAACAGACTTGTCAACTCATGAATTGTTTTTAAAACATTTTACTGAAGTGCAAAGAAAGCCTCGTTGAGTGTTTTTTTTTTATTTTAATTTATATGTAGGTGTATGCATGCCTTCTGTGTGAGGGTGCCAATAGAAGTCAGAGGCATCAGATCCCATGGAGCTGGAGTTATAAGTGGTTGTGAGCCACCTGATATGGGTGCTTGGGAACCAAACTGAGGTCCTTTGTAAGAACAGCAAGTGCTCTTAACTGCTGGGCCAGGAGAGGCTTTGATTAGAATCACTGGATTTTATTTATGCTCACCCTGAATCATTAGTAACCTCCACCACACCAGCATCGCTATCAAGGACCAGCAAGCTTCTAGACCATGGCTTTCCAGCCAACCCAAGAGTTCAGATTTCATTGAAGAATCTTTTATCTGAAAGTCTGAATTTCCCAGATTCTTCTATTATTAGTGGTTGCTCCATGAAAACTATTCATACACAAAGGCTGTAAGCACCTATGGGGCTAACATTTTATGGGCTTGGAATTTAGTTAAATGAAGCAGTAATTTAGTGGTTGCTTGGGTTTGGAGTGTAACACGAGTTAAAGTCATGCTCTGCCATTCACAGGTCTATGATTTCAGACAAGTTATTTCACTTCTCTTTTAAATTTTTAATTTATTGTGTGTGTGTGTGTGTATGCGTGCACACGTGCACACACAAACTTGGTGTCAGTCCTCACTCTCCTTGTTTAAGACAAGCTCACGTGTTGCTGTTGTGCTGTGCACCCCAGCCTAGCTTAGCTGGCCCATGAACTCCTGGGGGATTCTCCTTCCTCTGCCTCTAAGTCACTGTCAAGAGCACTGGGATTACAGATGTGCTACTGTGCGTAGCTTTCCATGGGGGCGCTCCTTTTTCTACCATCTTACTGTTAAAGGGCACTGGGAGTATAAGTAAAAAAAAAACCACACATAAATAAAATACACCATCAATTTAAAGAAAAAAAAAAAAAGACCATTGGGATCAGACATGTGCTATTGTGCCCAGTTTTCCATAGGTTCCGGGGGTCTTCAGGTGTGCCAGGCAAGCGCTTTATCCACTGAGCTATCTGCTCAGCCCATTTTACTTCTTTAATGCCTAGTTTTCCTGCTTGAAAATGGAGAATGATGGTAGCACTTCAGAAAGTTATGCAGCTTCAGCAGTAAAACATGGCAGCCACTGGCTCATTTACTCAACTCACAAACACATCAGCTTGTCATCTGAATAAGCTTAAAGTAACACATTCTTCAAACTTCGGGGCAAAGAAATTTCTTTAGTAAAAGAGAACGGCCCTTAGGTAAACATGAGGCACAGCTTCAACTTACATGCAGCCACATGACTTTTAGTACAACCTTCAAACCATTATTTTATTACCACCTTTATTTTCAAGGATCTAAAAGGACTTAGAAGCTTCTGTGTCCAACATCTTGAGACAAATTTGAATTCAGTTTTGCCCTACTTAAAACATCCAAGTTTTAGCTTTTTTGTAAGCCATTCAGGTCACTGAATCCCAAGAGGCATCTTTTATCTTTTAACTTCTCACCAACCCTGGTATTTCCATCAGTGGAATTACTCTGATAGTAGAGGATAAACTACTTAGGTTTGGAAGATTAAGATACATCTGTCTCTCCCCTTACCTCTGAGATGCCTTAGGCGTCTCCTCTTGTATTTCACTTGCTCACCCTCCCAGGCCCCATTAGCTGACCCTGCTCCAGGAGGCTCATGGGGCATCACAGGGCAGCAGGGCTCAGCAGGCTCAACAGGGGTCACAGGGACTGACGTCATACAAAGAAAATCCTGATACTCAAGCACTTCATCTTGGCTCTGTTCCGAACTTCTAAAGAACCTGGCTATTCTTGAATTTCTTTGTTCTGTGCTAACTGGGGTGCTTGAGTTTTACTTCTCATAACTCAAAAAGATAGATTTCAAAAGGGAAGGGTCACAAACTACTTTATTTCCCATTTAGTTAGTGACACTAACCCCATTTCCCGCCCCCCCCCCCGCCAAATTTAATGCTCTTTTGTCTCAAGTCCACAGTATTTTTCCATCACAAATAAGGTTACCACATGAGTGCTCAGGAGCTCAAAAACTACAGGTTTGATACTCATCTGCCACACACAGTACTCAACCTGTGTACTAGTACAGTGGTGCTTATTTCTCTGTCTAGGTTTGTGGGCTAAAAGTACAACTAACTGATGCCAAAAGTACAAAATTTTACCTTTGGCTTTTTGAAAAAACAAACCAAACTGAAACAAAAACCCAAGGGCTAATACAGTACAAATCATCTACAATGTAACTTCTACACCTAAGGTTCAGGGAACATTGCAGAAAGCAAAAGAGGGGTCAGGAAGATTTTAAGAGCCAGACCAGAATACCTGCTGCTAGATATGATAGGGAAGCAGTACCCAGCATAATGATGTCAGCTGACATATCAATGTGGATGGGTGGGAGAGACGTCGAAAGACCTCATCTCTAGATGAAGAGCTACAGATAGCTGAAAAGGGAGAATCAGTTTTTTCCAGGGATTAGTGCCCTGACAGGTTATCTAATCCCAGTAAGGTAGGGGTGTGGGTGGGTGTGTATGTACATATACATACACATACCACATGTGTATATAGGTAAGAGCAATAATTAAAGAGGTTATGAAATTGAGATGGAGTGGGGGAGGACATGGGAAGAGATGGAGGGGTGGAAACGATGTAAATGCAGTGCTTATGTGTGAAATTCTCAAAAAAATTAAAATAGGGGCTACAGAAATGGCTTAGTGGTTAAGAGCACTGGCTGCTCTTCCAGAGGATCCAGGTTCCATTTTCAGCACCTACATGGCTGCTAACAACCAGCTGTAACTCTGGTTCCAAAGGATCCAATGACCTCTTCTGGTTTCACTGAGCACTGTACACACAGGTACACTTACATACATATAGGCAAAGCACAAACATAAAACAAGTTAATAAAAAAAATAAGAGAATAGCCTCTCTCTGACCTGCAGGCCTTTCTCCGGGACCAACCAAGCTCCTCCCTGCAGTCCGCAGGAGCCCTTGGGGCCGCTTCCTGCCCCCATCATCCTTTGCAACTCTGAGGGCACAGCCACCAGCTGCCATAGACCCCCATCTTTCCTGGGCCTGGCTCCCAGGCTAGTCCAATGCCCAAATTGCTGAGGCCAAAATCTTTCCTGAAGGGATCCAAACCCTAGGAGAAAGCCTGAGAGCATCTGATCCTCACCTGACTTGGGCCTCTGTGGGAACTCCTGAAGACAAAAGCAATCAGGCCACTCCAATATAAAATCAAAGGAAAGAACTGGAAGCTCAGATGAACCACCTTTTCATGCCCCAAAAGTAAACCACAAAGACACATAAAGTTTACAAAAAG
>NW_008360332.1:7092391-7093017 GCF_000622305.1 Nannospalax galili
AAATTCACATGTCAACATCACAGAAAAAAATTATAACATGAAAAACCAAAATAACATATCCCCACCAAATACCAATAGTCCTCTAGAGGAGTACAATGAGAACCCCGTAGAGATAATGTAGGACATGGAACTCAAAAGAACAGTTATAAACATGATAAAAGAATTCAGTCAATTTAAAGAACTCACAAAGAACTGAAGGAAGGTTGGGATAAACGTCTTAATGAATTCAGAAAAGAGTTAGAAATATTGAAGGATACTCAGGCTGAAATGAAGGAAGTGAAACACTCAGTAAGCCAATCAAAAACAACAGGAGAAAACCTCACCAACAGGATGAATAAAACGGAAAACAAAGTATCAAGACGGGAAGATAAAGTGGATGAACTAGACCACTCAAGCAATTATGAAAAATTTAAGAAATCACAAGAATTGAATATGCAGGAATCGTGTGACACCATAAAAAGACCAAACTTATGAATCATAGGCATACAAGGAGAAGAATCCCAAGATAATGGCATAGACCAGATCTTGAACAGAATCGTGGAAGAAAATTTCCCAAAACTAAAGAAAGACATGCCCATACAAACACAAGAAGCATATAGAACACCAAACAGACAGGACCAGAAAAG
>NW_008360332.1:7093495-7094439 GCF_000622305.1 Nannospalax galili
ATTAATCCCAACTCATTAATAGTAGGGGACTTCAGTACCCCACTGTCTCCATTAGATAGGTCAACAAGGCAGAGAGTTAGCAGAGAGACAGCTGAATTAAACAATACCATATATCAAATGGACTTAACAGACATCAACTGAGTATTCCACTCAAGCACCAAAGGACATATTTTCTACTCAGCACTCCATGGAACCTTCTCCAAAATTGACCATATACTGAGGCACAAAACAAACCTCAACAAATACAAAAAGATTGAAATAATTCCATGCATTCTATCAGACCACAATGCAATAAAGCTTACAATCAACACCTGAAGAAGCCCTAATCACCACATGAACACATGGAGATTAAACAACACACTCCTAAATGATGAATGGGTCAAAAGAGAATTAAGAAAGCAAGTATTCCTGGAACTAAATGAAAAGGACAATACAACAGAACAAAACCTCTGGGAGATACGGAAAGCTGTCCTTAGAGGGAAGTTTGTAGCTCTAAGTGCCTACATCAAAAAGTAAGAAAGAACACAAATGACTTAACGTTGCAACTCAACGCACTTGAAAAGCAACAACAAATGAAACCCAAACCCAGCAGACAAGAAGAAATAACAAAAATCAGGGCAGAAATTAATGAAATCAAAACAAAGAAAACAATACAAAGAATCAACGAATCTAAGAGCTGGTTCTTTGAAAAGATAAACAAGATTGACAGACCGCTAGCCCAGTTAACCAAAAGAAAGAGCACCTCCAAATCAACAAAATCAGAGATGAAAGGGGAAACATCACAACAGACACCAGAAAGATACAGAACATTATAAGGGAATACTTTAAAAACCTATATGCTACTAAATTGAAAACCTAAAAGAAATGGAAGGATATATAAAGGCATGGGAAGCCCAAAACTAAACCAAGAAGAGATTAACAGCTTAAACAGACCCATAAAACAA
>NW_008360332.1:7094655-7095683 GCF_000622305.1 Nannospalax galili
GCTTTATCCCAGAAAGGCAGGGATGGTTCAATATACGTAAGTCAATAAACGTCATAAATCATATAAATGGGCTCAAAGACAAGAAGCATATGGTCATCTCAATAGATGTAGAGAAGACCTTTGACAAAATTCCACATGCATTTATGTTCAAAGTCCTAGAGAGAACTGAACTGGAGGGAACATACCTCAACATAATTAAAGCCATATATAACAAACCCACAGCCAACATTCTAAATGGAGAAAAACTGGAAGCATTCCCATTGAAATCAGGAACCAGAGAAGGCTGTCCACTATCTCCACTTCTCTTTAACATAGTACTTGAAACTCTTACAAGAGTAATAAAACAAGAGCAGGAAATTAAAGGAGTAATAATTGAAAAAGAGATCAAATTATCTCTTTTGCAGATGATATGATATCTAAGAGATGCCATGCCAAAAATTCCATGAGAAAACTCCTAGAAATTATTAACACTTTCAGTAAAGTGGCAGGTTACAAAATTAACCTGCAAAAGTCTGTAGCCTTTCTATATAACAATAACAAGCAATCAGAGAAAGAGCACATGGAAACACTCTCCTTTGCAATCTTCACAATAGTAAAATATCTCAGAATAAACCTGACCAAAGACATTAAAGAGCTCTAAAATGAAAATTTTAAATCTTTAAAGAAAGAGACTGAAGAAGATATCAGAAGATGTAAGGACCTCCCATGGTCATGGATTGGAAGAATTAATATTGTGAAAATGACCATCCCACCAAAAGTCATTTATAGATTCAATGCAATGCCAATCAAAATCCCCAAGGTATTTTTCACCAAATTGGAAAAAAAACATCCTAAGATACTTATGGAAGCCAAAAGACCTCAGATAGCTAAAGCAACCCTGAGCACTAAGAGCAATGCTGGGGTGATTACTATACCAGATATTAAACTGTATTACAGAGCTATAATCATAAAAACAACATGATACTGGCACAAAAATAGACCCATAGATGAATGGAACAAAATTGAAGACCCAAATATGAGTACATGCA
>NW_008360332.1:7095818-7097873 GCF_000622305.1 Nannospalax galili
AACAAATTGACAAAAAGTCAATTCCAAATGGATCAAAGTTCTCAATGCAAAGACTGAAACTCTGAAACTATTAGAAGAAAACATTGGGAAAAACCTACAAGATAGAGGCGTAGGAAAGGATTTTCTAAACCGGACATGAATTGCTCAGGAAACAAAGGCAAAAATTAACAAATGGGACCTCATTAAACTAAAAAGCTTCTGTACATCAAAGGAGGCAACCAGAGAAGCGAACAGAAAACCCACAGAATGGGAGACAATCTTCACCAGCGACACATCTGAGAGAGGTTTAATATCCAGACTATATAACGAACTTAAAAAACTGGGCATCAAGACAAGACGTAACCCAATTAAAAGATGGGCTAAAGAGCTGAACAGAGAGTTCTCAAAAGAAGAAGATGGCTATGAAGCATCTTAAAAGATGTTCAACCTCACTAATAATTAGAGAAATGAAAATTAAAAGCACTTTAAGATTTCATCTTACCCCAGACTGGCTAAGATCAAGAGAACAAATGATACCAAATGTTGGAGAGGATGTGGGAAAGGGGAACACTCATCCACTGCTGGTGGGGCTGCAAACTGGTTCAACCCCTATGGAAAGCAGTGTGGAGAACTCTTAAAAAACTACAAATGAACCTACCATTTAACCCAGTTATACCACTCCTTGGCATATACCCAAAGAACTCATCCTATTGCAGACACTTGTACATCCATGTTTGTTGCTGCTCTTTTTGCAATAGCTAAGAGATGGAAGCAACCTAAGTGTCCCTCAATTGACGAGTGGATAATGAAAATGTAGTTCATTTATACGATGGAGTAATACTCAGCAGTAAAGAAAGATGAAATCATGAAATTCGCAGGTAAATGGATGGAATTAGAAACTGTTATACTAAGGGGAATAACACAGACTCATAAAAAAATCAACATATGTTCTTCCTCATATGTGGATCCTAGAACCAAACCCTGATAAGTGAGTATGTATCCAGACATAACTACAGGAACCAGGATAATGGAAAGGAAACAGGGAGGTAAAGGAAAAGAAAGAACCTGAAAGAGAAGAACAGTAGGAAACAGGCCTTAATAAGGTAGCTATCGAGAAATATTGGGTTAGTTTGAGGGGGGAAGGAAGGGTATACAAGGAACCTAGGGGATAAAGGGAAAGAAGGAGTTCAAGAGAGGTAGGACTGTAGGAGAAGAGTATTATTAAGGGAGAAAGGGGGGAAATGGGGGCACCTTAAGTAGGAAAACCATGATGGAGGGGTGAGACAATGTGAGAGATAAATAATGCCTAGCTAGTTTTAAAAACCAGAGGGAACCAGATTACTCCTACAACCTACTGACACATTATATATAGCAGATCAAGAAATATATGTCTAGGTAAGGTTTGTCTGAGAACAATTGGTCTTTGCTCAAGATTTATCTACATGACACACAGTAATTAAAAGTACCAGACTGGTAGAACTAACCTTCTTGGATGTTTAGCACCCATAATTTGAGGGCTATACTAATCTGGTCAGAGGAACATAAAGGACAGTTTTTGCTCCTTGCCCTACTAGGTCAACTAACTCCAGGGGACAAAATGTCCTGTAATTGTGGTGGGTCATCTGTCCTCTTGATCAAGGAGACCGAGGAGACCCCACCAGATGGGCTTGAACCAGTGTCCAGTCTACAAAGAGGAGGGTCAACACAGAGGAATCATTTCCTCCACGCTTCCAAACGAAGCCAACCATGGTCGAGCAGGATCTTTGACTTATCTTCACGTAGGTGGAACTGGTAAAAGAAAGGAGCCAGGGGTTCCTCCCAAGCCCATGTGACCCCTGAGGAACAGGTCCTCAAATGACCTTAAAAGTATAAATAAATTGGTTTATCTGGGCAAACTGTATGGCCTTAAACACCCAAAAGGAAAGTATAACCAAAGATTAAAGGGGGCCAATATAATTTTTTAAGAGTCCATATGTATAGCTAAAGGCTACATAACCAGGGTGACCAAAGGAATTCCCAAATAGGAACCAGCATAGAACTGGGAAAATGAACAGCAGACCCCAATCTTATCTAAAG
>NW_008360332.1:7097975-7100082 GCF_000622305.1 Nannospalax galili
GGCTCTAGTGGGGGGAGGGAGGCTATGGGAGGGTGCCATCTGGGAAGTGGGTGTATAGTCGAATAAGATGGTTTGGGATATTCTGTGTGGTATACACACAAAAAAATCAACAAATTTTATTAACTGTATTATATTTGAGGAGGAAACATGGAAATTGACATCATGCTAATTAGTAGGGGTGATAAACATTACCATTGAAATCTACCCGATGACTTCATAGACATACACAGGCACCAAGGATCCAAGTGCAACCAATTATGACTAGTAATAATCAGATGCTTACAGATTAGAAATGCATGCACCAACATCTCAGTGTTAGTAGCAAAAACACGAGGCTTTCTGCAAGGAATAATATATTCTAAAATGAAATGGAGATCTTTTTTAAAGGTTAAAAATTCATTCAATTTTATGTCTCACGGAGCTTATACCGAGTTCAAGATTGTATATTAATTCAACTGTGAACCTAGAAAATTACAGCAACTTGTGAAAGAGATGTACTCTTGCTCTGGAATGTATTACTGAATATGTTAAAGCTGTAATGAAATGCTTCTTCTAATCATGTAGTTATTAAAAATTAAAAAAAATAGTGATTAAAAAATAAGAGAATAAAAGAAAAAATTTAAAGGTACGAGGCAGTAGAAACTTCAGTTTCCTTTTTTTCTGGCCCATTCTCTCTCGGTTTTATACAAAACAAAACCCCCGTAATTCTAATTAATTGAATAGTTGTATTTTGTTCTGGGATTATTACGGATCCGTATGGACCTGGACTATGAATGCTAAATATGGAACATACGTGAGTGGCGCAGCACAGAAACATACTTCCATTCACACAGCTCAACAGTTCCAAGCTGCACTGGCAAATTATACTACTCTGAACCCGACATGTGAAAACCACAGATATAGTGTAATAAAATGACCAACTATACATTTTGTAATATGCTTTTATGAGGGGCTTAGAGACTGACTTGCTTTCGTGTGAGTCCAAGTCTGTGTGTGTATTAGAGTACAGGTGTGCACATGTCATGGCACATATATAGAGGTCGTAACATAACTTTTTGTGAGATAGCTCTCTCTCTCTGGGGATTGGAACTCAGGTCATCAAGCCTTGGCAGCAAGCACTTTTAAGTGCTGAGCCATCTCTCTCACCCTTCATTCAACTCTTTAGTGATCTTCTGGTAAGTTCATTCAGTTCTTTTAAATTCACACATCGTGGGTTCCAGGCTTATAGGGTCTTTATGAGATATGACTTTTCAAGGGGGTTCAGCTTTCTTCATCGATATAATGTTGGGACAGGTATTTATTTAGTTTTATAACAATTAAAAATAGGCAAAAATATTTCTACAGTCTAAATTTCTAAACTAATACCAGTAATAAGATTTTATACTTGAAAAGAAAAATAACATGGTTTCCGTAGCAGGGAGAGGACATGCCTGTTGGGAGTTTGTTTACCTAGGAGGGCAGAGTTGGTAGAAGCAGACAGAGCTACGTGCAGTGCAGTTCCTGGCCTTATAGTATTAACGTGGCTTCTCTGTGCAGTTTTTCAGAGCCTAAGGTTCCTATCTTGGGAGACATATGATGTGATTTATTGGAATGAATACATGTAAAAATACAGGCATAGTGCCTGGCATTTATTCTTCAATCAATCTTCCAAATATTTATTTAGTATCAGCTATGTATAAGTTGTCTTCTAGGCTCCAGTTTCATAAATTGTTACATCATCAAATATGAGGGGGGTCACAAAAATTTGGTAATAGTAAAAAGGTTTCTGAAGGACCAAAAATCAACTAAAAATCCCTGTATGTGTAATGAATTTGAGATGTTTCTGGCAGTGTCCCATTACCCACCCACGCTGTATCACATGACTCCACTGCAGCCTTGGTTCTCAACATTAAAAAAAAATACTGTGTTTTGCTCTGTGCATGTCTACATGCTACGCATACCATAAACACTGCCCTAAAAATCTCAGCTCAGATTCAAGATTATTGTGTTATGAATTGCAGTTTTTACCATATTGCTTTTGGGGTCTCTCTCTCTCTCTCTCTCTCTCTCTCTCTCTCTCTCTCTGTGTGTGTGTGTGTGTGTGTGTGTGTTTTTTGCTTTTTTTTCT
>NW_008360332.1:7100861-7112743 GCF_000622305.1 Nannospalax galili
AAAGCTTTGACAATAGGTGTTTTTCCCTGATAGCTCCCAACCTTATTTTTTGAGACACAGCCTCTCACTGAACAGAGCAGAAAGCAGGAGGTATGTAGCACACACCAAACTTCACCAGTTCTGGTACTGTAATGGATTATACTCAAAGTAGCTGAGGTGCCTCAGTCAAGGGTTTGCCATGTAAGCCTGATCTAAGTTCATATTCATCAGTATGTCTGTAAAAAGCCAGGTATGATAGTCAATACCTGCAATCCTGGCACTGGAGAGGGAAAGACAGGAGGATCCTGGGCTTGCTGGACAGCTAGTTTAGCTGAACTGGTCAGCTCCAGGTTCAGGGAGACCCCCTTCTCAATAAACAGTGATTGAGGAAGACATCCTATGTTGACTTTGGCCACATCCATACATGTGCATCTATACACAAACACATACATGCACATGCATACACAGCTACAGTTAAACGTCTCGGTAGAGAGGAAGTTGAAGCTATCTGGCTAAAATGATACCTGATTCACCTCCAAATTTCAACTCCTCATCATTAATCTTTTCAAAAGAATACACAGCTGCCCACAAAATATTCTACAACACAGTGAGAATGGAGAAATTTAGGAGGCTAACATCAAGGATGAAAGAACTCCCCAAATTTCTAGAGAAAAATCTCACTTGGTATTTCACAGAGTCTCCTCACACAATAACCAAGAGAGTATATATTGAAATGAGATCTCTGATGTAGGGACTATAGGCTTGAAATGTGAAGAATTTGGCTATCATATCACTTTGAGTCTACACTTCAGTACAGTCTCTCTAAAGTTCTCAAGTTCAAAGCCACTAGACTCAATAGTCACATATGCCTCTGTCCTGTGAACACTTACCCAGCAGTACCAAGTAGCTAAGTTCAGCTTTTCTAGAGTTAAGTTTACAGTGCCTAACATAACATCATTTTACGAATGTTATACCCTGAAGCTCACTCTTTCCCTGGAAGAGTTTCTCTAAGACCATGACGATGTTTAGTAACCCACTCTACCCATTTTCTTTTTGTGTGTGGGCATTCTTAGGTTGATGTGAACATTTTCTACCCCTCAAATAATACCTTTATCTAGATCCAAAATGTGGTCTGAGGTAAATACCATTATGAGCACACACTCATCCTGACCTTGTCAACTTTGAAAAATAGTAATTCCCAAAATGGGTAACAAATGACTATGTGGTTGGGCTTCAGAACCTGAGAGCATGCTTCATGCACTACGACAGACAGAGGCATGTGCTAGGTTGCAAAGAACACGCTATGGACTTTGGAGGCAGACAGGTCCAGGTAAGAACCTAAATCCAGCATTTAGAGGAGGATCTCCATGCAATTAAAATCATAACATAATTACATCCTTAAACAATTTCAAATAAAACTGTTATATAACTTGATTAAATTCACTCTAAATTCCATGGCAATTTGCTATCAGTACCATCCATATTATAAACAAGGTCTCTTAACAGAAATCTTACTAGGTTTCCCTTACCCCTTGAATTCATATTTCCATTCCAATCCTCTCACACTGTTTTACCCTAAATAGTACTTTGTTCTTGGATATCTTTTTATTGATTACACAATCATAATTCTTGCTAACAAAAATGTGCATATAATTTTTTTAAACTTTATTACCCATCTTTTTTTTAATTATTAAAATTCTATCTGGACTTAATAATTTTAACTATTAATATAGTAGTATAAAACCGATCAAACAGCACAAATAACCAACATTTAAAATAGAATTTTATTAGAAATGAATCTCAGTACAATGGACAGGCAGCTTTTACAAGAGTCAAAACTGTTTACTACTTAGATTAAGTGATCCCCCTCAATTATCAATTAATTAACAGAATCAAATTAAGAATGAAAACAAAGCCAAGAGGAAGTTTAAGCACCCATCTGGTCAGCAAGCCTATGGCCTACCGTAGCCAGTCCTTGGCCAGCTCATTTCAATGATTAGTCTAAAAGGCAGAAATCTCTGACTATTTACATAAAAAAGACACCTGGAAATCATATTATTCTTAGACATTCTGGACTTCCTTCAGTGTTTTCTAAAATATTCAATTCTGTATGATGATAAAGATAATCTCAACTTTCTAACAGTCATTTTTAAAGTCTTAACTTTTACTATATATAAACTTCCTGGGGACTGGAGAGATGGCTCAGGAGTTGAGAACCCTGGTTGCTCTTGCAGAGGACCCAGATTCGATTCTCAGCACCCACATGCCCGCTTCTGGTCTCAGGGCACTGCATGACATGAGTGCATCTACATACATGCAGGCAATACTCATACACATAAACAAACTAATTTTAATATATATAAATTTCCTATTTAGAGTATCTTCACAGTACATTTTCCCAGTTTCTCTTTAAGCCAGAAACAAAGCCATTTACTTTTCCATTTCTAGTTCAGTTAGGCAAAGGGTACAGACTAGTATCCTTAAGGATGTAAAATTGTGATGAAAAAAAGCCCCATTCTAATGCCTGTTGATATTTTTTTACATTCTTCAACAATGAACTGACTAAACATCTAGCAAATACTTATAATACAGAACACCTGTTAGATGCTGCATGGGCTCCAGCAATGTCCTCAAGGAGCATACCACCTGGCCAGTGTTTTTTGAAGGGTGTACCAAGAATAACTAATCAGTGTCCCTAGACATTACAAAAAATGTAGGATTGGGGTTCTGTGTAAGATTTACTAGACCAGGACCTCTCTGGGTGGGCTGGAAATCTACATTTTCAGTATGTATCCCAGATGATTATGATAGACATTGAAATCTGAGAAGCACTGTTCTAAAAAGAATATATGTTCAGCTGGAGAGATGTTTATGGTAGGGGAAGAAAATTGGCCAGTAGGGGCATGGGTTGGACAGAAAGCAAGGAAGGATCTGGTAAGACATTTGGTGAGGCAGGCAGAGCTGAATCCAGTTAGAATCTGATCAAGTGACAAGTCCAGGTTAGTTCTACAAGAAGAGGGTCTTTCCCTATGTGTGTGAGAGATGTTAGTGAAAGCCAAAAAAACTCACCAGAACTCTAAACAAAACCAAACAACAACAACAAAAGGCCTGATGGGCCTCACCTGAGGCTTTTACACAGGCAAAATCAATTTCTCTAAAAGGGCGTATCTTAGCTCTTTACTGAAAATGATTTTAAAATATTTCATGATAAAAGTAAGTATAGTGTTCGTTCATCTTTTACTTAAAAACATCCTCTCGGCATGGAAACATAGCTCACACTTTTTTCTGGTTGCTTTTACAACAGAAGTATTTGAAATTGTTCACTAAAGCCAGCGTAGTAGGAAATGAGTAACAGAAGCTATGTCAGTACAGCAGGGTGTATCATCAAGAAGGGAACAGGTTTCTATGAGTCATGAAATCAAAGTCTAAGCAATGCTTCAAGTTTGCTTTGGGTTTTAAATCAACAATTTGGCTTTATATGTCAATTTTTGGAAGGAGGATGAAAGCAATTGATTTGTGCTTCTATCAGAAAGTAGATGTCCACAACAAGATGTGGTTGATTGCACTGGGCACCTACTGGATTATATTTCAAACACAGTATGTGGTACATATTGCAGTATGTACCACAAACCCACCTCCCTTCTGGCCTGAGATCTGGATCAGGAGTGCGCCTTTCAGGATCTGTGTATCCCTGGGCCTAGTGGTGTGCACATAGGGCTCAGTGACTGTTAACTGCAAAAATGAGAAGTGCAGACTTGACCAACCTAACCCAATACATGGAGTCAGGTATATCCATCCAAACGCTTGTCCTCTGAGAAGGTGCTACTTTTCCTGGAATGAAAAAATTACACTGGGGCCTTGTTAAAATATCGTTTACTTTACACATTGAGAACTGAAGCACCTAACTACTTAAACCCTACAAAGCTGCAAATGATTGCTTAAACAATCCTTTAGAGCAGGGGCTAGCAATCAATGGACAGCAGACCAAACCCAGCTCCCTGTTATTTTACTGGAACAGTCACTAGAGCACTCACTTCTTGGCCATTTAAAGTGGCATCAAAACCTAGCACACAGCAGACAGACATATATTTAAGTCAGTCAGTAAACAACTTACTAAAAATATTGATTCATTTATGTGTGTGTCCATGCATGTAGAGGCCAGAAGTCAACCTTGGGTATCGTTCCTCAGGAGCTATTCACTTTGGGTTTTGAGACGGGGTCTCTCAGTGGCCTGGAGTTCACCGAATAGGCTAGACTGACTGGACAGCAAGCCCTGGGATCTGCCTGTCTCTGCCCGCCCAGTGCTGGGATTCCAAGTGTGTGTCACCACACTCAGCTTTTTACGTAGGTTATGGAGAACCAATTCAGGAGCTCACACTTGCATGGCAAGTGTTTTACTGACTGAGCTACCTCCTCCTCTCCCCAAATTAAAATTTAAGTTGCATTGTGGGAAATCAACTGACACAGCAGTAGGCAGAATAAAGATGAAGATGCTCAAGACATGCACTTTTTAAAAATGAGTTTAGCATCATATAGAATGTTTTATTGGGATAAAATATATGACACAACTGTAGGAATGCATGAAAAATATAAAACATCTTTTGAAGTTCAAAGGATAAGGAATTATATCCAGTTTAGGGGATAAATGAGCTCTACTGTAGACTGGCAAACACTGGTCTAGTTAGAAGAATGGCGAGAAGACACTGTAAGACTCATTATGGAAGTCAACACAAAGAAAGGTGGCAGAGAAGTCAAGACAGCAAAGATGTTTGGCTCTACGGTTTTATGCCTACAAGAATGACTATGTGGACAACAGGAACAGGTACCATGATTTGTGGTTTGTTCACTAGATGCTAGGAACATAGTTAACTCATTTCACACACACACACACACACACACACACACACACACACACACACACACACACAACCAGGAAGAAACGTGGTCTAATGAGATAAAGATATGCTGAGCTTAAAATTTAACGTAGCTCTCATCCATCATCAAAGAAGCTTCTTTTACAACAGATGGAGACCATTACAGAAATCCACAGTGGGCAGAAATGCAGAGAATAAGTAACTGTGGGATGCCCAGCCCCAAATGATACATCTACAAGGCAACCCCTCCACCTAAAGCTCAGGGAATATCCTAGAAGGGGCCCAAAGACTGCAAGAGCCAAAGGATCAGGACGTCTGCTTCTGTACAGTGTCTTCACACGACCTCGAAGTGTACCCATTAAATTTTAACAATATGGTAGCCTGAACAAGACTTGCACAATGCAACACCACTTGATATGCCAACAAGAACGGGGGACATTTTGCAAGCTCCTACCTACAGACGAAGAGCTACAGGCAATCAATGGCCGCCAAGAGAGGGAGAATCAGTTTTCTTCAGGGATGAGTCCCGATAGTTGATCCAATCCCAAGTGGTCAGCCCTAAAAACATGTATATATGAGCACCACTAAGTGGATGAGTGTGTGTGTGTGTGTGTGTGTGTGTGTGTATAAAAATAATAACTAAAAAGAAGAGGTCATGAATTTGAAGTGGGGAGCACAGGAGGAACTGGGGGGGTGGGAGGTGGAAATGATATAAATACAATCTTCATCTATGAAATTCTCAAAAGAAATTTAAGAAAAAAGATTTAATGAGACATGTAAGTGAAGACAGCTGGAACCAGGTCTTGGTAGTTGGAAGAAGGGCTGCAATCACTTCTAGACCTGGGAGTCTCTTGTACAGAAATAACAATGGCTGAAATCTTAAACAAGTTTCAGAAAAGTTTGTATTCTGATACCCAATTTATTTTAAAAGAAATGTAAGCCAACATGATTGAGCATCTGGACCATTATGGCTAGTGGTGAGCAGGCTGTTGGGCGTACAGCTAATACTGACTTTACTATCCTTCCTAGACGTGTAAGAAATTACTGGCTGAAAGAGGCTGTTACTTAAAAAATGTGATGCATAACACAGTTCACTGCCAGTCATATGGAACTTTTCTACTGAACAGATTTCTTCATTTTACCAAGGAAATAATCTGCAGCATATAAAAAACAAAAGGCAACGAGCCCCTGCACTCATCAAGTCATTTTAGTAAGATGTTAACTGTTTTTTGCAACTCAAAGTATTTGAATTATATTTATTGAAAATGATAAATTTAATATTTGTAATGGCAAGAAATTTGTTCTACCAGGTCTAATATGGACTGTCTTAAAGTAAGATATAAGTTCTCTGTAAATTATGTACCCTGGAAGGATAATATTATCTCTTACTGGAACACAACTCCACTCATGTGGGATCCTAATAATACATGATTAATACAAAAAAGTGTTGCAGAAAATGAGTCCCATCTACTTGAAACTCAGCAGGCTTACTCCCTGTGATTGGTGGTTAAAACAAGTCTTCTCTATTTGACAGGTATCTTCTGAGTCCTGGCCTCTAGGTACCTGATTTCTCCCTTGACATCATGTCATCTTAAGGCATTTTTGCCACTCTGCCATCCTTTCAGCCTCTTTTGGGCAGTAGAAACTTCTAAGGTTATAAACATGCTGCTGGAATTCAGTACTATGTTCTGTATTATAAATTCAGAATTTATAATCCTACAATTAGCTTTTTGTCATGTATACTTTGATTTCCTTGACTTTTAGATGAGGATATTCTGCCAAACAGTCAAATTTGAATAATTTACTGAGTTGGCACAGCCTAATCAATCTGCAGCCCCAGCTGGCCCAAAACTCACTATGTAGACTAGGCTGGCCTGGATCCCAGAGATCCACCTGCCTCTGCCTCCTAAGTGCTGGGATTAAAGGCATGAGCCACCGGGCCACTCCTCTTTCTCCCCTTACTGCAGCTCTTAAGAACAAGAATTTCAGGAATCAAGATGGACGATACTTTCGCAATCTCCCACAAGCTCTCTGGATCCCTTTGGACATTATCCCCACAGTGGCAGTCTACGAGAGAGTTGTGAAATGCTCAGAATGACATAAAAGCATCAATAAAGATCTGACAAGAGACTGTTACCTGGAAGGGGTGGGGGTGATATGCGAGTTCTATGGACTAGAGAAGATGAGATAAGACAGCTAACTAAAAGCCGTTTCACTCTTCGTAAAGATCCCCTAGAGGTGCGCTCTTACTATGAGACTGGAGCTACAGCAAACTCATCAAACGTGCACCATGTAAAACATGAAGAAGAATGAACCAATGAGGTAAAATATGGTGCATGTCATGAAAGGAACTGAATTTGGAAGCAGCACCGATAATAAAAGAAAAAGGAATTTCTCAAAGGTCTGTCAGAGAATGAGGCTAGCCATTTTGTCCAAACACCAGTTGGATGGAATTTGCGTTAGGATTTTACTAACAAGACTGAAACATCACCTTGCATCAGTATCTCTTGTCAACTACATTTGAGTTTGATTCCCAATTTCTGTGTTGACTTTGGTTAACACAGAACTCCATCTCACTGAAGAACCCAAATGAGAAAAGGAAGCTAAAGCATGGACAGAAGTCAGGTAAATGAGCGCGGAAGCAAAGGGCCAAGGGAAGGAATAGAAGAACAAGCTTCTTCCGCTTGGAGCTTGATCAACGATGGAAAGCGAAGAGTGTTTAGATATGTTGGTAAAAAGTGGTCAAGATTTGAGGTTTAAATATCTGTTTGATGTAAGTCTTAGGACTCTACATGCAGATCTTTTCTAAACATACACTTATCAGTAGTAGAAATAACAGTAAAAATAAGAGTAGTCATAACAATATCAGTAGTAATAACAACATGCATTAAGTCAGGTGTGGTGGTATGTGTGTAATCCCAGCACTCAGGAGCCAAGGGAGAAGGAAGGACTTCAAGGCCAGTTTGGGCTAGAGTGAGTTCGAGGCTTATCTAGACTACAGTGAGAATGAACAATCAAAAAAAAAAAAAAAATCACTGCAGCTAACCTGAGAGGCACACTGCGGGGTGAGGGCCTGGCTTTGCCTTCCACAGCTTCAACTTAAAAAAAAAAAAATTCTTCTTGAATTTCTGTGTATTTCATACATAAAATCGTCTTTGTGCCCCCTCCCCCTCTGGTACCCTCCCATAGCGCCCCCACTGGAGTTCATAGATCTGTCATTTGTGTTAAGGCCTATCATGTAGTAGTGTCCCTAGATGTCCCTCAGTGCAAGTTCATCCACTAGGATCTACTCAGCCAGTCCAGAGTCCCTCCCTTTAAGAAGATCAGCTCCCACAGCTTGGACTCTTAAAATTCTGAGCTACAGTAGCAAATCAAACCACAGAAGAAATCAACCAGGTACAGTTTACATTTTATCTAATGGTTTTGTTGATTAAATCGCAAGACCAGCACCAGAGGTCTTTAAGGACCAGTGTTGTACAATAAATGGCATTGTAGCTAGATTCTGTGGGGGACTTTCCAGAGACTCTCCAGTCACTAATGAAGGAGCAAAGCCCAGTGACACTAACTTTACCAACTCATGGTTAGAATGCTCTCCTCATGATCCTGTGCCGTGGTCTTGCACACCAGTGTAGGCATTGACAGGCTGATGACACAAACACGCATTTTCAAGAATATACACGTAAACACTATAACTCAGTCATATATATTCTTGAAGTAAGTTGCAGTGGGGTTTAGAAATATTTCAGATGCATCTGAGGATATTTTAAAATAGCCAAACAGGTGATTTTCTACCAAATTTTTATAAGTGTGATTATTTTAGTACTTTAACTTGAAAAGTATTTTCCAAGTCTAGGTTTTGTTGACAGTCAAATAATTAGTATAATAGCTAGCTACTTAACCTAATCAAGCTACTTAATTATATTATAAAATTAGAAAATACTTAAAGAAATGGAGAGGGAAGTGATTTTACCTTATGAAATTCTGCTGCATATTTTCAGCCTTCATTAAAATTTGGATCCCAGTCTGTGAGCGAACATAAACTTTCAATCTGAAATAAAAACATACTGAAGTAAAATTTTAATATATTTCAGGATAGTCTTTATGAAGACTAGGCATTTATGAATAACTAATAATGTAATTCATCTGTCTAAGCACAAGAAAAAGTAAGGATGTTTTCTAACTAAGGATGTTAAAAACTTTTACCTTCTTTCTTTTGGGTTAGTTGGATATCTTAAATTTAAAAATACCTGTTTTGGATGTGTTCTGGCAGCACACATACTAAAAAACAACCTGTTTCAGCAAATAATCATGAGCTTTTAATTATTAATGTCTTCAATTTTGCAACAGGCATTCTGCATTAATTCCCAGTATATAACCAATGTAACAAGAGTCTTAGCTACAAGGAAGAACTTTATCACAGCTGTCCCAAAGACATGGCTTCATATGTGATATGGTTTGCATTGGTCTAGGCATAAAGAAAAACAAGAATTACCTAGAAGACGATCAGATCAAATCAGACACTGAGGGTCCACCAGGTCTAAAATTTAAACACCTAAGTTACTCTGGACCCAAACCAAGCATTCATATCCCAAGAACACACCAGCTGGTGGGAATGAAGTGGACAGGGCTCCTACCGAGGAGCACTCCTCCCTCCTGTAGCAGCTCCCTTTCCTAAGCACTGCCCACCACATGCTAGACCCTGTGGTTTTCACACCTACTTCTTTGGTGCTTCATGGCAATCCTCTCTAGGTTTTATTCTCCTTTCACTGATGAAAGTTAAGTGATCTGCTCTTGATCATACAGTTAATAAGGGCAGAGGCAGCTACTTTAATTCATGCATCCAGGATGGAACTTTCCACTGAGCTATGTTAACCACTTTGAACTATGTTGTTCTGGACAGGAGGCAAAGTGTAACCTTATTTAGTTCTGTGAAGACGTGGCTGACACAGAATTTCCTGTCTTTAACAGTGCCTTCAAAAGTCTTTTTAGAATTTCTGGTTCAACTTGAAAAGTAGTTTTAGTTTAAGGGTACAGACTTTAGCCTGACTGTGAAGTTCTGGGGTTTGAACTCAGTTTTCTTAACTACCAAGATTACTAAATTACTTAAGACTCAGTTTCTTCATCTATAAAACAGGTATGAAACAGTGTCTACCCATGCAGTTACTGTGATGGATTTAACTTAAATAAGTGAACACAATTGTTATTACAAGCTTTGAAGAACATCTGTAACACTGTAAATACAGTTAGCTACTGTTGTTACTGACAAGGAACTGATCTTTGGCAAACACCAAGAACTAGGATTAAAATTAAACTGCAACACTTTTTAATGGCTTTCTAAAATAAATTCACATTTTAAAACTTCTTCCAACATTTGGGGCCAGTGAGATGGCTCAATGGGTAAAGCACTTGCTGCTAAGCCTGATGACCTGAGTTCATCCCCAGGACCCACATGGTAGAAGGAGAAAATTCAGTCTCACAAGCTGTCCTAGGACACATGTGTGCCACTACACACACATATACACAATTAAAAATTTAAAAAGAAAAGCTTCAACATTTATTACAAGTTTTTGCAACATACCGTTGACGAATCACTGGGTCAGACTGTTCAGGGTCAATGTAAGGCTTCAGAATTTCATTAACGGTTTTATCATCTGGTACTCTTTTCAAAAAGAGAAGGAAAACAGCTAAATTATTATTTATAATTTGCTACTAAAGGTGTTAATTCAGAATTATTAAATTGTGTGGAAAACTGAAGAAAGACCTTTATAGAATATAACATCCTTTCAAGCAAAAATTAAGGGGAAAAGAAGACAAAAAGACTTTTTGGAAACACTTTACAAAGTCTTAAAAAACATTTAGAAAAGTTCCTTATCAATCAATTATAAAAATATGAAATCTCTTTTAACATGCACCCATGCTCATACATTAAAAAAAGTTAAATTTCCATGTGTGGTGGAACATGTTTTTAATCTCAACACCTAGGAGGCACAGGCAGGTGGATCTCTGCAGTTTGAGACCAGCGTGGTCTACATAGTGAGTTCCAGACCAGCCAGAGATACATAGTGAGACCCTGTCTCAAAAAAAAAAAAAAAAAAAAAAGAATAGAAAAACTAATTTGAAATATGTTTGATGCTCATAGGAAAAATAAGCCTGAAGAAAGCTTTTGGGTGACTATCATTTCAGTGCGATATTCTAATTCATTCATTCAGAATCATAAAACTAGGTTAAAAGTTGATACTGATTCCCCTGGAATCTAAATTAATAAAGTATTTTTTATTATAATATACTAAACAGTATTAACTTATTGTGCTGGATAGCATTAGTGTCAACTTGACACACCTGGGTTGAGGGAGCCTCAATTGGGGAATTGCCTCCATAGGACTAGACTGTGGCCATGTCTGTGGGGTATTTTCTTGATTGTTGAGTGATGTGGGAGGGCCCAGCCCACTGTGAGTGGTGCCACCCCTGGGTAGGGGAGCCTGTGTTGCATAAGAAAGCAGGCTGAGCAGGGGTCAGGGAACAAGTCAGTAAGCAGAGAGCCTCTATGGCCTGTGCTCCAGCTCCTGCCTCCAGGTTCCTACCCTGAGTTCCTACCTTGGGCTCCCTGATGAACTGTGACCTGGGAGATGTAAGACAAATAAACCCTTTCCTCCCCAAGTGGTAGTGGTCAGAGTGTTTGTCACAGCAATGGAGAAACAAGCTAGAATAGACACTGGTACCAGGAGTGGGATGTTGACTGTAAAGAACCTGACCATGTGGGGTTTTGAAGAAATGTGGAAGGTTGGGCTAGAAAAGCAGTTGACTGCTGTTAGGTGGAGCTTAACAGGCCATTCTAGTAAGTGCCTGGAAGAAACTAGTCCTGAGAACAATGTAGTTCCAGAGGGAAATAAAGACTTAAGCATCACTTGGGATATTTTGGCAAATACATATGTTTATACACATGTGATGTTTACATACATATTGCATCACATACATCTACAATGCTTTCTGAGGGATACTATAATATTAATAGAACTTTTGCACAGTAGA
>NW_008360332.1:7112947-7139954 GCF_000622305.1 Nannospalax galili
TACAACCAGTCAGTCTAAGAAACAGAAAATTTTCAGCCCTCCTAATTCAGATTACATCCCTCTCCTTAATACCTATATTCCCTTTTCAAATAATTACTGCTGTGATTTATTTCTTCCAATCTAAGGTCTACTTCCTTTGTATACTACTTGGTTTCTGAAGGACTTTTTCTTTTCTTTTCTCTCCCTTTTCCCTTTCCTTGTTCCTTTCCTCTCCTCCTCTCTCCTCTCCTCTTCTCTCTCCCCTCTCCTCCTCTCTCCTCTCCTCTCTCCTCCTCTCTTTCTCTCCTCTCCTCTCCTCTCCTCCTCTCTCTCCCCTCATCCTCTCTCTTCTCCTCTCCTCTCCTAAACAGGGTGTTACTATGCAGCCCTGGCTGGCCTGGAACTCACTTAGGTAGACCAGGTTGGTCCTGAATTCACAAGAGTGCTGGGCTTGAAGTCACTTCACAGTGCTGGGAATAAAGGCCTGTACCACCACGAGTGGCTGGGATTTCTTGCACACACTTACACAGAACTTACACCATGCTCTATGTACTCTTCCTTAACTGCTTTTCCTAGTCAACATTACAGCTGAAATTCACAGACACTGTGCAGCTAGCGCTCTTTTTCAGTGCTACTGCACTGTGTGGCTATATCACAACTTAAGTGACGCATTCCACCACTTCACTGTCTAATTACAGAGTCTTGAAATGAATGCAAATCTCAACCAGCGGTGGTGATACTGTACCTTTTCTCTATGTACTCGGCTTGACTCTGAGGAAACTGGAGCTTCACATGCCAAAAAAACTGCTGTTTTCTAAGAGAGAAAATATGTGAGGATTAAGGTACATGATCAACATCTGTAAATGGAATGTTCTAAATTTTCATTTTAAGATTTTCTATAATTGTCTTAGAATTTAACTGTTTTTACTAAGATATATTTGCTGTTTTCTAGGATTTTAGCAACTATGGTTTTGAAATAATCTATGTGCCAAGTGCTGCTAAGAGGGAAACAGAATGACAGTGAAGCAATTCTGAGTCCCGAGGGCTCTGTTTCCCTGAGCTGGAAGTAGTTTCATATGGTACGGGGGCTTTGGCAATCAGCAAGTTACTAAAGTTTACAAATGTAGTTCCTCATGATTAAATACAACAAGCTAAAGTCCCTGCCCGAATAGTCTAGAAATTGGTGAATGAAGTCTTGTCTGTCAATGCCAGCTGGCTGAAGATGTGCATGAGGCATGACTACAGGGTCTCGGTAACAACATGAGACAACTAGCTGGTTGCTAAGCAAAATGCACTGACTCCCTTGCTTTCTGGTCTAAATTTTGGTTTGATACAGGATCCATGACAGTAGCTCACTAAATGCTTGATTTGAGAAAATGACCTTCTACCCTCTTACCACCATATCTAAACTTAGTGACTCCAGATACCATTCCCTTAAAAACAAAACAAAAAAGCCAACTAATAGTAAAAATATTCATGATAGAAATCTCTTCATTATATATGATGGCTTTACATTTATTTTCTAATCTTAGCAAAAAATTTTAACAGCCTACATGCTATATTTCCTCTGGGTAATGATCAGTATCTTTAAAATTTTATCCTTTAACAGTAGTGTCTCAAAAATCTAAAATAATATTAAACTCCCCTTCCTGACACACAATTTAATAGCATATCTTTCACCAAACATTTCTGAAGGCAATGACGATAAATCCAAGTAAAATCTACTTCATTAGGGTAAGTTATCACAATCTGAATACAGCTATTTTCTGTAGTAACAGGACAGTCTTGGAGAGCTAGAGAAAAACACGTTTCCGGATGGAGAGATGGCTTAGTGGCTAAGAGCACTAGCTGCTCTTAAAGTGGACCCGGGTTTGATTCTTGGCACCTACATGGTGGCTAACAACTATCTATAACTCCAGTTCCAGGAGATCCAACACCCTTTACTGACCTCTGTGGGCACTGGACAACATGGGTGCACTGACATACATGCAGGCAATACACTCATACAGAGAATAAAAATAAACAGAATATTTAAAAAAGAGAAAAACACATGCTTGATACTGTTTATGCTGCCAGCACCTTTATTATACAAGAACAAATCACATTAGGTTAGGTTTATTTTTTTATCCTGGCTATAACAAAGTAAAAAAGAACACTATACTAACAGAAAAGTCAAGTCTAATATCTCAGAGGCAATGAACTTTTACAAAATTTGAAATGCAAAAGCAAAGGTTACTAGCTTTAAATAATTAACACAGACCAGAACGCTTCATGATGCTCAGTATCTATGAAATAGACCTCTGGCACATCATTATCAAGGACTAAGCAACTTTCCTTTTAAGAACTAAGTAGACTTTGTTTATTTTAATGCATAATGTGGTTTCTCTCGAAATATATTTATTCTTCTCTGTTAATTTGCAGACTGGAAAAGGATGAGCAACTCATGAGCCTGGTGAACTATCCTGGTCATCCCAGACATTCCTTGAGTGATTTCAAGAACCATTTGCCTTTCTTAACATTCTGTAAATCCTGAATGCCTTCAGAAACATTAACATTCCAAACACAAAGTGAAAGCAAGCCCTTGGAAATGATTTGACTTGCTGTGGTGATAATGAAGCCATTTGTTATTATTTAATTATACAGACATTGTAAATTATGACTCCTACAAAGGTTTTTCTAATTCTGTCTCTGTCCAAACACATACCAATTTAAAAGTACATTTCTTTACTTTTAAAATGTGATCTTGTAATAGTCCCAAAATAAAGGAAAAGTAAATAAATATACAAAACAGCATACCCACTGAGATTCAATCCATTTACTTATTACCATTTTATTTACTTTATTTTTTATATATTTTGAGGCAGGGTCTCACTATGTAACCCAAGCTAGACTCCTTATGTAGCCCAGGCTGCTCTCGAACTCATGATTCTTGTGCCTTAGCCTTTTGAGTGTTGGGATTATGTACCAACTACAGTTGGCTTCATATCACCAAACTTTTCAGATATATTTTTTCTACAAAGAAATAAAAGGTTGGTAACATGCCTGATAACTGTTTATACAGTTCCTCAATTCAGGGTTGGAAAGAGAAGTTCAGTGGAGTTGTAAAGAATTGCTGAAATGAGGGGCTGGAGAGATGGCAGTTATGAGCACTGGCTACTCCTGCAGAGGACCTGGGTTAGTTCCCAGCACCCACATGGTAGTTAACAACTGTATCTCCAGGGGAGCTGATGCCCTCTTCTGACATCCTGCGGCATTGTACAACACAGGTACAAATACATACATGTAGGCAATGCACTCATACAAATAAAATAAAAATAACAAAATATTAAAAGAGTTGAAATGGGTGAGTTTTCTCTGAAGATTTAAAAAAACATTATTATTATTATTATTATTTGAGCCACACTGCATATGTGAAGATTAAGGGCAACTCTATGGAGTTAATTCCCTCTTTCACCTTTATGTGGGTTCTGGGGCTTGAACTCAGGTCATCAGGCTTGCATAGTAGTAAGTGTCTTACTTGCTGAGGCATCTTGCTGGCCCCTTCTCTGAAGACTTTGAGTTCCTGAAATTCATGTAAACCTGCCCCTGGGCAATCAAATCTTTTCCTTAGACTCAAAACAACTAAGTTTGTCCCCTATATTTCATAATTATACATAGTGATACAGGAATGGCTGAAAACGTATTCATGCACGCAAATGCAGAACATTACATGGATTATCTTCTAAAGATTAATTCCAGGATGAAATCACTATGCTACCTTAGGCCTTCCCAGCACTGGCAGCAGCAACATTTTAGACCCGACAATTCTTTGTGATGGGACAAATGTCCCATCAATCCACTGCTAGATGTTACAAAGAACACCTACTCCCTTTCCAGTTCTGACCTGAAATGAAAAATGCTCCCAGATATTCCTGGGGGTAAGACTACTGTTAGAGAATGAATGGGGCTGAGGCTTGAACACTCAGCATTACTTACAACACAGTGGGGCAACTGTTCCCTAAACACAGCACAGGCCTTCAACAATGGCCATTGGTAGATCAACCTTCTCAAGACTAGAGACACTGTACCTAAATGTTCCATAGAACTTAGGTACTCCAAGGCATACGTTTAGAGTTTGAAAATAGACTGGACAAGTAATTACTAACTCTAATGTTCCTTTCGGTGCAATGGATAAAGTAACAGACGCACTTAACTTCTCCGAGACCCAAGAAACCAAAGGGTTCAAAGGTGTCACAAAGGCGTAGCTGAGGTTTTTAGGCCCTCTCCCAAATACTCACACAAGCACACATACACAAACACACACCCCTGTACACCATACACAGATACCCCACACATTCTGAACAGAGGCAGTACTGTCCCAATGGTTCTTTGAAGGGCCAACAAAACCTGAAGATGTCATGCATTTATCTTCTGTCTTAAAAGGCCACTGAATAAAGAGACTTGCAGTATATCAAGGCAGAAGGCAGGAGGAAAATGTTTGAAAGGCTTCCTGGGAGAGGGTAAGAAAAAAACCCGAGAAACTGATGGACTTGTATAAAGCAGGGAATATAGATATTGTTAACTTTCTTCTCAGGGAGTTATGCATTTGTATCAGCACACACTTTCTAGACACTTTAAAGGCTCACTCAGTTTCAATCAAGTAACAACATGGATGAGACCCTTTGGCAGGAGGGGTCCATGCTCATGTACGTACTCAGTCAGTCTTAACTTTATGACTTAAAACTGTCATTTCAATATCAGAGCCACCATCCTAAGGAATATGCAAATCAAACTCCTCAGCTCCTTTTAGATGGCACTGCTCTCACGCTGTACAGCACAATTCAATAAGAAGGAAATGCTCACAGAAATGAGCATGCTAGTCATTAGATTTGCAGATACTTTCAAAATCAGAAACACTAGGCAAGTGGAGAAAAAAGGACACTCTCTACTGCTGAACAAAATAGACCCTGCAGAAGGGCTTTGGAAGTTCAATTTCAGAAAATTTGCTAAAACAACTCATAATTTGAAAAAGTGCAGATTTTTGCCCAACAGTTTCACAGCTGGGAATTTATACCAGGAAACTAACGGGCAAGTAGGAGATACGCAGTGTCCACCACACCACACTTTATGGGACTGACAGAAACAACCTACAGCATACGGAGAGTAAAGAAACTCACTACACAGTCACATGATGAATGCTAATTAGCCCCGAAAGACACAGAATGATAAGCACTGACAGAAAAATATGCCAACTTAACAATGGTTATTTCTTGACATTATGACTTAATTCTTGCTTAAGAATATGCCTGCATTAAATAAATCTTTCACAATGATTTGATCAGTAAAATCAAAGGCACTTTGTGGGGGAAGCACCAGATAATAGTGAGAGAAAGATCAGGAGTAAGTCTAACATTGTTTCTAAATTTAAAATAGTTCCTTATTAGAAATACCCACTTTAACATGTGTCCTTTGCACCTTAGGAACTATGACCCTGGCACTGGGGATATGGCTCAGTTGGTAAAAGTGCTTGCAGGCCTTAGCTCAGGTCCCTGGAGCTCACCCACCACTCAGCTCGGCTCAATCTGTGAGCTCTACATGCAGCGAGCAATCCTGCCTCAAAAAATAAGGTGCAGAGTGACTGAGGAAGACAGCCAGTGTTGCCCCCTGGCCTCCACACTCACAAACATGTGAGTGCATACCTGCATACATATGTGCACAGACACACACGAGTGTGTCTGCAAGTGAATGTATACATATACATACACTGCACACACAGAGAAATTATTACCTAAGGAGGACCATGTTTACATATCTAATGACCTCAAAAGGTATTTTGCTAAGAAATATGTCCCAAATAGCCAGGTGTGGTGACTTGCGCCTATGAGCTCAGAACTTGGAAGGCAGAAGTAGGGTGATGAGAAGTTCAAGGTTAGCCCCCAGCTCCACAGTGAGTCTGAGGCTAGCCTGGGCTACATGCTTGAGATCTGATCTCAAGACCACCCCCCTCTCCCAGAAAAGAGGCTACAATTAGGGGGCAGAAATGGAGGCTAAATTCTATTAAGATTTCCACATAAAGTTTAAAGGAAGTAAGTCAGGCCTGGTGGCAAAGGTCTGTAACCTCAGCTACTAGGGAGACTTAGGCAAGAGGATCTAAAGTTCAAGATTTGCTTGGCTATGTATCAAACTTAAGACCAACCTGGTCAACTTATGAGACCCTGCCTCAAAAGAAAAACAAAACAAAAACAAAAACAAAGACTGACCTGCAGCTTGGTGATGCCTAGCACACGAGCCGCCCTGAGCACTGCTTAATAAACAAAGGAGCTTGAATAGTACTCCTAAACACCCAACCTCATGCTATCCCATCAATGAACTGGCCATGATTTCCTCAAGAACACTTCTGAGGGCTCACTAGGCCTTCTGGGCACAGACACTGACAGCAGGACAAGTCCTGACTTCTTTTGTGAGCACTGATCAAACTACTATACTATCTAGGGCCTTGCATCTTTCCTTCCATTCCACAATTTTCATGTGAAAGCACTCAATAGTTTATAGAGCAAGCATAGGCAATATATATTCTATGATGCCAAGAGTTAGGTCAGGGGTCAGATTATTTGGATATTGTGTTTGAGTCCTCTTCTATCAACTGATTATTTAATGTGATTTTAAGTAGAGGATTTCGTGTTTCTATTCTTCAGTCTTTTCAGAGTAATCTGAGGATAACATCAATATATTACAGTGTCAAATGAGCAAACAATATTTTGAAAGTTTAAAATATACTTGCTATTAAGATTATATATTCAATGATCTGAATTATAAAACTCAGAAATGCTGCCAATGCCTTCAACTGAAAATATCTGCCATAAGTTTCGCAAGTAAACTCACACTGAATTTAGTGTTCAGTGGTTAGTGATGAAATCGTATCTGCACGCTAATACCAGATTGTAGTGGGCCCTAATGCTCTCTGAGGAGTTAATGCTCACAAGGCTTTTAAAGAATGAAGGATTGGGGTTGGAGAGATGGCTCAGTGGTTAAGAGTACTGACTGCTCTTGCAGAGGACCCGGGTTCAGTTCCCAGCACCCACATGGCAGCTAAGAACTGTCTGTAACTCCAGTTCTAGGGGATCTGATGCCCTCTTCTGACCTCCACGGGCACTGCATGACATGGGTGCACTTACATGCGGGTAATACACTCATACACATAAAAATAATAAATAAAATATTTTAAAGAAAGACTTGAGAGGAAGATCCACTAACCTAGTACTCAACTGCTTCTACAGCAGACTTAAAATGTTATACTTTCAGCCACTGTGTGATCCTTTCTTTGATTACATTTATTTATTTTGTGAATGTGTGTGTGTGTGTGTGATGGGAAGTGTGCCATGGCATACATGTGGCGGTTGGAGGACAACCTGTGAGAGCTGATCTCTACTTCTACCATGTGGGTCCCAGGGATAAAACTCAGGTCTTCAGGCTTGGTGGCAAGCGCCTTTCTCCACAGCCCATTTTTGTGCTTTTAAGAGAAGTACTTCTAATTATTCTTAAGAACCACAGTGACATATTATGTCAGTTCAACTACCCCTTAATGTTTACTTCAGAGATTTAGATACAAGTGACTCCATGCAATGTTTGAAGATGCTCTACAAAAGTCTGTGTGGGGAACTTGTTCCCTAGTGCCACAGGCTGACAGAACCTATGGAATGTAATTGAGTTTTGAGGGCTCAGTTCTTATGGATGGACTAATCCCTTCATGAATGAATGGATTACTATGGTGGGTCTGTTGTAAAAGGGAGCTCCCTCTCTGTCTCACCATGTCACTGTATGGTAACTTCCCTCATGTTATAACACAGCAAGAAGCCCTTGCCAGATACCACAGCAACGCTCTTAAGACTCTTCAATTGCCAGTCAGGAAAATAAAGTTCTATTCTTTATAAGTTACCTGGTTTCGGGTACAACAGAAAAGAGATCAAGAGACACCATGAGATAAGCTAAAGCTAGACCTTCCACATGTCTGATTTTCAGAATATTCTGTCATAAATTAGAAATAACGACAACAGGGGGCTGGAGAGGTGGCTCAGTGGTTAAGAGCACTGACTACTTCTTGCAGAGGACATGGGTTCAATTTCTAGCACCTACATACTGGCTAACAACTGCCCGTAACTCCAGTTCCAGGGGAATTCTTTAATGCTCTCTTCTGACCTCCGTGGGCACTGCATGACATGGGTGCACTTCCACACACATAGGCAACACACTCATACACATAAAATAAAAATAATAAATAAAGGGCTGCAGAGATGGCTCAGTGATTAAGAACACTGGCTGTTCTTGCAGAAGACCCAGGTTCGAATCCTAGCACCCACATGGTAGTTAGCAACTGTCCATAACTCCAGTTCCAGGGGATCCAGCAGCCCTTTCTGTCCTCCATGAGCAGTGCACGACACGGGTGCACTTACCTACATATAAGCAATACACACATACACATAAAATAAAAATAATAGAGTATTAGAAAAAATGTTAAAAAATAAGTTTGTTTTTTACAGTTCTACATATATACCTATTAACTCATTTAATCCTTGTAACTCTATTAAGTAAATGTTATTTTACAGATGAAAACACTAAGACAAAAAGTGGCAAAACTGGTGTTTGAACCCCAAGTATCACAACCCTAGAATCCAGACTTTATTAAACTAGAGTAACTTTCCAGAAGTGAAAGTTCAGTAACCACTTCTTTCTCCAAAGTGCTAACTCAAGTATATCACAATTACCTTTTATTTTAAGTATGTCTTCCACATATGAATAGCGGACATTTTGATTACCTGGCCCCAATTCCTATGGCTTACCCCTTCCTCCTAACCCATACCACACTCTGGCAGTGGAGTCCCTTCCCTACCCTCCAGGAGGTTGTGCCTACTGGCTTTTAACAAAGTCACATATTTTCCTGGGTTCAGTGGCTCAGGATTGGGTAGACTTTAGCAGTATGATTATGGCGAGTTTCCAATTTCCTGCTCAGTACAGAGAGAGAAGCACTCCTTATAGATTTTGCTTTACTACAAACTGTTACTAGCAACATCCTATGACTGTGAAGATATTCAGCTGATGGAAGATGCAATGAAGGTCCTGGGTTCAATCCCTAGCACCACTAAACCAAGTAAAAACTCAAGATAAAAAGCAAAGCAATGATACCATGATCATAAACAAGCTACCACCTTAACAACCCTGAGGTACCTTCTACCTCTGGACATTTGGTATGACACTTATAACAGCCCAGCCCAGCCCAGCCTGAACTGGCTACTTGAGTTCACACATCCCGCTGATAGAGACTCAAGTTTTCTTCCTTCCAGATTTCACCTTCCATTTACAAGCAACAGAAAAGGAAGAGACCTATGCTGTCAGTTGTTAGGGTATTTAGAAGCACCAAATAGTACCTGACAGAATTTCAGGAATAAAAGCACCTTGTTCCACTGTCAGCTATAAAATCTTATTTTAATTGAAACCTGAAAGAAAATCTACCAAATTTGGAAACTCTCAAGGGACAAATGCATGCAATAGCCACATAACCCTTCCCTCACAGCCCCCTGACCTTTCAAATATCTTTCAAGATGGGAACTTAAGGCCTCTCAAAAAATAAATGCAACTCTTCCTCATAAATATAATTTATTTTATTAGGATTAGTACCATGATAAGTACTTTTGGAAGTAGGAACATAGAGGATCTGCTTAGTTACTTGGTATGGATTAAAATAACTAGAATTTGAGAATGAAAACCACATCATGAAAATACTTTGAAAAGTTCCAGTTATATATTCTGCCCTTTTAAAAATCACTGCTACCATCACACGGTAATAGGAAACAGGTTAACTACGTGGTGCTGGCGTTAGGAGATGATATATGAAGAAAATGCATGTAGGTAAAGACTGGAATGAAAAAGAACATTTTGATTCAAATAACTGGTATCTGAGCACTTAAAGCAGCTCTCAACTAGGTGTATGGTGGAAAGGGCAGTGGCATTTGGATATAGCTGGTCAGTTTTGAGCATTCTAAGACTGGGGAACACAGGGCCATTTACTGGGTAAAGACCAGGAACACAAGGTTCCAATAATACATTAACAAGTCCCACACGATACAAAATGTCTACTTCAAAACACCAAGGAAGCCCTACTAAAAATACTCGAGTGGAGGAAGAGCAACACATGCACACCAAAAATGAATACCACTAGCCAGGTGTGGTAGGGCACACCTTTAATCCCAGCATCTGGGAGGCAGAAGCAGGCAGATCTCTGTGAGATCAGGGCTAGCCTGGTCTACATAGGAGTTTCAGGCCAGCTGTGACTACAGGGAGACCTTGTCTTAAAACAAAACAAAAAACAAACCCCCAAAGAATACCACTATTAAACCCTGGCATCTGTTTTGTATTAACTGTGGAGAAATATGTGCTATAGGAACTCAAGCACAGGAGACATAACAGAGTAGATCAGCTTTCATGTGTACTTTCACAGATAGCTAGGAAATACAGAAGAGGAAGACACTCTAGGTCTCAACAGGACGAACACCCTGGGTACCTTTAGCTCAAAACATGAGGAAGCCCGGTGGGGACAGACGATAAAGACTACCCAGAGCACCTGTCTGCAGGACTGTACCTAAACAAACTCCCTGATGTGACTGTGCAGGCTACTTTCCAGTCCCTATGACTCACTGATTCCCACCCTGAACTCTAGACACACAAAGCTACTTGGCTGTCCTAAACTGGTCAGTCTTCCTGACCCACAGATGGTGGTTAACCATGATGTGGAAAGTACACTTTCAGGGAGTGTCTCAGGAACCCTGTGAGGTACTGTCACAGGAACTCCCAGGCTACTCTTGATATGTCACAGTAAGTAGAGGCCAGACTGGGAAAAAATTAGGTTTCTACTCTTTCACAATGGTTTTCAAAAACCTTGCTGTTCCTCTGAAATTCTTCTACCAAACTATCTAAAAGCTGTATGGAAAAGGAATGAAGAGATACACAGCTCAATCACTAAGTTTGTACTGAGTACCTATTACATAATTGCCCAAATCTTGCTGCAAAATCTACTTGTTCCTCCATGACACAACAGCTGGACTTACCATTTCACTCTTCCTTGTTCTTTCCAAAGCCAAGTTGTAGAAAACTAAAAATGTATACTACTTATATTTATAGATAGTATGTTTAAAAAACAAGCTTGTGTTCTATGAGCTACCACAAATGTTTAAGGGAAGGAGTGTACTGACAGTGGCAAAGGGGCAGATGGGGCACTGTGCACACTATGATTAGAAAGCTGAAGTGTATTCAAAGAATAAAAGTAATGTGTTTATTTGTAAAAGATCTGATACATCTTTACAAGAGGGACACCTAGTGGCTAGCTTCTAAAATAAGAATGGAACTCTTAAATACTAATTCATGTTTTTAACAGTGAGTGCATCTCTGAGTGTACTATAAAGATGACAGACACAAATAAAGAAAGCAAAAGAAGCTGAGGTCCAAAGAATGTTTTGAGAAGTTTAGAACTCACAGTTCTATGCAGAAAGTAGAGAATAAACATAGCAGAAGGCTTAAGTGTTGGTGAGAGGTAGGAGGGTCCAGCTCATATAAAAGCAGTACTTTGGAGAGAAGGTCAAGTGTGGCCCCATCTGGGGAATAAGTGTCTAGTCCAGACACAAATCGAAGCCAAGAATTAGGCTTAGCATGGGATAAGTATTTCTAATGCAAAATTCTAAAATGTGGGGGCTGGAGAGATGGCTCAGTGGTTAAGAGCATGTACTGCTCTTCCAGAGGACCTAAGTTCAGTTCCCAGCACCTAAGCCAGATGGCTAACAACCGCCTGTAATTCCAGCGCCAAACACCTCTGGCTGCTGTGGGCTCCAGTACAGGTACACACACATATACACAAGACTAAAAATAAAATAGATCTTTAAAAACAAAATCTAAAATGTTCTGAATTCAAAGCTTTTTGAACTATTATGTGCTTTTCAGATAAGTGATCTCCTGGTAAATCTATGCAAATATTCCAAAACCCCCAAAATTCCAAAATTTGAAACATAGTTCCAAACATTTCAAATAAGAGCTGTCAAACATAGATGACTGGGGAGGACCCGTCAGTCTAATCCCTCCTTCTAACTGACGTATTAAAGCACTTTCCTTACATATCACTACTAACACAACCACTCGACCCTCGAGCACAAATAGCAGGTTATAGAAACAGCTCCCACTAGCAAGACATCAGAACACAATTAAAAGGCTGGTAGCCACGCAGAAAAACACAGGATTCCATAGGATACTCTCAGAATACCTTTTCTATTTGTTTATTTTTTTGGAGACAGGGTCTCACCATGAAGTCCTGGCTGACCTGAAACTCACTATGTAGACAAGGCTGACCTGGAACTCAGAGACCTGTCTGCCCCTGCCCCACAAGTGCTGGGATTAACCATACCCAGTAACCACCCCCCTTTTTTCCAGAATACCTTTTAAAAATTAAATTTACAGTTTGAAATATGCAAATATTAATTTTTAAATTTTATGTGTACGAGTGTATCGCCTGCATGTATGTAAATGCACCTATGTTGTGCAATGTCCACAGAAGCCAGAAAAGGGCATTGGATTCCTTGGAACTGGAGTTATGGACAGTTGCTAGCTGCTATGTGGGAGCTAGGAACTGAACCCAGTTCCTCTGTAAGAGTAGACTGTGCTCTTAACCACTGAGCCATCTCTCTAGCCCCTAAACTTTTTCATCTCTTTTAAGATTACCCAGGCGGTGATTATTCTGTTTAGCAACAGAAGAGACAAAGACAGCTTCCCTAAAGTTTCTGCCATCTGGAATACAGTGGTCCATGCTTACAAGTTACCCATATTAGCTGTGATAGGAAAATACTTAAATGAAAATTCCCCAAATAAACAATTCCTATTTCAAACTGCACTGTCCTAAGTGGTGAGATGAAGCCTGGCACACTCTGTTCCTTTAGGCGAGATGTGCACCATCCCTTGTGCATTGCATTCTCTGTGTAACCTGCATCTTTGTCACGGAGCTGCTGTCTTAGGCATCACACTAGATGCTGCAGTGCTGCCGTTGAAGTAATGCTTATTTTAGGCATCTACTTAAGTGGAAGAGTAGTGATGCTGGCAATCTGAATATGCCAAAGGGAGGCCAGAAAACGCTTCCTTTAAGTGAAATAGTGAAAGCTCTCAATTTGGGGAAATAAAAAGTCATATGCTGAGTTTCCTAAGGTCTAGGGTAAGAACAAATCTTCTATCTATGACTCTATAAAAAAGAGAACTGTGCTGGTTTTGCTAATGTAGTCACATTGCAGAAGTTAGGACTGCAGTATGCAAGTCTTTAGTTAAGATGGAAAAGGCACTAGCTTTGTGAGGGAAAGAGTCTACTGTGCTTGGATCGATGGCAACAGGTTGCAGCAGGAAGCGCTCCGCCTTGCTTTTTCTCATCGCATCATCACAGCACAGCCAGGTGTTTTGAGAGTGAAACTACATACACATAACTTTCACTAGTGTATATGAATATAATTGTTCTATTATTATTGTTAATCTCTTAATTTACCTAATTCATAAATTAATGTATCACAGATATGTATGTATGAGGAAAAAACCCTATACATACACAGGATCCGACATTATTTACACTGTTAGGAATCTGCTGGGGGTCTTGGACTATAAACCTTATAAATGGAAGAAGGGGGTAGGAGCAGCAGGCAGCCCTTGTGTAAATATGTGTGTGTGTGTATCTTGTATCTTACATAATGATAGTATACAATGGACATGGATTTACAAGTACCCTTATTCATTTAATATTTTTGGCAATCATTCTATATAAGTACATTTAATTAGGAAGGCATGAAAACTACCTCATTTCCCTATGTGTAGAAAAACCCCAGAGAACTGCTAGGTTAACAAGCAATTAGGCCTCTCTGACCACCTCTTTCCCAGTACTTGACCTACCTCAGGAGAAGGCAGAGAAGACAATGGAGAGCTCTCCCACAGAGCACATTAATAAGCCAGAGAAACCACAGACCCTGAGCTCATCAGCAAGGAACAGAAATATCTAGGGGCCAAAAGAAATCAAGACCCAGAACCCATAGTCAAAAGCTAAAAGCTAAATATATACCTATTCTGTAGGCTTTTGATAGTCATATATGCTGGAGACATCAACCTGAAATCGTAACAGCAGTGAAGGAGTAATGTAGAAAAACCCTACTCACTAGCAAAAGATGAGAACAAGGAAAATTTGCCTCAGTTTGGTGGGGAGACGGAGAGAAGGGAGGAGGGGTGGGATGCCAGAAGATGGGGAGGAGGAAACAGCACAGAAGCAGCAGTTGTTTGAGGATGTATAACTACGGCTTCCTCAAATGGGTTTGGGGATCACATAATTGCTGCTAGTACTGTCTAAGAAACAGCTCACAGAAGTTAGAAAGGGTCCTAGATTGGTGTCCACGAGTAGCAAGCATAAGCATAAAATCCATATAGATTTGAATCCACAATTACATATTAGGGGGGAAAAAGCCCAACAAGCCAGTCAGTCTTCATAATTAAGAGTCAGAAGTAGCAGACAGCAGAACGAGACTTCCAAGAACTTCAAATACTCAATTATTTTTATAGTAATAAATGTCTTAAACTATTGAAGAAAAATTAAAAGAAGCTTGAAAACAGAGAAGTACAATATTACCTAAAAGACCAGATAAATCTGGGAATAGAAACACAACTTCTGGAAATGAAAATATGTTAACTTAAATATAGACAAAGTTAAAAAATATATGAGATTAATTTGACACAGAGGAGAAAAGAAAGTGATGTGGACAATTTAACTAAACAAATTACCAAGACTATAGCAAGACACTTTAAGAAATAAGATTATGGGGCTGAAGAGATGGCTCAGCAATTAAGAGCACTGGCTGTCCTTGCAGAGGACCCAGGTTCAGTTCCCAACATACTCATGGCAGCTAACAACTGTCTGTAACTCCAGTTCCAGGGGATACGATGCCCTCTTCTGACCTCCACAGGCATTGTGCAATATGGTGCACTTACATACATGCAGGCAAAACACTCATACACATAAAATACAAATAATAAAATATTTTTTAAAAAAAGAAGAAATCAGATTGCAAGCCAAGTGGATGGCACATGGCTGTAATACCAGCACCTGAGAAGTGGAGGCAGGTCAGGAGACAAGGACCAGCCTTGGCCAACTACATGAAAGCTGTCTCAAACAAGGAAAAACAAAATGTCAATAAAATTACAAAACTGATCGTGCTGTAGAGAGACGAGGGAGAAAGATGGCAAGTTTGATGTTAACGCAGGCTACACAGAGACCTTGCCTTCTCACCCAGGACGGGGGGTCATGGTTAGATCTCCAGTACCTGCTCCCCACCTCGGCACACACGTATTTAAGATCTATGCTTTCTCAGCATGTAAATTCTACTGTATCAAAAGGAAAAACGCAGGCAGCTCTTGAGCTCTAGTTAATAACATTGAAATAGTCAGAGGCCTGTATTTACTTTGAAATGCATAAAAAAAATTAACAGGTGAGTAAATGTGATTAAGCAATTAAATTATATTTGGGAAAAAATTCAGCAGGCAAAACTAACCTATGAGGATGAAAGCTAGAGACAGTTAACGTTGACAGCAGTTATTTTAAGGGAAGCAATAAAAACTTGCGGGGTGCTGGTGATATCGTCTTTCTAGATGTTAGGACACAAGAATGATTTGTGTTCTTTTCTGTGTGTGATACAATTTCATTAAAAATTGAAAATGGGGCTGGACATGGTGGTCACACCTTTAATCCCAGAGGAGGCAGAGCCAAGCAGATCTCTGTAAGGTGGAAGCCAGTCTGGTCTACCAATAAGTTCTAGATCAGCCAGGGCTACATAGTGAGACCCTGCCATGCCCCCCCACCCCCCAAAAAAAGAAGATTGGGGGGCGGGTATGGGCACTAGAGCATAGCTCAATGCTACGTGAATGCCTGCCTCTAATACACAGAGCCCTGGGTTCAATTCCTGGTAATCCCAGCACCCCAGAGATAGAAGCTGGAGGATCAGAAGTTACATAATGAGTCTGAGGCAACCTGGTATACACAAGACACTGTCTTAAAAAAACAGGAGGAAGAGGAGGAGGAGGAGATAAAATTAAGCTATTTCTGGATAAACCTGAAAAACACATTAAAATTTTTAAGGGCAGGCGTGGTGGCACACACCTTTAATCTTGGTACTTGGGAAGCAGAGGCAGATAGATCTCTGAGATCGAGGCCAGCCTGGTCTATGTAGCGAGTTCCAGGTCAGCAAGGACTACAGGGGACCTACTGTCTCAAAAAACCAAAGGAAAAAAAAAAAACCTTTATAGGACAGGCCCTTGTCATGGTGCCCAGTGTAGCCTGGAATTTGTGATCCTCCTGTTTCAGTCTCCAGAGTGCTGGAATTACAAATGTATAACATCATGCCTGGTTCACATTCTTTATAGGACCTCACTGAGGGACTCTGAAAGAAGAAAAACAACTCTACAAGGAACATCTGACTTCTTTTTTTTAGTGAATATTAAGTATTGGTAATGTGAATACATTAAAATCACTTCCATTTTACTGATGGGGGAATTGACATTCAGATAGACTGACTGGGGATCACAGCTGAGGTGGGATTTGAAGCCACAATACTTTGGTTTAGGAGAAAAACAAAGAGTTAATCAGAAGAAATAGATCAAAAACATATTTCTCCCATGGCTATGTGCACAAAGTACACAGTAACATACAATACCCTTACTGCAACTCCAACACAACTCAAGGAGCTGTTTATTAAAATGTCCTTGGTATAGGTCAACAGCTTCAACTCAAACTCTAGTCTAACTATGGGAGACAAAACAATGTGGTTGTGTATAAAGCTTTTCTTTTATAATACAGATTCTCCTAAAATTAAATACTAAATATTTTGTATACAGATAATTTTCTAGGGTCTCAAATCCAAAGAACCACTAACTTAAAGTAAGCCTTCAATTAAAAAAAAAAAAAAAGATTTATTTTAAAATACGTATTTCTGTGTGGGTATGTGCACAAGGGCAGGTGCCCAAGGAGGCCAGAAGAAGGTACTGAATCCCCTGGAGCTGGAGTTACTGGCAGTTGACTGTGATCCACCCAGTGTGGGTGCTAGGAACCAAACTAGGGCCATCTGCAAGAGCAGTACTCAAGTGCTCAGCCATCTCTGCAGCCCTGATCTCCAATCTTTTAGAGAACTATTTCAATTCCAACAATTTTTTTCATAGATACCATTTGATGACACTGCTTCTATTATTAAATTCTGGTTTTGCTTAGCATCTATGTGCAACTCCACACTGTGAAAGGAGCATTTCCTAACTCAGTCCACAATGAAGGGAAGGATATGAGCAGCTTTCACAGGTTTTTACAGTATCAAAAAACCCTACAGCAGATATACATATATGTATTCCTGTGAACTTTGTACACTGCCACTAATTTCTTCATGGAGAAAACATTAAAAATAGAGGACCAACCTCAAATTTCTGTAAATTCATTAGCAAATATTATTGTAGGAAGTGTCTGGTTTGTTATTTCAGAGGTTTGGAGTTTTCCAAAATAAAAATTTAGTTACTAAACTCAGTTGAAAGAATAACATTCTTTAGGAAAAACTCCTGAACACACTCACGTATCCAAAGACACAAAAACATTATACTTGAAGCCATAAGCTTTTTAGTACTGAGAACTAATCTTGGATGACAGTCATGATGGAAGGCTTCCTTCATAAAACAGAACATACTTTATATATACGAAGGCACAAACCAGTTATTCCAAATTTTAAACAAGTTATGTTAAATTCTCAGTATGTCTGTTTCAAAGCACACAAAGAAATCTCATATTTGGTAAATAAAAGAAACTACTTTTGGAAGTCAATCATGAAAAAGGAAAATCACTCTCACAAATATTTATATCTTAAAACATATAAACTGAGGATAATGTAATTATATAACATCTTTTGAAAGTGTGGAAGTTTTATTAGAATAATAATTCTAATTATTCTAATTTTTTAACCTATGGAACAGTAAATTATTGCAATTTACCTAGCTCACTCTCCCATATCATAAAGATGAGGCTGAGGTGCTCTATGTGCCTGCAGTCCCAACTACTTGGGTGGCTGAGATGGGAGAAGCATTTGAACCCAGGAGAATGCAACTAACCTGGGCAACACAGAGACCCTGCCTCTAAATAAATAAATAAATAAATAGGACTCAGAGAAGGGAAGTGGTTTGCTAAAGACCTCGGTTACTACTATGAAGGAATAACTCTTTCAGGAGTTTGACTTTACATCTAGAACTTTGGCTTCTGAATGTCTTACCCAATAATTTAGGTGGCTAGTTATAGCTCAGCCATTCCTTAGCATCCATGAAGGTCTGATTCCAAGAACTTGTAGATACCAGAATCTGTGCATGTTCAAATCTCATACAAAATGATGGAGTATTTGCATAGTAGCCTGAATACATCCTCCCATTCACTTAAATTATTTTAGGTTACTTGCAGTACCTCATACAATGCGAATCTTATAAGCAATTGTTATACTGTATTGTTTAGGAAATAATAAGTAGAAAAGTCAGCACAGACACATAATCTTCAGGGACAGGGGGCACTAACACAGTGGGCTGACTGTACTATGGAATCCTATTCTCCTTTGGGGCCTTTTCAATGCAACACTTTTAGCGGGGAACCAACTCTCTATGTATCATTATCATTATCATCACCTGTACTAAAAGATTCACTCTTAGAGTGAATGTTAAAGTCTTCTTTGCTACAGCTAGCTTTTCAATGCAATCTTATTCATAATTCCAATGTAGAAAGGACAATAAAAGCTAAGCTGCTTTGATTAAAACAGAACCTCTCTGACTCACAACTTTGAACCTTAAGCCCCCAACTAAAGCACTTCTGTGGTGTTCTAGGTCTCAGAGAAAACAGTTTAGAGTGCCTGACACTATTACTCAAATCATGGTTCTTAAACCATAAGCACTATTGGGGAGCTATTAGAGATGGCCACTCTCAAATTCCAATCTACAGAGATTAAATGACAACTGTATTTACTGCTTGTTACACATACTAATATTTACTTGTCACATACATTAACATTTGAAGCTTCTCAAAGGACAGCAAGAAAGCATAGCACATGCCCAAGCTTTTATTAGTTGCACACACAACTACTCTTTGTCACTCAGTAAGAGTTATAAATCACACTTTGGAAAATAAAGTTCAAATGAAACCACACTTTGGAAAATAAAGTTCAAATGAAAACCAAATCTTAAAGGATGTTCCTTATCAGATTAGAGCACCTATACATTAAGTTGGAAACTTGCCTCTTATCAAAGTATGTTGAATTCTCTTTCCTCTTGGTGAATCCATTGGGTAGAAGTTTTAAGTTAATACCCTGCTTTCGGGCACGATTTTTCATAAAGTACATCTAACAACAAAACCAAACAGACAATTAATTTCAAAATGCTTTACATTTCATAACTGAGTGAAACTATATTCAGTAAGTTAAGATTTACTGAGTAAAGTATTCTAAGCAGAATCTTACCAAATCTTTACCACAAAGCTATGAGCCAGGTGTGGTGGTGCACACCTTTAATCCCAGTTCTCAGAAGGCAGATGTAGGCAGATCTCTGAGTTTGAAGCCAGCCTAGTCTATATAGTAAGTTCTAGGCCAGTCAAGTTTATAGTATACTATCTCAACACTACCCCCAACCAAACAAAACATAAACTGTAAAAAAAATAACACCATGCAGTACTTATATTATCAGCCTATTTCAGCATTAAGAATTAATGAGATTCCAGCATCACACAGCTGTGACTGACAGGCAAAACATGAATTCCAATACAGATCAGTCTAATTCCAGAGCCTGTACTTTAAAGCATATGTTCTATACGTCAAAGTAAGAATTTCAGAGATTTTTCTTTCACTGATGGTGTTTTATGAGTTGGATGCTTCTTTGATTTTATTCCTAGAAAGGATGCTCCTAAAGGACAAAAACTTGGTACTTCTCAGTGCAAGGCCTAGTTTGAGTACTCACTGCTGGAGACGGTACAAAATGGGCTGTAAAATACCTGGCTCTAGCATGTTACTCTACTCACTCACTACCAGAGCTGGCTGTAACTCCAGAGAGCTACAAAGGATATGTTATCACCTACTGAGACATCTGCTGAATCAAGGAAGAAAAATGATCACTCAAAAGGCAAGTCAACTTTTCTGGTTAAGTGAATGGGGACCTAAAATTTGCAATACAAAGTTAGATAATCAAACCAATAGAAAGGAGGGGTCAGCAATCACTAGCTAAGTAGGGAAATGACAAAAAAATTATATGTAGTTTTGTAAGTCAGCAGACTTTGGTTTTAATAACAGCAGCAATGATTATAAGGATGAAGCCTCCCACTAAAAACACCTAAGACTGCCAGACAATGGGGGGGGGGAAATGCATATATAAAAATAAATATATTTTAAAACTGTCTAAAAATATTTTCAAGTTGGCAAAAAAAAAAAAACCCAACCCAAATTATCAAACTTGCTCAAAAGAGAACATAGCTATGACACAAAAGACATATCAAAACATGAAAATAAGTGGAAAGGAAAATGAAAACACACCTCATACAAACACCATGCACTGGATCCAAACAATTTTATTAATATTGGGCAGAGTAGACAAAACCTTAGAGGCAAAGAAAGGTAACCTCATAAAGCCAAAGATTAACTACACCAAGACATAACTCCAGATGTATGTGATTCAGCTTCAAAGTCCATGAGGCAAAACAACTGAACCACAAGAGAATCCAAAGTCATTTTGATTTTACTTTCCAGGACTATTAACATACCTCTCTTAATAATCAATAGAATTAGGGAAAAAAATATCAAGCAAGCAAAGTTAGAAATGATTGAAACAATCTGCTACTTAACAAATCTGACCTACAGGAAATATGCTTTTGCCCCTCAGTATCTGTGGGGCACTGATGGATGCCAAGCTTTACGTCCTTTATTTAAAATGGCATAATATTTGTGTATAACATTTGTATATTCTTCTATCTATTTTAAACAATCTCTATGCTCAATACTATATACATCAATAGTAGTTATGAAGTAATGTTTAGGAAGTAATGACAAGAAAAAGTCTGTATCTGCTCAGTATAGGAATTTTTTTCCCAAATACTTTTGATTTGTGGTTGGTTGAATCTGTACCTGCTGGAACCCCACATACACAAAGTGCCAACTGTTTAGAATAAACCCCTATTTTTTTTAACAAAGGAGACAGACCACATGCTGGGTGAAAATCAAATCTTTTTATTTTTGGTCATTTGAGACAGGGTCTTCCTGAAGCCCTAGCTGGCCTGGAACTCACTATTGAGACCAGGTTGACTTTGAACTCACAGAGATCCACCTCCCTCTGCCTCCGGAGTGCTAGGATTAAAGGCATGCGCCACCACGCCTGGCTGAAAATCAAGTCATATATTTTAATAGAATGAATTCAGGAGCCAAGGGTGTGGCTCAGTGGTAAAGGGTGAAAATGTGTGCTTAGCATGCACAAGGCCCTGGATTCAATCCCTAGCATGGAAGTGGGAATTAATTCAGCGTGCCATCTCTAACCACAATGTAATTAAGCTAAAATAAGGCATCTAGAAATTCTCCCTGAGTTTAGAAGTTAAAAAAAACTTATCATTTATTCATGTATAAAAAGGAAAAACCTCAAGGAAAATTTGTATTCGTTTTGAGACAGGGTCTCACTATATATCCCTGGCTGGCCTGAAACTTGCTATATATATAGACCAGGCCCATCCTCGAACTCAGAAATCTGCCTGCCTCAGCCTCCCGAGTGCTGGGACGAAAGGCATCACATCTAGCTGTATTCTTCCTTAAAAAAAAAAATGTAAAGAATAGAAAATTTAGATCAAACGGACCAATTTTTACAAAAATATAATCTATGAACAATGACTCATTAAATACAGATACAATGAAAATGAAGTTTAAAGAGTCAATATTGTAAAGAAAGTAAACTTCCCAAATTGGTCTGTAAAATAAATTCATCCCAATCAAGACCAAGGAGGGAAGGGAAATTATATATGAACAGGCTGTTTTTGAGGATTCATCTAGAATATCAATGAACACAGAGATAATCTAGGAAAAAGAACAATGTGAAAAGATTTACTTTATCAGACTATAAAGGTTGAATAAAAAGCTGAGAGGCTAGACAGAGGTTAGTGATTTGAAAAATACAGGAAGACACAGTTCTGGTGTTCATGAACATCGAGGTGCCTACAGTTAACAATAATTTACTAGATTTTAAACAGCTGGAAAAAAGAACATGGAATGGCCCAACACAAAAAACGATCAGCGTCTGAGAGGACAGATATACCAATTACCCCAATTTGAACCTTCTACGACTATACATGCATCAAAACACTGGATACACATAATTGTGTCCATTAATTCTTTAATTACACAAAAACCTAAAATAATTAAGAGAGTGTAGTATTGATGCAAGATAGATAAATGAACCAACAAAACAGGCAGGCCAGAAACTGACCTAAGCACTGATATGTGATAAAGATGGTCCTTTCGGTATATAGTCATTATAATCATTACACTATATTTCTATTTTATTTTTTTATGCATGTTAGATTTTATAATAGAAAGGAAAAAAGCTATTTCCCTTTAAGGAGAACTAAATTAGGTTTAATTTAACCTGAGTAATAGTTAAGAGTTTATCCATGATAACTTTCTTTCTGTATGTGTAATGTGATATCTAGACCAGCAACACTAAAAAGATGCTGCCTGGCGTGGTGGTGCACACCTTTAATCCCAGCACTCGGGGAGGCAGAGGCAGGCGGATCTATGTGAGTTCAAGGCCAGCCTGGTCTACATAGTGAGTTAAAGGACAGCTGGGGCTACAGGGAGACCCTGTCTCAAAAAGACCAAAAAAAAAAAAAAAAGGTATTAAAAATTATAACTTCTACATTAAATGGCCCCTGACTTAAATCACATTAATGAATTTCTAAAATAACACCAGTTACACAATATTTCATAAGTATAAGCTTTAAATTTCCAGTGTTTAAGGAATGAAAAGGGATTGTAAAAGCAAGAAAATTCAGTGTATTAGAACACCGAGCCCTGTTAACTCTTCCATCCAAAATGTAATTTCATCACTCTCCAATTATTTCTACCAGTGTACCAAGCCACCCCCATCTCTCCCATGGGACAGAGCCCACAGCCTCGCAGCTATTCTCTGGTCTTCCGGTCTGCCACTGTTGCCTGACACAACCCAAACACCAAGACTGCTCTTTAAAGAACAAGCATGCTCTTACTGGCTTCAGTCACCTGGCCCCTCCTAATTCCTCAAACATACCAGTGCCATTCCTAACTCATGTCTTTGTGCTCTGTTCCCTTGTTCTTGTGTGCATGACAGGGTCTTTCTATGTACTCCTCCTGGGCTCTGGGATTATAGGTTTGTGCCACTTTTGCTTTAGTCTGTACGTAGGAAAGCCTCCTCCAAATGTTCATGGACTATCTCTTCCTATCAAGCAATTCTTGACTGTCACATTGAATACAGCAATCTGAATACTCCATGCCCCTCAAACACCACTCACATTCTCTTTAATCTCTTCAATTTTTATATGCACTTAAATGTATATGAAATTACATATACCGTTCTATACATCCTGATGGCCCACTCATCTCGTCTGTCTTCCACGACAATAAAAAGGGATAGCACTTTGTTTTCATCTGTCACTCCTAATCAGAATAGCCCCAGATTTTGGTGGCCACTTAATAGAGCTAAGAAATAATTAACTGATTGGAAGAAATTCTAACTAGAAAAGATAAGAAACACTTACATGTTTGTTGCTTGTTGGTCTTTTTAAGGAAGTATCTCTTGAAATATGATCTGCTGTTCTTGCCACATCTTCCAAAAATCGATAATCTAAGAATTTCAGAACAGAAAAATCAGAATGTGACATATACCAGTGGCCAGGAAACATTAATCTGCTCTGCACAAAATGACTTACCACTTAGGAGATTCATTTCAGTAAACTGCTGTATTGAGACATAGGCAGTTTTATCTCGAATTCCATTGCACGTCAGCTCTGCTTTGTGCTTCTTTACACAAGGCAAACTAAAGAAACAGAGGAAGCCCTCTTACATTTTGAAGGAAGACTGCACAGGGAACAGTAACATGGTAGGAAGTTACATACACACCTGCAGGAGTAGCGCATGCAGCGCGGACATCTGTACTTTGCTTCTTCTGTACCACATGTTTCACACCTGCAAAAGTGCACATATAACTTTTATTATCAAAAGTTAATTCTACTTATCTATAAACTACAAATGTTGATTCAATGACTTTTTACAACTTATACGCAGGTAGCCAGAGAGTAAAGTATATAAGCTGTTATCATTTGAAAATTCCCTCTGAAAATGTTTCCCAGCACCACTAAAGAAAACAATATACATTAAAACAAAAAAATAATCATCTCACTTTTGACTTCTTTTTTTACTATAATTAGAGAATGAGAGAAACCAGCCTTCCCAGTGCTGGGACTACAGGTGTGTGCCACCGATTGGCAAAATCAATGGTTTAAAAGTTTTTAATTCCTGTGTACATCCAGAAGTACAATCGGTGAGCTATGTTTGGGTATTTTAAAATATGAGATGGCCAAATTTAAAGAGTGGTAGTAATGCCCCTCCCCTTTTTTTGGTCTTTTTGAGACAAGGTCTTCCTGTAGCTCCAGTTGGCCTGGAACTTGCTATGTAGACCAGGCTGGCCTCCATCTCACAGAGATCCACCTCCACCTCCCAAGTGCTGGAATTAAAGGCATGTGCTACCATGCCTGGTAGTAATGTCTCCCCCGGCCATATCTAACTTAGAATGGACATCAAAATAATCTAGAGATGACCTTAATCATCTTCTGTCCCCGATCATTCTTCTAGAATCTTCAGATACTGATAACTGCATCTAGTACTATTTGTTTCAAGGTATTCTAGTCAGAAATATTTCCAGAACTCTGACTCTAATTTGATCCTGTGTTGTCACATGAACACAGTAAGGAAATTACACCTAAAGAAATATTCATAGGCACCATAAAGAAATTCAATAGTTAAGTCAACACACATTTTGCCCACTTTTAACCTAATCCACTTCATTGTTGGTTTTTATTAGATATTTCTTCCTTATTTCTGTCTTCTCTAAAGAGCAGAGTCAAGAGCCTGCTAGCTAGCAAGATCTGGTCTCAGAGTTTTCTGATGCCCAGAATTTTCACTTCCTAACCTGACCTTACCTACCGACATTACCACTTCACTCTCAACAATTTACCACCAATACTCAGACTCCAGGGACCCAAGTGTGTGCTTATTTTACATCGATCCATCTTCTGCTGTTACAGCTTCACTAACTCCACAGCCTTACTCTCCCCACCCGGGGTGTTCTCCCAGCCCTACCTCGACATGGCCAGTTTCCGCTTAGAGCCCACTGGGGGATTCATCCGGGGCTCTTCTTTCACCTTTGGGTCCTCTATCGCTTCTCTCTTCAGGATATCCTCTTCTTTCACACTCGCTCCATCCACCATCTGCTCCTCCTTTACGGTCTGATGAACAAACAACTCCTGTTTCAAGTTCTCCTGCTGGTCCTGCTCCTTCACGTCCACCCAGTCCATTACCTCTTCCTTCACCTTCACTTCCTCTTCCTTCACTTCGGGTTCACCCACCTTTTCTTCTTTTACCACCAAACCACCGTCCACCTCCTGCTTCACCTGCAGTATGCCTGCCGGCTCATCCTTCATGTCTGGCCCATCCTCCACTTCCTGCTTTATACAGCGCCCGTCCAACATGCCCCCATCTGAATCCGACCAGTCCACCACTTCTTGCTTCACAACCGTTAAGTCTATTTTGATCCCCTCCACATCCTCTGTCTTCTTCATTCCCGTCAGGCCATTCCTCTCCTCTCCTCCACCGGCCTCCAGACTCCCAGCTAAGTTCCTGATTCCCAGCCCTCCAGCCTCAGGACTCGGCCGCGCCCCCTCCAATACCCTCAGGAGACCTCCTCCGGGAGTCCCTTCCTGCCCAGCGACAAACTCCATCAGCTCACGATCCAAGCCGAGGCTGCCACTCTTCAGTGTAGCTGTACCACGCCGACAAGTAGAATCACCAGCGGAATACAGTCAGCAACACACGTGGGGAAACCAGGAGCCTGGAGACCAGGCGCCGGCAGGAGAACCTGGATTGCCGTAAAGCCAGCCTTCCGCTCACGACACTTCACGACCTGTACAGTTCTTTACGGCTCTGCGGCTCTACAGCCCCACGCTGGAAGAGAATTTGGTGAGGCCACGCCTACTGTCACTCCCGCCCTAGGCGGGATTTTGCCAAAGCTTTTCTCTGGCAGTTAGTTTCCTAGGTCCTAAGGCTGGTGTAGTGTCCTGGGAACTGAAATTATGATCTTGAAATTAGAAGACCCACTTTAATCTATTTTAAGGATTATAGCTAATATTGTATGATAACTTAGGACAGCCATGTCCCTCTGAGCTGATTCTTTATCCATGCACTAGGGATGACGGCTTTAGAAATCTCGGTGTTACTGTGAAGACTACATAACATCATGAGATTCATGAGAATCACCTAGCACTGAATTACACAAACTTAATATATGGTGGTTTTTATTACTACGATCCTGATAGGTCTGCTATGTTTCAGGCAGGAAATGGGGAGTTAACTCTTTAAAAAGTATCTTATTGATTCGTTTGAGACAAGGTCTTCCTGTTGGCCTGGGACTCGCCATATAGACCTGGATGGCCTCGATCTCACAAAGATCCGCTTGCCTCTGCCTCCCCAGTGCTGGGATTAAAGGCCTTGCAGAACAGATATAATTTTTTTTTCTTGGTCTTTTTGAAGCAGGGTCTTCCTGTAGCCCCAGCTGGACTGGAACTCGCTTGGTAGACCAGGCTGGCTTCAAACTCACAGAGATCAACCTACCTGTGCCCAAGGGCTGGGATTAAAGGCATGTACCACCACACCCATCATATATA
>NW_008360332.1:7140022-7175268 GCF_000622305.1 Nannospalax galili
CAGAACTGGATGGACCCCAGTATTGCTAAAGATATACATACATGAGCCACATAAGAAAAATCAAGTTGATGCTGACTTCAGAGCCACATCTCTACTGTCTAGTGTCCATAGTGCTGGAAGGTGCTGTGTATGCTACCAGAAAAAAAAAAAATCATCAACTGCACCCAGCTGTAAATGCTGTGAACTACAATAACAACTGATCTGGCAGATATGCCCACCACTGCAATAGTGGCACAAATATTATGGATTTAGGGTCTGCTTCACAGGATGGAGCCCATACCTGACACTGATACCAGGCTTAGGAACCTGAGGCTAGACAGGTCACAGGACATAAGGGAGAGCCCAATACTACTTTTCTACTAAATAGTTATCATGTTAAACTGACTTCTAATGACTTGTTATACCATACTCAATGCTCACCAGAGACGTTTCCTTATGTGACAGATGGTGATTAATAGAGAAACCAGCAACCAATGTACAGAGAACAAGAGATTTCAGAATGCTAATCCCTGAATAGACACATATATCAAATTTCTGCCATCCAAGGCTCAGGGATCATTGCAGGAAATGGGGTGGAAAGATTAAAAGAACCAGAGATGATGAAAGAGGGGATGGGAACAGAGTTTTCCAGGCATCTGGTCAGTTACTCATATAAATACACAACAATGGTGACAGCATGCACAAATCCTATGCAAGCTCAAATCAAGAAAAATCCCAGCACACACATGAGGACGTGAATAAGAAACCCCAACCCAACCTATGGAAATTGTGAGAACAGATGGCTTCTGGAAGGAGCAGAGACAATCTCTTTCAAGGATGGGATCTTGGTAGGTTAACCAAGCTCCAGTGGATGGGCCTACACTGAAGGACATTTGAGGACACTAATTAGACTCTATAGGCCATGTATATGTATATACACATTAAATTGGGCAGGGGGCAATAAGAGGAGGTGTGGATAGGAGAGGGAATCTAAATACCATCAAATTACATTGTATGTAAATTACAAAATTCAATAAAATTTTTTAAAGTAAAAAAAAAAGCAAAAGTTCAATGCCTAGGAAGAGATTATTTTTAATTTTATTTATTATTTTTATTTTATGTGTATGAGTGTATTGCCTTCATTCATGTAAGTGAATGCATGTTGTTCCATGCCCATGGAGGTCAGAAGAGGGTGTCGATTTCCCCTGGAACTGGAGTTATGGACAGTTGTTAGCCACCATGTGGGTGCTGGGAATCGAATCCAGGTACTCTGACAGTGTTCTGAATCACTGAGCCATCTCTCCAGCCTGGAACAGATTTAAATATACACCCAGAAACTTAAAACCACTTGGATTTATTTCAAGGTCGACTAAAATTATCATATTCTGGGCATTAGACATTTGCAACTAATTTTCATATTATTCTTGTTAGATATATATTTTCCGTGGTGCATGAGACTTCAAAGAAATTATTTCTTTGTTGTAGGCAGCTTGGTACTTTCCCCTCAAAGTCTGTAAGGTATTCACACATTGGTGAGTGAAGGAGAATTTTGAATATTTATTTATTTATTTATTTTATTTAGTGTATGAGTGTTTTGCTTCCATCTATATTAAGTGCACCTGTGTTGTGAAATGCCCATGGAGGTCAGAAGAGGGCATCAAACCTCCAGTGGAACTAGAGTTACAGACAATTGTTAGCCACCATATGGGTGCTGGGACCCAAACCCAGGTCCTTTGCAAGAACAGCCAGTGCTCTTAATCACTGAGCCATCTCTGCAGCTCCTGTAAAGTGGAATTTTGAATGGTGAAACAGAGCTTGGTACCGTCCATTGCCAGCCGCCATGTGGGTGCTAGGAATCAAACCCTGGTCCTCTGCAAGAGCAGCCAGTGCTCTTAACCACGGAGCCATCTCTCCAGCCCTGGTTTTTCATTTTCTTAATTGTGTCTTTTAAAGAGGAGAAGATACAACTGCTTAATGAGTTGGATTTTCTGTCCCACGATAACGAATGTTTGCTTAACACAGAGCTCCAGCTCCAGAGTTTTTCTCCTGTATTTCCCAGAACTTTTAAAGTCTTAATTTCTTCTTTTGGACAGGGTCTCTCTGGCTGTCCTATTTAGACTAGACTGGCTTCAAATTCACAGAGCTCAACGTGCCTCTGCCTCCTGAATGCTTGGATTAAAGGCTAGTGCCGCCACACCTGGCATTAAAATTTTAACTCTTAGTTCATTTTAGCTCATTTGGGTCTATGATCCATTTTGAGTTGGTTTTGTATAAAGTGCAAAGGAATTGGTTAGGTTCTTTTTTAAAGCTTATGAATAAGAATTTTGTTCTTTTGTCCTTTTGAGACAGGGTCTCCCTGTAGCCCCTGCTGGCCTGGAACTCACTATGTAGACCAGGCTGGCCTTAAATTCATAGAGATCCACCTGCCTCTGCCTCCCAAGTGCTGGGATTAAAGGCGTGTGCTGCCACACCTGGCCTTGAATAAGAAAATTTTAATTCTTCCAGTTTTAGAAGCTGAAACTCTTAAAACAAAGTCCTCTGAAAATTTAGTGTCTGGTGAAAGCTGGGTTCTTTAGTTTCTTTTTAAAATTTTTATATCATGACACCCCCTCTCCACTACCCATTAGCTGCCCGTGGTACCTCATGAACCCCTCCCTCATGCATGTTGAAATAGTGAGGATCCAGTCTTGAATAGGTCTTGTGTAGACAGCTATAGCTATAATGAGTTCAAAGTACAACAGCCATGTCATGCCCAGAAGTCACTGTTTTCAGCACTCCCCCCCAATCTCCTTCAGCCTCCTCTTCACACAGTGGTCCCTGAGCCTTGGAGGAGGTGATATGGATGTTCTGTTTAGGTCTGAACACTCCGCAGTCCCTGATTCTCTGCACTTTCACCAGTTGCGAGTCTCTGCATTCACTCCTGTCTACTGCAGAAAGAGGCTTCTCTGATGAAGGTTGAGGGAGGAACTGATCTCAGTGTACAGCCAGCAGTGGGTCTTAAGTCTTGATGCCCTCCCTGACCTTAAAGCCTAACTGGCGACAGGTGGTGAGGCCCCAAATCTTGGCACATTTGCAAGATCCTTTTTTGTACTTATCTCAGCACCATTTGTTAAAAAAGTGGCCTTTCTCCTTCAATTGACATTTAAATGAATCAATTGATTCCAAGGATTTGTGGACTTCTTGTTTCATTTATCTCTGTCTAGTTGCACTCCATGATACATTTTGTTGATCATCAAGGAATTGATTCCAGGGTCTTGTATGTGCCAGGAAAGATTTCTGTCACTGAGTTCCTATTACACGTTTTCTTTAAAAAAATATTTTTGATATATTTTTACTTAATGTGTGTGAGTGTTTTGCCTGCATGTATGTAAATGTATGCAATGCCCACAGAGACCAGAAGAGGGTATTAGATCTACTGGAACTGGAGCTATGGATGGTTGTTCTCCACCACGAGGATGCTGGGAGCCAAATCAGGTCCTCTGCAAGAGCAGCTAGTGCTGCTAATTGTTGAGCCATCTTTCCAGCCCTATTATATGTTTTGAAACTGGTTAGTGTAAGTCCTTCTTCATGCCTCTTTAAAAAAATTGAGTTGGTGTGGGCATAGTCCCACATGTCTTTAATCCCAGCACTAGGGAAGTAGAGGCACGCTGATCTCTGTGAGCTCAAGACCAGAGTAAGTTCCAGGCCAGCTGAGACTACGGGGAGAACCTAGGGGAGGATTAAGATGGATTGTATGAAATGCACAAAAATTATTTAAAAAGTATACATTGAGAACAAGTAAAAAAGTTGAGTTTGATGGATCCAAAGCCCCCAGAATAATGGATTTAAACTAAAATCCCCCAGGCCTGAGAAAAACTGTACAAGGAAGTAAAAATAAAAAATAATTCTGAATGCTAAGAACAAGCTGAGCTGACCTTTTTCATGCTCTTTGCCCAAAGCTGGAAATCATCCCAGAAATCCCCCCACCTCTGCTTGGCACATAGCTGCCGCTTGTGACGTTACTGCCGCTTTCTCTCTAGTTTGTGGCCTTTGTCTTTAAAAGAAGCCTGTGAACTGGGCTCTGGGCTTCTGCCCTCCGAGTGAGGCAGGGGTCCGTTTTGCAAAACGTAATAAATCCTCATGCTTGTTGCATCTTCTGGTCTGAGGACTGAGTTATTGGGGAGCGGCCTCCTATGGACGTTGGGTACCCCAAACTGGGGTTCCAACAAAGTCAAATTTAAATTCCTCTTGCTATTGCATCTACTGGTTTGAGGACTGAGTTATTGGGGTGCGACCTCCCGTGAATGTAGGGTACCCCAGTCTGGGGGTCCTACAAGTTGAATATTGTAGCTTCTTTGCATTTTTACATAAAGTTAAGTTTTCTGTGGTTTTGATAATGATTGCATGCAATATATAGATCAATTTGAAGAGAATTGGTGCCTTAACCATGTTATATCCTATAACCAATAAAATGGAATGCCACCATTTATTAATATTGCCTTTAGTTTTACTTCAAAGTTTTATAATTTCCATTGTACAAATTTTTCACTTTGCTAAATGAACCCTTGCTTTATTTTTTAGTGCCTATTCATTTACAAACTAGTGGGTTTCGTTATGATAGTCTCACACATCTCTATCATGTATTTTCAACTTATTCAAATCTACATTACTCTTGCCTGTGTATCCCTCTTCCACGGGTCCCTTTTCCCTTCCCAAATAAGTCCACTTCTGCTCTCAAGTCCTTTTTTCTCCTCTTAAAGTATAGACTCTATGTATGAGAGAAAACAGGAAATACTTGTCTTTCATATCTGGCTTATTTCGTTGTACAGGATAATCCTCCAGTTCCATCCATTTTCCTACAAATAACATAATTTTGTTCTTGTTAATGGCTGAATAATGCTTCACTATGTATATATACACCACATTTTCTTTATCTGTTAATTTGTTGATGGACACTTACACTGATGCCGAATCTTGACTGTTGTTAATCAATCAATATGGATGGACAGGTTTCTCTTTAGTGTACTGACTTAGATTCCTTCAAGTATATACTTTAGAGTGGTAATACTGGATCATGTGGTAGTTTTAATTTTTGTTTTCTGAGGAACCTCCATATTGATTTCCATAATGGTGACACTAGTTTATATTCATGCCAGCAGGATATAAGGGTTCCCTTTTCCTCAGTAGCCTTACCAGCATTTGTTGTATGATTTCTTGATGACTGTCATTCTGACTGGGGTAAGACAGAATCTTAATGTACTGTGACTGGAATTCCTCCGATGGCTAAGGGGTGAACATTTTTTCATATTTATTGGCCATTAAACATTTACTTATTATTCTGTGTATGTATGATGTGTGTATGTGGGCAATACATGGTGCACCTGAGAGAACAACTTTGTGGAGTCAATTCTCTCCTTTCAACCTTTATTTGAGTCCTAGGGATGTCAGGGTTGCATGGCAAGGACTTTACCTAGTGAACCATCTAGTTGGCCCATTCGATTGGATATCTGTAGTTCTTTTGAGAACTAATTCATTTGCCTTTTGTTGACTGGTTGACTGGATTTTTTGGTGTTTATTTTTTGAATTCTTTTTTAAACAAACATTTTATTTATTTATTTTGTGAATGTGTGTGAGTATGTGTACAAAAGAAAGAGCACCAGCAGAGCATGTGTAGTGGTCAGCAGACAACTTGTGGATGCTTGGTTCTCTCCTTCCACTATGTGGACCCTGGGTATCGAACTCGGGTCGTCAGGCTTGGCAGCAAGTGCCTTTACCTGCTGAGGCATCCTACTGGCACTTGAGTTCTTTATATATCTATTTTTGTTTTTGAGACAAGGTCTCCCTGGAGCCCCATTTGGTCTGAAACTTACTATGTAGATAAGGCTTCAATCTCACAGAGATCCTCCTACCTCTGCCTCATGAGTGTTGGGATTAAAGGTGTTCACTACCATGCCCAGTTTGAGTTCTCTCTCTCTTTCTCTCTCTCTTTCTCTCTCCCTCTCTCTCTCTCTTCCTTTTAGTCAGAATTTCACTATGGAGCCCTGTCTAGCCTGAAACTTGCTATGTAGGCCAGGCTGGCTTGCAGAGATCTCTGCCTGGCTCTGCCTCCTGAGTTCTAGGATTAAAGGTGTAAGCTACCATGTCCAGCTTAATATCATGTCATATGAATACCTGAGAACTATTTTATACCATTCTGAAAAATGTCTATTCACACTGTTAATTGCTTTCTTTGATGAGCAGAAGTTTTCTAATTCCATGACATCCCATTGGTCAACTATTACCATTATTTTCCAAGTTACTGGAGTCCTATTTAGAAAGTTCTTGCCTATGCCTAGATTTTGAAATATTTTCCTTCTGTTTTTCTTATAATAGTTCATAATTTCAGGTTTTACATTGTTTCCCTTGATCTATTTTAAGTTGATTTTTATTTTATTATAGCTCTGCAAAGATCCCATATATTCTGGCCCATGTCTTTCCTCCAGCCTTATCTCTACTCACTCAAGTAATACTTCCATGGGGAAGTATTCCTTGACAACCTCTTCTTCCATGACTCATCCTAGGCCAGGGTTGTGAGTTGGTGGAGTGCAGAGTCCCTTTTATCTTCCTCTTTTTGGTGGGGCTCTCACTTGCCCAGGCTGGCTTTAAACTTGCCATGTGTCTGGGGATGGCTGTGTGAACTCTTGACTCTACTGCCTCTGCGTCCTAAGTACTGAGATCGCTACCATGTCCAACCTCAGAGTCTCTACTTCAAGCTATGACATTTTCATTATGATCATCACTTCATCCACATCACTTTCTCCCCAAACTGCAACCTTTTGAGCATGAGGCTCTTATCTCTTTTTTTTCCCCTCAACTTGAATTACCAACTCAGAGCAGTCTCTAATATATATCAGTCAATAAATCATTGAGACATGAAGGATTTGATCACTTTTTTTTTTTTTGGTCTTTTTGAGACAGGGTCTCCCTGTAGCTCCAGCTGTCCTGGAACTCACTATATGGACACTTTTATGTCTTTCATTATACTGTGCTATGTAATTATAAGCATTAAAATTTACAGTTTGCTTTCAGGGAGCTCACAGTTAAGTCAGGGGAGACAAGTGTATACACAGCCAAAACAAAAAAACTGAAGGAAGTGCTCAGAAGTAGAGTGTGTCTTCCTTGTTGGGGAGTTAGGAAAGGTGTCCTGAGAGCTAACTTGGAGAATGAAAAGGTGTGGGCTAGGAGGACAAGTTTGGAGAACTTCCAGAGAGAGGAATGGGTAAAGCATATTCAAGCAGTGTATTAGCTCTGCTGGGAAAGGGAAAAGAAGGACACAGGTAACCAAAGTCCAGGTCTTCAAGACTGTGGCAGCCTTAAGAAGGGCTTGAACTTTTTCATACTGTAGGTAATAAAGAGCCCTTTTCCTTTCCATGGTAGTGAGGTGTAAGTGACCACAGGTTGCTTCTGAGTATCATTCTTCTTAAGCATGGGATCATGGCTTATACTGTGATTTGAGTAATGTTATTATTACAACACAAATAACCATTCCAAAGGATTGAGCCGATCTATTGCTGCTAAGGCATTACTTAGATAAGCCAATTCATTAAGAATTAGAAGGTTGAATTGTAGTTGATGAGCCTTTAGAAAGGTTCAACAGGTAGGGTTGCTGTTATCATAGGATTCCAGGGCATGAACCAGGTGGCACAGGATTCACTGAAGAGAAATATATGAGATTTATGAAAAGATTTTACCTCCATTTTCCTTCTTTCTTTCTTTCTTTCTTTCTTTCTTTCTTTCTTTCTTTCTTTCTTTCCTTTCTTTCTTTCTTTCTTTCTTTCTTTCTTTCTTTCTTTCACATGTCTCATGATTTAGCCCCAGGTTGGCCTTGAACTTGTGGCAGATCTGCTTCAACCTCCTGAGTGATACATTTAAAGATATGCACCACCACCAAGCTTGGCTCCTAAAAAGATTTTAGAGAAAATAGTCTAAAATTTTTATTTCTATTACTACTAATATTATTAGTAGTATTATTGTTTAAAACTGAGGCCAAAACCAGCATTTTTTTTGAGAACTTCATATGTGAATAGAATGTTTTGATCATACTTACTCATCCATCCCCACCTCCAACTCCTCCTGTTTCCCTCATCTTCCTCTTAAATTCTATTATGTATACAAAACCTACCGAATCCAATTAATGTTGCCGGCATGCACTTGAAAGTAGGGCTGATCACTAGGGCATCAGCAACCTACCAAGGGGCTGATAGAAGAAAACAGTTTCTCCATCCTCCAAGAACCTTGGACTGCAACTGCCTATATTTCTTCAACTGGGAATGGAGCCTGTGAGCCCTTCCCCCATCCATGTGGAATGCTGACTGGTGCGATCTTGAAAGCAACAAATTTTACTGGTGTGAATAGTACTTGCTGCAAAGCCACACTAAACCTGATCAGTCCTTTAAAGTTCTCACTTCTAACTATTAAACCAAAAACTTCAACTGTCTTCATTCATTTTGTTCAAAGTGGTTTTCCTAATTATAAGAAATCTTAAAAGGAAGTTATCTGTGAAGTTTATTATCATCTATTACTATTGTTATTTATATGTGTGCATGTGCATGCACATACATGTGTATGCATGTGGAGGCCAGAGATCACTATTGTCTGTCTTCCTCAATTGTTATTTTTGAGATAGGGTTTCTAACTGAAACCAAAGCTCACTGATTGAGTTGGACAGACTGGCCAGCAAGTCCCAGAGATCCTTGTGTCTCCACTTCCCCAGTGCTGGAATTATGGGAACACAGTACCATGCCTGACTTTTTATGTGGATGCTGGAGATCCAAATTAGGTCTTCATGCTTGCACAGTAAGCATCTTATGACTCAGCCTTCTCCTTAATCCTTATTATATTTTGACACTTATATCTTGACACATATTATTAGTTAAATAGCTTAACTTATTCTTTTAAATATTTTATGTATTATTTTTATTTTATGTGTATGAATGTATTGCCTGCATGTACATAAGTGCACCTGTGTTGTGCAATGCCTGAGGAGGTCAGAAGAGGGTGTTGGATTCTCTTGGAACTGGAGTTATGGACAGTTGTTAGCCACCATGTGGGTGCTGGGAACTGAACCTGGGTCCTCTGCAAAAGCAGCCAGTGCTCTTAACCACTGAGCCATCTCTCAACCCCCAGCTTAACTTTTTCTAAAAATTGAAAATACTCAAGTGAAGAACTAGAATATAACATAATAAACTTCAAGTAAAGTTTTTATTTCCTAATAGTTGAGGGAGAACTTTATCCCTGCTTGAAGAATGTTCTTTTATGAAACAAATTTAATTTCCAGTGTATGCTTCAAAAAATGAGAGTTTTCTTGCAGCTGAACTAGAAATTTTCCTGAACTAGATACTTAATAAAATAAAATTATTTTTAATGTGTGGTTACTTACTTTTTTTGTGCTGTGTGTAGTACTAAAAATCCCACCAGTTGGTACAGCCAAGATGATAGCTCAGAGTCCCCATTCATTGCTTCTCGGTAGAGGTGCTGTTTTTCTAAATTGGCTTTGGACTATTCCAGACTCGAATCCAAGAAATACAAATTGCATAATGTGTACCCAGGCTGAGGTGAAAATGACTTCATTATACCAGTACCTATCATAGTGGATGATGATACAGGTCATGAGGAAAAAGTTACATGGGGCAGAGCTTCAACTACATGTTGAAGGTTTCTTTTGCACTTATTTTTGAAACTATAAAAACTGCTGTTCTTGGGACTGAAGAACTGTCTCAGCAGGTAAGAACACTTGCTCCTCTTGCAGAGGACACAGATTCAATTCCCAGGACCCACATGGTGGCTTACAACCATCTGAAACTCGAGCTCCAAGGGATTCAATGCCCTTCTTCTGGCCCCCACAGACATCAGGACATATGTGGTGCACATACATACATATAGGCAAACTCTCATACATTTGAAATAGAAATAATAAATCTCACAAAAAGCCAGTCTTCCACTGAATACATTCTTTGCACTGACCCACTTAGAAAAAGTGATTTTTTTGTTGCAAAATTTGATTTGTATCCTGAAATTTATCCTTTTTTTTGTTCTGTTTAAAATGATATCACATAACTCTATTATAGTGTTATTTAATATGTAGATTGTATTGCTGTGCATAAAACAAAGTATGGTTCTTAAAATTACTTTTAATTGCTAGTCTCATTGCTAGGGCTAGAGTGATACATTTTTATCCGAACATAAAAAATAATAAAATGCCTGCTGCCAAGCACATACTCCCAACTGCTCGGGTTTTTCTGTGCCACCAACAGCCTTTCCTTTGTTTATCACAAGGTTATCAAGAAAGCAAACAAGAAAGAACTATATAGTTTTGTTTCATTTGAGGTAAAAAGTAGTGGCAGAAAGCCCATTATGCTTATTGCATGGAAAAGAACTTAGATTTATTAATATAACACCAAGTCTACCTTTATAGGAAGTATATTTGAGGGCCAGTGAGATGGCTCAATGGGTATAAACATTTGCCATGAAAGCCTGATGACCTGAGCTCAATCCTCACAACTCACAGAGGAAGGAGAGAACTGGCTCCTGAAGGTTGTCTTCTGTCCTCCACACAAGCACCACAGCGTATGTGTATCCCCAGTCTGCCTCTGTCTGTCTCTGACACAAGACATTTAAAAAGAAAGTATATTTGATAGAATTTTTGAATAGGACTTTTTTTTACCTTGCCATATCTTTTAGGGTCTAGTTTAATATGCTTAACTTATTCTGTAGGTAAGAAGATATTTTTATAGTATATTTTATAATTTATAAATTTTTACTCTCGTCTGATGGCTATTAATCTATGTGTGTAAGTCTTTTGATTTTAATATTCATGCTGTTTCTATGTAAGAACTAATACAACACAAGGTATTGTGGGAGAAAAACATGATACAGGATGATGTGTACAGTATTTTACCTCAACAAACTCTGAGCAGTGTAAATACAAAGCAATATGTCATGGATAAATTCCTGAAAACCAAAGAACAACAAAAAGAAATCTTGAAAGAAGAGAACAACAATGTATTACAATAGAAAATAAGAATGAGTAATAACTAGCTTCTCACAGATCTAGATACCAGAAGAAACCAGACAGACATATGCAAATGTTGAAAAAGAAACAAGACTGCACCCAGGACTGGAAGGTTGGCTCAGAGTCAAGAGCACTTGTTGTTCTTGTACAGGGCCCAAGTTCCGTTCCCAGCACCCAAACTGGATGACACACAATCACCTGTAACTCCAGCTCCAGGGAATCTGCTTCCCTCTACTGGCCTCTGCAGGCACACACATGGCATATACTCAAACACACACATACACATAAATAAAAAGAAAATAAATATTAAAAAATTGCATTCAGTGTCGAGAGAAAATATCTTTTACAAATAAATTATAATAAAACTTATAAAAAGTGAAATTGTTACTGGATTTATATATATACAGATATATATTATATATGCTAATGATAGGCAGGAAAGACAAGAGTATGCTATTAAAATATGCTAAGTAGAGTGTTATGGAGGGGTTGGAGTGATGGCTCAGCAGTTAAGAGCACTTGCTGCTCTTGCAGAAGACCTGGGTTCAGTTCCTAGCACCCACATGGTTGCTCATAATGGTCTCTAACTCAAGTTCTGGGGTACACCATGCTCTTTTATGCCTCCATGGGCACCAGGAACACCCATTATGTTCATACATAAATGCAGGCGAACAATCATACTCATAAAATAAACAAATGTTTACAAAAACTAAGTATGTTATTGAAGTGCACAAGTGTACTATTTTATTTGGAGTCTTTCAATACTAGTTGTAAATTGACTGTGATAATTTAGAGCTTAATGTTGTAATCCCTATAGCAACCATTAGAAAATGGAACAGAGGCCAGGACCTTTTTTTTTTTTTTTAAATTACAGATAAAGATACTTCTGCTTCTAATTATGATGGAATTGCTTATATGAGACCAAACCTACCTCTAAGATTCAAGGACCATCCAGAGCAGCCAGGGCTAAAGGATTAGTAAAAAAGGAAACAGCTCAAGTGAAGTGGACCTCTATGCCACTTTTTTCCCTGGAGGAAATTGCTGAGCGAAAAGCATCCGAGAGCTTTTGGCAGCTGGTGAGAAGGAGCCAGGAGTAGAAGGAAAGGAAATGTGGAGTTCCCAGCTGACAGAGGACCATAGAGTTCTGGCTGGTTCCCCACCCCCCATACCCTCCACATTCTGCTGAGAAATGGGGACTACTTCCTGAAAGTCATCACAGATCGGAGGGAAAGAAAAGCTAGAGAAAGAATCAGCTCTCAGATGACCTAATGCCAGGTCCCAAACTATTCCAGTCATTGATTAGGGCCAACTGTCAAAAGGAAATTTAATCATCTTCTGAGGAAGCAATTATCATTCTCAGGTTCTCCAGTGTTTCACATGTAACATCTGACATTTAATAAGGGATTGTGAATGAGGCCAGGAGTCAAGAGCAAATGACTGAAAACCAAAAGAAGGAGACAACAGAGATAGTTCTTTAGGATGTGTAGATGTTGGGACAACCAGATAACGGACTTTCCACTCCATTGTGACGAATAGCCTCAGTAAGTAATGAACAACAGAATGGAAGATTTTCCCAATGAATTGCCATCTGAGAAAATGAATGTAATTAGAATAAAAAAGTTAGACTATCTAAAATTAAAAGCTCAGAAGTAGGTTTAACTTCACACCAGAAACAGTAGAAACAAGGTTGAGGAACTGAAAGACACATCAGGTAAGAAAGATCAACCCAAAGAGAAAGAAGATGAAGTATTTGCAGAAACACAGGGAATGATTTTCCAAAGCTTACTGGAGGGACTAACTTCCAGATTTCAAAAGCACCTTGAATCCAAGCAAAAAATTATACAGAAATAAACCCCAAGCACTTGATAATAACAGTGTTATGAACCAAAGGCAAGACACTTTTCTATTTTATTTTATGTGTATGAATATATTGCTTGCATGTGTATATGTATACCTGTGTTGTGCAATGCCTTCAGAGGTTAGAAGAGGGAGGTCAGAAGAGGGCGTTGGAATCCCCTGGAACTGGAGTTACAGACAGTTGTTAACTGCCATGTGGGTGCTGGGAATTGAACCCAGGTCCTCTACAAGAGCAGTCAGTGCTCTTAACTACTGAGCCATCTCTCCAGCCCCATCAAGACACAATCTTAAAAGCAAAGAAAAAAACATAACATTCTTGAAGGAGCAAAGAAAAATAACACTTTTGGTAATTTGTTTGTTAACCATAGCCTTTAACAGCTGTGCCATCACTCCAGCCCCCTCGCTCCCAAATATTTTTGTCTTTTTTTGTTGTCTGGACATCACAGGGTAGTTGCACTTATGAACCCACAGAGTTCATGACAACATGCATAAGACCTGTGCAAACACAAGTGCATGAGGAGGTGGGGCAGGAAGCCCAGTCCTAGCTGAGGATCTACTGGCAATTGATAGGTACTAGGAGAGGGAGAGTCAGAGTCCTTAGTGGTGTGCAGACTGGTAGTTTGACCAGACTCCAAGGGATAGACCCATACCCAAGAACACTTGGAAACATGGATTAGACTGGATAGGTCTTTAAAAAGAACAATATAGAGGACATAAAGTGGGGGGAGGGGTAGTAAGGTGAGGATGGAGATGGGGGAGGGGGTCTGAATATGATCAAAATACAGTGTATGAAATTTTTGAATCAATAAAATATTTAAAAAATAAACAAGTAAAAAATTCTGCAGTCTTAAATACATGTGCAATAACAATATATGAGAAAAATATCTCCAAATGCCATATATATGTATATATATAACGAGGTTACAACGTAATACTATGTTTTCTAGGAAGTGGTTAAGTACTACTAAATTACATAGTTTCTCACCAAGTCACAGATGCTGATCCTGTAATTTACAGCTAAAAGTGTGCCAGTGGTAAAGAGGAGATAACTAGAATAATTAAAAACAGTTTACCAATATAAAGGGAACCAAGAAAGGAAAGAAAAAAAAATTAGAGACAAGACAAACGTAAAGTAACACTAAGATACCAGGTATAAATGCAAATTGAATAGTACATTAAATTACTTATCTATTTAAAAAACTCAAATTAGCTGGGCGTGATGGTGCACACCTTTAATTCCAACATGGGAGGCAGGGGTAGGTGGATCTCTGTGAGTTTCTGGCTAGCCTGGACTACATAGTGAGTTCCAGGACACCTGGGGCTACAGGGAGACCCTGTCTCAAAAAGACCAACAAACAAACAACCCCCCCAAAAAACTCAAATTGTAGTACAGATAAAAATGTAACTATAAACCCTGTAAGACATAAAATTGAATGATTTTTTTTAACCTTTAAAAAAGATTTCTATTTCATTTTAAAATATACTGTTTCTTACAGAAAGACTCATTGTTTTTGCTAATAACATTTAGATGTTGGCACATGTGTCTCTAATCTGTATGTATCTGATCATTACTAGTCATGGGAGTTCAATATTGTATAACTTTATTAATTCAACTGTGAACCTAAAAATTTTGTAGCTACTTTTGAAAGAGGCATCTTTGCTCTGGAAATTGTTACTGAGTATGTTAAAGCTGTAATGAAATGCTTCTTCTAAAAAATAAAGAAAAATTAAAAAAATACAACTATATGCTGCTTATAGTAGACATATCAAGATGAAAGGATATAGACAGTTTAAAAATAAAAGACAAAAATAAAGGACATTTACCCAAAAGAAATCTGGTATACTAGTAACAGACATAACGAATATTAAGACAAGTGTATCAGTGGACATGTACGTAAAATGGACATTTCCTGATAATCAGAAGAGCAGAATAACAAAGCCCGTGATGTTGGGCTGTCTTGTCACAGACACGGTGTGCATTTTTTCCACATTTAGTAATATCAGATTTATAATTTGAAGCCAGTCATGGTATGGTGGTTTGAATGAGCATAGGCTTCAAGTATTTGGACATTTTGTCCCCAGTTGGTGGCACTATTTTGGGAGGTCTTAGAAGGTATGGCCATGCTGGAGGAAGGACATCACTTGGGGTAGGCTTAGAGAGTTTTTAAGCCTTGCCAGCTCTCAGATCTCGATTTACTCTCCTTTTTCCTGTGCCTGCTTGAAGATGTGAGAGTTTAGCATCTGTTCCTCTCCCAGTCACTTCTGCCACCATGCCTCCCCGCTGTGATGGACTCTTACCCGTTGGAACCACAAGTTTAAACTCTCCTTTTATAAGTTCCCTTGGTCATGGTGTTTTTATCACAGCAACATAAAAGTAACTAATAGACATGGATTATTTATGAATATTTATGTGATGGAAATGTCAAGTGCTGAAAACTGGGGACTGGCCCTTTCTCCTTCCTGCATTTGTTTGTCAGCACAGACACAGGTTGAGTGCAACTAATTATATGTATAAAACAAAAATAAGGAGCCCCAAAGGAGAAACAGGTGAATTTTCAATCACTGGAGAGTTTCGAACAGTCATGTAATTGATAGGACAGACAGACAAAAAATATCTCAATGCAGGTAAGGAAACAAAGTGACTTTTCCAAGTTCCTAAAACAATGAGTGGGCAGGTTGGGACTGAATCAAGTTTTCTTCCTTAAAGTCCAATATCACTTCTATGATTTTACATTACAGTGAACATCTGTGATATCTTAGGAGGACCACTGGAATTTCTATTACTATGTAAAAATGGAGAGGACTGTTGCAAGGCACAGATTGTAATTATTTATAGAAACAGATACACCTCATTTTAAATTAATGTATTAACATATTACATATCGATATAAAATTTACACTTACAAAGCAAATTTTAAAGATAGCCTGAGTTCATGTTCAGTAATATCACATTTCTAGCTTGAAATCATCCTTGGTAGGCATATTTACACCATGAAAATGGGCAAGTGCTAAAAAGTAGGTATTGTCTCTCTTTTCCCTTGCAAAGTTTTTTTTTTTTTTTTTTTTTTTTTTTTTTTATGTCTTTTTGAGACAGGGTCTTCCTGTAGCCCCAGCTGTCCTGGAATGTACTATGTAGACCAGGCCAGCCTGGAACTCACAGAGATCTGCCTGCCTCTGCCTCTGGAGCGTTGGGATTAAAAGCATGTGCCACCATGCCCAACCAGATTTTTATTAGGAAACCACAGATTGATTAAATCCTTAATGATGATAAAGGCGGCAGCAGCAGCTAATGTCACAGAGTGATTTCTTTGTACCAGGTGGCATTTAAAGTGCTTTCTATTGTAATAACCCGAGCCCCTCCATTTTGTGTAAGTTTAACTGGTCAATCATAGGACCACCCCTAGGATGGCAGGTTATGCTAAATAGATGGACGGAATACCGAATGCATTAATGAGATAGTGAAATTTTCCTGCGTAGATTCCCACCACCTCCTAGCACAGAACTTCTGGACCAGCCACAGTCAGAAAAGCGCAATCTTTCCTTTTCTTCTCCATACCCCTTTTCTAAACGTGCTTTCTTTAAGGCTTTCAGCAGCCCCTAGCATCTTTTATTTCTTTCTCTAAAGTTTCCTTATCCCAGCCATGTGTCTGCCAGTCAGCCATGTGTCTGACCCCCATGCAGGCACAACACCTGCATGGCTTCATGGCTTTCTTTCCTTCTTCCCTGCCAAGATTACCAGCTTCCTGCCCCCCCCCGCCCCCGGAGGATTTTTCTTTAAAATTCAAATAAAATTGTAAAAGCTTAAATCTTGTACCAAGGACTTTATCTTTTGGACTTTACCTTTATCCCGTCTCCTCCCAGTTAGGGCGGAACTCCCTAAATTGGCTTACAGAGTGCTGGCCAGCTAAATAATTTGGCTGATTTGGAAATTTTTTGAGTCTGAATGGTCCTTCCTGGTGATCCTGAAATCTGTAACACTATGTTAAATTTATTGACTCCAACAACCAAATGAGTTAAGTACTTTTATTATCTCCTTTTAACAGTGAAGCAATGGAAACAATGAACTATTAATATACTCAGATTTCACAGCACTATTAGCCTTTGTTCTACACTGTACTGGCCATGTTTAAGTTGATTTTGCTTACCTTGAATGTTTCAGGAACACACTTAAAACATAAAGCCATATTTGGTGGTATGTGCCTGCAATTTCATCATTTTTAAACATATTGAAGCATATAATTCAGTGGCATTAATGCAGTTAAACTGTTGTGCAATGGTGATCACTATCTCCAGAATTTAGTTATCATCCCAAAGAAATTCTTTATTTATTCAAGATATTTTCTGCCATATTTCCACCTCTGGAAATCTCATTTGAGATTTCTGTTTGTGTGAGTTTATCTGTTTTTAGTCCCTCATATAAAAGTTTGGCCATGATGTAGAATACATCAGCATTTCCTTCATTTTAAGGCAGAATAATATCCTATTGTATGAGGATATCATGTTTTGATAATCCATTCCTCTGTTGGTTAGCATTTGGATTGTCTTTGCCTTTCTGCTATTGTGAACAATGTGGCTATAACACTCACATAAAAATAACTGCCAGAATCAAGTTTCTGCTTTCAATTCTTTTGGATACCTAGAAGTAGACTGATAGGGTAATTCCACTTAACTTTTTGAGGAACCACAAAACTATTTTTCACAGTGACTGCAGCATTTTAGATTTCCACTAGTCACTCATCAGGATTTTGCTTTTTCCACATTCTAATGAACACTTGCTATTTTTGTTTCTATTTACTAACTTTTTTCAGTAGCAGTCATCCTAATGTGTATAAATTCTAGGATATTTTCCAACACTAGCAAACCACTTGGGTGTCCAATGAGTCAATTTAGTTCTGATACTAACTACCTGAACTTAGCATCAGATTCCACAGGCTTGTGGGTCCAGTCCCATACTTCTGACCCCACTGAGGATGCCAAGTGCAAGTCCCAGGCATCTGTAGTGCTGACCAACCAACTGCAACTGGGCAGCCATCATAACTCTTTCTCAAGTCTGACAATTTAGTAAGAATGGCTCACAGAACCTAAGGAAACACTTCACTAACATCCCCTCGTTTATTGAAGGAAACAGGAGGCATAGGCAGGGCATGCAGATACCACCAGAGCTTTGATACCCTCCCTGGGCATACAGCCTCCTGAGCAAGTGGATGTTTTCACTAATGATAAAACTCTTTGAAGGCTGTCATCTCAGAGTTTTCACAGAGGCTCAACCGCTAAGACCTGTCCTTTTCTTCCCAAGTGAGGAGGTGAGGCACAGAAGTTCCAATTCTAATCTCTCAGTTTTTCTCTTGTTCGGTCTCAGCCTGAAGCTATTTAAGATCCCCTCTCTAACCTAGGCTTTATAGCACACACTTGTAATCCCAGGAATTGGGAGGGAAGGCTGAGACAGTAGGATTGCTATGAGTTCAAAACTAGCTTAGATTATATGAGTTCTAGGCTAGCCTGGGCTACAAAGCAAGATCCTATCTTTTTAAAAAAAAACACACAAAAAATTCTCAGCCTAAATTACTTCATTAACTTAAACTCACCTTTTATTAGTACTGAAAGTGGCTCATTAGAAATAACAAGACACACCATAAAATTTCAAGGGTTTGGGACTGGAAAGATGGCTCAGTGATTAAGAACACTTGCTGTTCTTCCAGAAGGTCCTGGGTACCAGCCCCAGTACCCATATGGCAGCTAACAACTGTCCATAGCTCCAGTTCCAGGGGATTCGACACCCTCTCCTGGCCGCCACAGTCTTTTCATGCCATGGTGCACTTACATACGTGCAGGCAGTACACTCATACACATAAAATAAAAATAATAAATAAAATAAAAAATCTTCAAGGGTTTTATGCTCTGTGACAGAAATTGGGGACAAATATTATTGTTTTTTGAATTATACAACAGAAGTGGTACTTCATTGTGGTTTTGATTCACATTTCCCTAATGATGAGCAACATTTTTTATTTTTATTTTTTATGTGTGTGTGCATTGCTTATATGTATGTAAGTGCACCTGTGTTTTACAATGCCTGTGGAGGTCAGAGGAGGGCATCAGATCCCCTGGATGGACATGGAGTTAGAACAGTGGTTAACTGCCATGTCAGTGCTGGGAATCGAACCCGGGTCCTCTACAAGACCAGTCAGTGTTCTTAACTGCTGAGTCATCTATCTTGGCCCATGACTAACAAGTTTTAACATCTTTACTGACCATTTGCACATCTTCTTTGGAAAAATGTCATTCCCAGTCACTTTTCCATTTAAAAAATTAGATTTTTATATTATTGAGCTATACATTTTAATATTTCCATGTATTAATTCCCTATCAGACAGATACAAGTGCTTTCTCCCAGTCCATGGGTTGCCTCATCATTTATTTGGTAGTGTCTTTTAATATTCAAGTTTTAAAAACTGTAGTCCAATTTTTCTCTTAACTGTGATTTTGGAGTTATTTCTAGAAATTATCATCAAATTCAATGTCATGAAGGCTTTCTATATTTTCTTCTAAGAGCTGTATAAGTTTAGCTCTGATCCCATTTTGAATTGTTTGTAATATGAGTAAAGTGATTGTTCAATGTGTTCCTTTTCCATGTGGATACTCATTTTTCCAAGATTCATTTGCTGAAGAGAATGTTCCATTTCTTCTGGATGGCGTTCACATCCTTGTTGGAAATCATTCACCATTTTGTTAGGGTTTGTTTCTGTACTGTGTCCTTATTATGTTAAAATAGGAAATAAGCCCTGTATTCCTTTAGCAGTTATAGAACAGATTTTCTAATAATGTAAATATATATATAGCACAAAATGGTGGAAGGCTTATCCATATGTAACAAATACCTATCATAATAAATGAAGAAAAACAATAATCACTCAAAATAATTGAAAGCACCTCTTTATTATAGATAGGTAAGTGTGGTTTGTTGTGGCTAAAGTTATGTTTATAACATGAACAAGCTCTTCTATATAGCAAGAGGTATAATATCATTCTTTTAATATTGAACTAACATTTCTCCAACAAGCCTAAACTGGATGAACTCATTTTTAGTGACTATGGACCCCTTCCACAGTTGCTTTAAAGGCTGTAAAATAAATTCTTTTAAGTTCTAACATTACTTTTAAGAACAGGAAAGAAAATCATTGAATACTACAAAAACATGTATTTTCTACAAAGCAGAAATATAAAGCTTTTATAATTTAAAACAGCAGCAATTTTCAAAAGATAGGCTGACTTAAAACCTTACAAAATATATACACAAAATATCATTCCAGATGATCACGGATTTTAAAATAGTATTTCACAACCCCCAATTTCTAACCCAAACCTAGCATTCGATATAGCTGGCCTAAAATCTTTTTTTTTTTTTTACAACAATTAAAAAAATAAAACAACAACAAAAGAAACACCCCAATTCTCTTGTGTTTCTGCACAAGTTACATTGTGCTGGCTTCGATTCCACAAAGAGAATTTTAAAATAAAACAAGGACTTTACATAAATAATTGTTTTACTTGTTATTAAGTATGTGACCAAACAAATTATTAAAATAAGTATTAACAATTAAGACATATTTGGATGTAACCAGTACATACACTTTTAATGACAAAGATAAAAAAGGAAATATAATTTTCTACAACAGCCACAAGCACCTTGTTTTAAGAAAGAGCACCGAGCGACACAAAGAGGCAACACATAGGAGGTAGTATACCACCGGCTAAGATGTATATGCCCATCGGGGACCTAAATACAGCTTAGTGTTTGGGAAAATAAGACGCACCAGACTGTGGCTTGCAATTTTTAGACAGAAACATTGCACCTTTGGAAGCACTTGCTAGCACTGCTCTACAGTGCCTTTGCATCTCCAGCTGTCTAATGGGCTGTCAGTCAACAAATACAGGATACCCTGAAGAATTCCAAGTTGATAAATTTTCAGTTCTAGGGAATTCTTTAAGAAAACTCAGATCAATAAAAAAATTTAAGAGAATTAAATACATTATCAATCGCAGTCCTTTGAAAATGCCTTTTCTCCTTAGGAGGAAATCTTTTCTTCCTGAGATTCTTTAGGATTTCGCCAATGTCTTCATTCCCTGCTTTTCATATTGACAGTATCTTAGTCTACATTTCTCCCTCTGCAGCAGTTACCTACTCAACAGCATGAACTCTGAGCTAATCCAGAGGCCTTAGAGAAAGCACACAGAACTGCTTTCAATGTAAAACTTTCGCTCAGTTCTGAGATGAGAAAGATTTTGGACTTCAATCACCGGAAGTTGATTAGGGTCCTGGGTATGAAAAAGGAATTTTGCCTTATGCCAGCTGCCGTCCTGAATCTGTAAAATAAGAATAAAATGCTTTCATAACTGTTTCCCCAGAAGTTGTTCTCAACAAACGATACTCTTCATGGACAATGTAGATTTGCTTGGAGATTTAGAAAGAACAAAGCCAGGAATGGTGGCGCATGCCAAGAACCTTAGCAGAGACTGGGATCTCAAGTGGGAGGCCAGTCTGGATTATATAGTGATTTTGAGGCCAGTTTCTATATATAGTGAGACTTGTCTTCAAAAAGAAAAAAAAAAAAAAAAGCTTAAAGAAGATTTAAAGAGAATAGGAAATACTTAGAACAATGCTAAATAAATGGTAGCAATTACTACCAATCAATAATTGGAAGTCTAGGTTATGCTTTTGTTTTTCCTCCCTACCTCCCTGCTCCAATCCACACCATCCCTCTTTCCTGTCCTTCCCTTCCCTTCCCTTCCCTTCCCCATCCTTGTGTTCCCTTCCTTCCTCATCCTTCCCTTCCCTTCCCTGGTTTTCCATTCCCTTCCCTGTCCTCCCCTCCCCTCCCCCCTCCTTCCCATATTTTCTTTCTTTCTCTCTCCCCAGTCTCTCTCTGTACTGAGGATTAAACCTCAATCTCTATACTAGCTAGACAAGCACTCTCCCACTGAGCTACATCTTGAGATCTTTCTTATGAGACTGATACTTTACCTACTGCACCAATGAGGCATCTCTTTTTAAAAAAATATTTATTAATTTTTTATGTATATGAGTGTATTGCCTGATGTATGTAAGTGCACCTGTGTCATGTAATGCCTAAGGTCAGAGGAGGACATTGGATTCCCCTGGAACTGCAGTTATGGATGGTTGTTAGCTGCCATGTGGGTTCTGGGAATGGAACTCAGGTCCTCTGCAAGAGCAGTCAGTGCTCTTCACTGCTGAGCCATCTCTCCATCCCCAAGGCATCCTTTTTAATACTTTATACTCTTTAATACTTTAATACTCTTTTTAATACTTAGAATTTCTTATTGAAAAAAAAAATGAGACAAGGTCTCACTAAGTTGCACACGTTGGCTTTGAACTCATTCTGTAGTCCAGGCAGGCCTTAATCATATGATCCTCTTGCCTCAGTCTCCTGAGTATCTGAGATAATAGGCCTACACCATAGGCTCATCATGATGGTTAGTGTTCTCAACTTGACAAAATCAAGAATCACCTGGGAGATTGGCCTCTGAGCTTGTTGGTGGGGAGTTATCTTGATTACATTAAGTGAGGTAGGAAGATCCACTGGGCCCACTGTGGGTGGCATCACATCTTGGGCAGGGGATCCTGGACTGTACAAGGGGAGAAAACCAGTGGGGTACTAGCATGCGACCATTCGTGGATATTGTAGATGTTATGTGACCAGCTCCTTCAGGCTCTTGCTGCTGAAATGACCTTGCCTGCCATGATCTACTGTAACCTGAACTGTGACCCACAATAAACCCCTTCTCCCATAAGTTACTTTTGTCATCAAATTTTATCACAGCAACAGGAAAAGAGCCAAAGACACCCAGCTTGCTTCCTTTGTAATGACATTGTGTTTTGATTTTGCACTTCCAGAGACTAATGCGAGCCTTTTGTTTCTGGTGTCTCTAGATCATTGTACCAGTTGTGGGCTAAATGTTTGCATTGTTCCTAATACAAGTTATATCCATCTGTTCCATATTGTTCCTGTCATTCTCATTCTCTCTCTCTCTCTCTCTCTCTCTCTCTCTCTCTCTCTTTCTCTCTCTTTCTCCCCAGTCCTTTATATATCCCCAACTGGCCTAGAACTCACTATGTACTACATCCCGATCCATCTGCCTCTGCTTCCTAAGTGCTGAGATTAAAAGTGTGTGCACCACCATGCCTGGCTTTTTCCTGTTTTTTAAAACTTTTTTATTTATTTGATATGTGTGTGTGTGTGTGTGTGTGTGTGTGTGTGTCTGTCTGTCTGTCTGTCTGTGTCTGTAGTTCAGCTGACAACTTGTAGCTAGTAGGAGTTGGCTGTTCATTTTCTCCTGCCGCCGTGTGGGTCCCAGGGATTAGGCTCAGGTTAGCTAGTGCCTTTACCTGCTGAACCATCTTGCTGACTCCCTTTTCCTGAATGTGTGATTGATTCTTCAGGGTGGTCATTTTTCTTGGCTAAGGGAGGATTAGTTAGGTAGAAAACAACTAGGATTACCTCAGTTAGAGGCAGTTAAATAATAATTATTTTGAATCATCTTGTTTCCTTTTTTTTCCCATTCTGTGGGTTTCCGTTTATATGGTTTCTCTCCTTCAAGGCTTTCTGTTTCTTATATTACTGGATGCTCTGTTATTTCTGATAAATGCTATGGTCCAAAATCATCATAAAACATTCTAGGTTCAAGATTCAACAAGACAAAATACTGAAACACAATTGGCTAATTTTGTGAATTTTTTTTTCACTCCAGGAGGTAATTTGCTCATATTATTGCCATGGTTTGAATATTAAATTTTGAGGGATCTTTAGAAATTATTTAAGCTTAACATTTCATGTTAAAGCTAAGGCAATCGAAGCTCATCAATAAGAAATTTGCTTAATGTCATAGGTTGTTGGGATAAGTAGACCTGGAATTGTTCATGTAAGACACTGTTAGATTCATTCATTAAGACTTTTAAGAAACATTCACTGAACATGATGTAGGCATAGCTGAATGAGCTGTAATTTTCAACTTTATTTCAGTACTTGGGAAATACAAAGGTGAATAAATTGGTTCTGCCTTCTGAACTAAACAGCATTGTAATCTAGTTGGGGATAAGATAAACATAAATAAATATACATCCTACTGTACATCCATGTTTGTTGCTACTCTCTTCACAATATCTAAGAAATGGAAACAACCTAAATGTCCCTCAACTGATGAATGGATAATGAAAATGTAATTCATTTACACAATGGAGTTCTACTCAGCAGTAAGGAAAGATGAGATTATGAAATTTGGAGATAAATGGATGGAACTAGAGAGTGTTATACTAAGTGAAGTAACACAGATTCAGAAAAGCAAGTGATGTATATTTTCCCTCATTTGTGGGTGGTATCAGCAATCCCTTATATGTAAGTTTATATCCTGATGCAACACCAGGAGCCAGGAAAATGGAAAGGAAACATGGAGGTAAAGGGAAAGAAAGAGATGGAAAGAGGGTTATAGTAGGGAACAGATGTTACCAGGTGGGAGGTGGGGAAAGTGAGAGTGTTTGGCTGGGAGAGGAGGAAGGAGGGACATGCAGGGGATCACGATGGTGGGGAAGAAGGGAACTCAGGAGGAGGGGATGGTGGGAATCGGATGTTATGGGGGAGGGTGGAGATGATGGGGGTGCTTGGACTGGGGAGAGAGGAGGGAAGTTGGACCAGGTGAGAAAGAGGAGAGATGAATAGAGCTTGGGGGTGGACTAGGGAAGCCAAAGGGAAATGTATTGACTCAGGAACCCCCTGAAAAATGCACATGTAGTATCTGAATATTAGTGCATGTGTATACCTGGGGGCTGTATGGCAGGGAGTACAGTGCCAGACAGGAGAGATGTCCCTTTAATTGGCTGGTCAGAGTAGTCCAAAAGACTCCCAAAATGACACAGGCTATTGCTGGGGGCTCTTGGTTACCTCATAGAACTTGAAGATAAGACCCTACTGCTGAAGACAGGAACTTGGAGCAATGAAGCAGGAACTGACCTGGAAGCCTTCTACCTGAAGTCTAGCTCTCATGGTTCTAGAGGATACTATGCAAGTAGCTAAGGGAGAAAATCAATCAATGGTCCAACCCAGCCCTGAAGCCCAATAACCATAACGACTAGCAGAGCAAAATACCTCTATTGGTGCAGTAGTGGCACTGTTATCTGGGGGGTGATCAACAGCTATCTGTTGGACTTAAATCCCTCTCAATGGGAATAAATTATGGGTGGCACTGAAAACAGCCAAATACACATGGCCATAGATCAGATCAGATAGATCTAGGTCATAGATCATAGATCAGATAGATCTAGGTCATAGATCCTAGAGAAAAACCCTATCTCTGTCATATCTCTAGACAAATGAAATTTCTTACCATAGGCTAAAAATGGATCTTTATATTTACAGACAAGTATACCATATACCACTCATCAAAGAAGCTTCTGTTTGCAACAGATGGAGGCTACTGCAGAGTTCCACAGCTGATCAGACACAGAGAATATACGTCTGAGACATGCCCAGCCCTAGGTGACATATCTACAGTGGAACCTCTATACCTAAGGTTCATGGAACATAGCAGAACAAGGGGTAGAGAGAAAACTAGTGCATCCTTCAACTCTCACCAGCAAAGTTTCCTTATACAACAGAATGCAATGCACACAGAAGGCCACAACTGGCCAAGTTTCAGAGTGTGTGTCCCTGGATAGACCTCCTATATTAAACCTTACTCACCCATGGCTCAGGGGCCGTTGAGAAAGAGGGGATGGAAAGATTGTAAGAGCCAAAGTTAGTGCATGAACACAGGTAAACAGAGACTTTCAGGCTACTGGAAGCTTGCACATGTGAACTTGTGGCAATGGTGACATGGAACACAAGAACCATGCCAACTCAATCAGACAAGAGCCCAGCATAGAGCGAGGGAAATGGGTGGCAGACCGGCCCTGGCCTGGGAACTGCTGGAGACTGGTTACTACTGGGTGAGGGAGCGTAGACCTTACAATCTCTAGACAGGTTGACTAGACTCCAGTGGATGAACTTGTACCAAAGGACATCTGCGTACAAATGTTTGACTGGATAGAACTTAACATGTATGGTGGAATGCATGAGGTCTGGCAGGAGGAAGGAGACATAGATTGGGGGCGGGGTCTAAATTTGATTAAGAACTATTGTATGAAACATACAAAAGTACAACAAAAAATTAAAAAAATAAACAATGCAAGACTGGGATAAGAGCACTCAACACAAACAAAGCGAGTATTAAATTCTTCCTTTCTAACTAGAGTAGCCAGGACATGCTTTAGGAGAAACTCAGAATCTATGCCGGTCTTAAAGTATGCCGAAAGCTTCCCGTTGGTGGGAGAAGTAGAGAAAGCCATCTCCTAGAAGAGGAAAGACATGAAGTAAAACAATGATAACCCCTCCCCACCTCAACCAAAAATGGATGGTGAAGTGTAGGATGGTTACATCAGCCTAGTAAGGGGTTAAAAACACAGACTTTGACCTGGGCAGATTTCAGTAGAAATCCAGGCATTACTACTTTCCTCACATACAAAATGGGAATAAAAGCTCTCTTACAGGGCTGAAGATCAAAGGAATTTCAATTAAACAACTTTAGCAGTACTGTGAGACATGGAATTTGGAAGTGCCTACCTGGAATTGAGTTCTTAATTCTCCACTAAATAGCCAGTGACTTCAAGCAAATTTCTTACATTTATGTTCCTTTACTTTTTAACTTATGAAAATGAGATTAATCTTCTTTTCTTGTTTGTTTGAGAAATGGTCTTATGTAGCCAGGACTGGCCTTGAACTCTTAATCTTCCTGTCAACACATCTCAAGTCTACACATCTCAAATGCTGGGTTTGTAGCACGTACTACTAAGTCTGGCTTGGACTAATTTTTCTTTACAAAGATGTTATGATTAAATAAAATAATATATGCATTATATGGCCACTTATATAAAATAATAAATAGTAATAGAATTTGTTATTTTTTATTGTTGTTATTATTATGATTATAATGACAAATAGACCATTTTGACCATGGTATAGGCAGCCAGTAAAAGTCCAAGCTAGAAAGGCAGGTTTGTTGGTTGTAGAGCTGAGTAGCATTAATAAATTTAGATTGTGTTTCAGCAATATTAATGAGCCAGTGAAAGTTTCTGAAAATAACTAAAAGTTATGTAAATTTGTAAGTGATACTGCATTCCTCAAATAGAGAGTAGGAGTGATATACTTTTGGGCATTTGCATATGAAAAGAAATACTGTGAAAAAGCAGTCTCTGAGAAATGACAGGAGATGTTAAATCATGGGTTTTATCATACACTAGGGCAGGGAATGAGGTTATGTAGAGTAATTAATGAAAAAAATTAATGATGATATGCAGACAACTCTGTCTCTCTAGCCAGGGTTAGAAAATTCCTTTTAATGGGCAGACAGGGCTGGAGAGATGGCTCGGTGGCTAAGAGCACTGGCTACTTCTCCAGAGGACCCAAATTCAGTTCCCAGCACCCACGTGGCAACTCACAACTACTCCAGTTCCAGGGAATCTGACACACTCTTCTGGCCTCTGCAGGCATTGCATGGCATGGGTGCACTTACATACATGCAGGCAAAACACATACATATAAAATAAAAATAAATAAACTGAGAAATGTAAAGAACAGACAGAAAATATTTTAGGCTTTCTGGGTCAGACAGACTCGCTCACATTAGCACAGCCTCTGCAGTGACAATAGCCAGAGCTAGTAAGGAATGAATGGGTGTGGCTCTGTTTCCATAGCAATTAATTTACAAAAACAGGTGGCGGGTCAGACTTGCTATGATGACTATAGTTTGTCAACACCTGCTTTATGAAACAATGTTTTAAAATTACAGGTTTGTCATGGCGTCTATTACTTAATTTCAACAAAAAATGAGCTAAAATAAAAACTCACTAATAGGACCAGTTAATCTACAATTATATTCATATTTAATTGTATAAGAACTGACAAAATGAAATAAATTTGACACCTCTGTGGCTTGTTTTCCATGAAGTAATTGATAAAATGTAGATCACAAAACATGAGATATATTCATGTATATACTTTATCTGTCAATTGTTCAATTGATTGATTTATCTGTTCATTCATCCATTTATCCAGATATAATTATTTCATCAGAGGAATAAGAGCTATGTATTAACATTTATTTTGCATACAAATGAATAACCTATTGGCATAAAAAAAAGTTGATAAGCTATAAACAAGTGATTGCTTCTGAGAAATGTATGGAATTTTAGGACCTTAAAATATAATATACTTCTAGCCAGGTGTGGTGGCACACACCTTTAATCCCAGCACTGAGGCCGAGGTAGGCAAATCTCTGTGAGTTCAAGGCCAGCCTGGTCTACATAGTGAGTTTCCAGGACATCTGGGGCTACAGGGAGACCCTGTCTCAAAAAAGACCAAATGAAAAAAAAAAAAAGTAACATATTTCTGTATTTTCAGTTTGTAAATGAAGTCTTGCTGTCATAATTTTCAGTCATATTGAGCAATTCTAAAAATGCCATTCTCTTACCTTGCAGTCATCTGAGAGGACTTTAGGTTCAAGTAGAGTGTTTTCTTCAAAAATCTGACCATTCCATCCTTTGAAACTAATAGGCAGTCCTGGGCCATTTGTCTGTGTGCTTGTCCACACTGGAGTGTTTAGACAGTGAATGGTGATGATATGGGTAGCTTCTGAGCTCAGTAAATGAAGGAAGTTCATCTGGACTTTCCTGATTCCAAACTCCAGCTAATGTCATAGAAACAATATTCAGGTTATAAAATATGTATTGGGGAAACTTAAGGAAGAGCAGCCTGCGACATTTGGAATATGAGGGCAAATTGGTGGAGTGCTGGTAAACCACTGATTCTTGGCTGGGGAAGAGGAGATCTTGGATTCACAGTATTTTCTGATTTTTTTAGGATGGAAATAGACCTCCAGACTACTAAGGTGATGTACATGGACTTAGGAAAGGTGCTCACAGCAGATTCTCCCATGGTAGGAGCTGGCTGCAGAAAATCATTAGGCCATAGCATACAACAAAAATGAAGATGAATTTATGATGTGACCCAAAATATAATAATAATTAGTTATTTGTTTGACTAATGCTTTAATACATTTTTCATAAAAATCTGAAATTTTGTTTATGTCTTTATTTGAAACTATTTTTGTTGACTTTCTAAAGATATGCTACAAGTTTGGAATAATAATTTAGTTGAGTAATTTTAATTATGAGAACAAAGATAAAATCATACTCTCTGTGTTGCCAAATACTAAAGGAATTCTAAATGTTTACTGAATGGATGAATCAATGAATGCATGAATCAGTCTTAACTAATCACATGAGTGATATGGAGAAAAACAGGAGTTAAGAGCTCTGATTTCAATTTCTATACTTGGGAAGGGAAGTAAATGTTTCTGCAGCTCCAGATGACAAGACATCATCATCATCATCATCTTCTATTATTCAAGAAGGGTGTGGACATAATGTGAGAAGGAATGGCTCCTATTGAGGACTTTAAATAAATTTCCAAATATAAAATTCGAATAATACCAGTTAGGAGGCAGTGGCTCTGGAAAACAAGCAACAACAACAAAAAGACAAACTCTAAGGAACGAGGGGCACAGCCCAGTGTAGGGTGCCTGCTTAGCATGCCCAAGGCCCTGGATTTGGGCCCTAGTGCAATGGAAATTAACAACAGGAAAAGAAAACAAACACAAAAACACCAGAACAGCAAAAGGAAAACTCAAAAAAGTAGAAAAAAAGTGAGGTAGGGGCATCAGGTCAAAACCAGGGGAAGATACTAATTTCATTAGGAATGTTAAAGTTGAAGTCTTAAATTTCTCTTTTTTCTTTTCCTTCCTTCCTTCCTTCCTTCCTTCCTTCCTTCCTTCCTTCCTTCCTTCCTTCCTTCCTTCCCTCCTTCCTTCCCTCCCTCCCTCCCTTCCTCCCTCCCTCCCTTCCCTCCTTCCTTCCTTCCTTCCTTCCTTCCTTCCTTCCTTTTGAAACAGGGTCTTACTATTGTAGCCCTGGCTGGCCTGCAAACTTACTATGTAGACCAGACTGGCCTCAAACTCATAGACATCTATTGCCTCTATCTCCCAAATGCTGGGATTACTGGCATGTACCATCATGCCTGGCAAGTAATTCAATTTGTTAATTTTTTTATTTGAAACATATGTGTATAAAACATCAGCCTTTCTGAGCCTTAGCTTCCTTGTGGACAAACTGATGGTGTTGTTTAGAGGATTCAAGTACCCAGTCTGTTGCCCAATGTGCAGAGCAGGCCCTCTGGTAGCTTGTATTCCGTTCCACAGGGAGCCCTCCAGTGCTGGCTCCTAATTTCAAATCTTTCTACTACCTCAGTCTTCTATGGATGAGATCAATGAGAGAAGTGACTCAGTCAGGGAAAGAACTAGAAAGCTTCTATGCATTGTTCATATCTTGTTTTTATAATATCTCTCTTCTCCCTTTCTCCTTTCTCCAAAAATCAGATTAAAAATCTGGGGGCAGCTTCTAGGGAAGTGAGGATGAGGAGGAGGGCATATATTTTGGATGAAGGACTATTGTGCTGCTCTTCCTTTAGCAGTACAGGGTTTCCATAGAGATGGAAGAACCCTTTTTCCTCCATTTCAGAGGGAACAGTGGTGAATGTGAGATGAAACAATGGAAACCCCTGGTCAATGAAGGAGAGGGCGGTACAACAAGAAATGGCTGCACTGTACCTTTAGGCTGCTGCCTTTTTATGACAAGACACATGATAGGCAGATGTATCTGCTCTTTGCCAATGAGAAACAAATTCTTGGTCAAATACCAAGCTGGTTTAATCAGAATAAAGACATACAGTTTGGATTTCAACATGTTATAAATGGAACAGAGCTTTAGTTTTTTTTTTTTTTTAAATACTTGTCTCACTGTTGTATGAAACTAATTTACATTCATTCTAAATAGTGAGTCTATGCATTATTCCTGGATGTTTTAAATAGCATTTAGTAATGTTTCAGGGAGGATATTTTGAACCCAATCACCAAAAACTAGCAAGTTTTCATAGCAAAATTCTTTTAGTGATGATGTAATTTTTCAACAAGACTGTAGGTAACTGATTACTGATCATATGCAATGCAGCTGTTCAGAGATTTTTCTAGTGTGTGTGTATGCATGTATAAAAACAAAACATATGCTGCATAACTTTTAGGGAATTTCAGAAACAAGATCAGAGGAATAAGTCAAGCTGAGCCAATCATAAACACAATCAAAATGTGAAAATTTACGGCAGTTAAATATTTCAAACAAGGAAAAAATTTCTCATAGATGATGGAGAATGAAGGATGAAAAGTACGCTTTGATTTAATTTATCAAGGGACAGAATTTTAAAACTTATTTTTTATGGATACTCTAAAACATACCACCATATATTCTAATAATCAGCACATACCCTCGTTACAGAAACAGGAGATAAACATGTCTGGCCACCAGCACTAAAATTGCAGAAAACTTCAATGGCATCTGAAGAGCATCCAAGATTTGGATCAATCCAGTATTTTCCTATTAATTTATAGTAAAACACAGAGTTATTTCAGTCTCATGCTAAACCACATGTACATATATATGCACTGTCACAGTCTTATCTGTTAAAATACATAGTTGCTTGTGAGCATCTATATTTAGTCAATGAATGCAAACTACCGGCATGTAACATTGCTGGGAACTCCATTTTTAAACATCTATCAATTTAAAAGCATTCTATACTACTTTAATCAAAACGATAGAGTAGCTAAGTTCATTGCTTCATACTACAGATTAGAAGAAACTAGGACTTTTAAGATGGTTCAGTGGGTAAACGTGCTTGCCAGTGAAGCTGACCACCCGATTTCCAACCCCAGGACCCACGTGGTGGAGGCAGAGAACCCACTCCTGTAAGTTGTCCTCCAATTTCCACATACTCCTGTGATAGATGCCTGCTCCTCACACAGAATAAATAAATGTTAAAACATTCTTAAAAAGAAGAGGTCAACTAAAAGGAAATTGCTTACATAATTAGTAGAAAAATTGCAATTATGTAGTTCTATATATTTCTGTTCCAAATTGTTACAGAGTTTAGAAATGCTTCTAATCTGTCTGAAGAAAACACATCTTTGTGGGTAATGTTAATATTAAAAATAATACATTTTATTTTATTTCCAAAAAGAAAAGTGTACAATTAAACAATGATTCTTTTTGGGTTTTCCTCTTCAGATTTGTTAAATGGGCAAAGCTGAAGTTCCCCACATCTGGCATCAGCCAGCCAATCTACACCTACAGTGAGGACACAGGTGAATAAATTGGTGGTACAAGAAGTAATCAGCTGAGAGGCATGGTGCTACCCTCTTGATTCTAGAATGACAGAATCAGCATCTTCAAACAGCATCCTATTCCACTTCCACATATTGCAAGTTTTGAATCAGGTACTTCTGCTTTTTTGAGTCAAAAAGACAAGGCAAATGATTTTTTTTTAATCCAATGCCATGTTCTATAACAGGCTGAGATTATTTTTCCATTCCATCTTTACCCCCAAAGTAGAGATGCCTGTAGCTAATACTGAATTTCCTCCAACTTCAAACATCCTTCACTATTTTCTTGGCTATTATTCTCATAACCTCACAAAATGCATACTTGCTGAACTGGTAGTCAAAGGGCAAGGGTTGTCCTCTCTGACAGTGGTTTTCAAAGTGTAGTGTGCACAAACCAGCTGTCATAACACACTTACTGGGGCCCCACCTTGAGCTGATGATTCATTAAGTTTTGGATGGAGCTTGAAAATCTGCATTTCAAACAAGATCTAATTCTGGTCCAGGGAACACATCTGGAGGACCACTCATCTCTTGAAATAGGGAAGGAAAGGGTCAGGATAGCCATCCTCATTCGACTCCTTTTCCCAGAATTCTCAGCATTCTATTATTTGGTTAAAAGATGTATTTATTTTTATTTTATGTGTATGAGTGTTTTGTCTGCATGTATGTATGTGCATCACATGTGTGCAGTGCCTACAGAGGCCAGAAGAGGGCCTCAGATCCCAGGATATTGGAGCTACACAGAATTGTGAGCCACCATGTGAATGCTGGAAAACTAATTCAGGTCTTCTGCAAGAGCAATAAGTGCTCTTAACACTGAACCATCTCTCCAGCCCTTAACAGTCTACAAAGTTTGTAGAAATTATAGGTGGGTTTCTTACCAGCATCTCATACTGCATTCCAGTCTTTTGTAAGAAAGAAAATATGCACCTTTACTCACCATCTCTTTCCTTCCAAGAAATTCTTTCCTTCTGTGTGAGCTACTTTTTTTTTTTTTAATGAAAGTTGTACCATCAAGCAAACTTTCAATTGTTGCATGGGATGAAATGCTTTGAATTCAAATACTGTGCTTTACAATGGTGAACTGGTTAGAGGTTTCAATTTTTTTTTTTCATGGCAATGTGAGCTATAGCCTATCTGAATATATCTTATATACCTTAATATACCTTTCATGAGCCTAACTGTTCTAAACTTGGAATTGTTTGCCCCTAAGGACACAGCTTCTCTTTGTAGTTCTTTCAATCAAGTTCTGTCATCGCTTAATTGTGCTAGAGGTGGGAAGGTGTCTCTCTTGCCACATGTAGCTCTTTCTCCCTGAAAACATTCTCCCTAGAAACATTCTGTGTTGAAATACCTATCATCATGTTCTATCTTCTATCAACATTTCCTGAGGCAAACATTGAATATTTTTCTTTGATGATTTTAGCTTCTGGCTTGCTATCACTTTCAGAAAAATCTACAAAGAACCTCATTCTTGCCCATATGCTACTCCTAATACCCTAGCTCTTCTGTTCCTTGCAGTCAACCCTCCTTTACCCTTAGTGTCTACCATACTCACGTATTTTTCTCCTCTCTCCATGCCTTATTTTAACCATTAACTCCCAAAGCCTTTGTTGTTACCTCCAATTCTATCCCCTCAACAGTTTGACCTCTCTTATCTTTGCAACTCACACTGGCTAGTATCTCCAATCAGTAGTTTTTTTTTTTTCATTCTATCAGGAACACCACAATTATCAGTTCTTGATGTCCTTTAGGCTCACTTCTTTTTTTTTTTTTTTAACCCAGTTTAAAGTTCATAGTCCTTTATTATATGCAAGGACATTTCTTAGATAAAGTTCTTTATTCCTTTGCTTCACCTCATTTCATTGTACTTATGTTATAAAACCCAATCCTAAATAAATTTAGTTTTCTGCCTAATCTGTAGAAAACAAAGCTATGCTCACTTTAAATTCAAATGTGTTGGGAATAAAATTTTTAGCAAAATGAAAAGATATAATGTTGATTAGATAATTGATCATAGACCAAATAAAAATGAAAACAAAATAACCTAAATTTTTTTTTTTGCAATTAGTCTTTCCCTTAAGTAATGATTGGTCCTCTAGGTTTAAAATATTTCCTTGATAGTTTTCTCTAAATCCATTTTTGCCCCTCTGGCTAATGAACTTGGGCTATTTATATTAGATGTGAAACTTCTAAGAGTGACAAACCACTCCATTTTCATGCTCACTGATTCTAGAAGAGGGGATTTAAATTCCATTATATATGAAAACCATAGTGTTAGGGAGTGTTGTGGAAGAGAGTTCATGATTTTTAAAAATATTGATGTTTCTGGATTACGAAGGACTAGGAGTGTTCCACCTAAGGTCAACCTTACCTATTTTAATTTCAAATATGATGTGCTACATTCTAAATACAAAGTATAAGCAAAGGATACAGTTAGGGATGAGGTGACTTTGTAAATATGTCTTCCTCAAAGACTATTTTGGTTTTGATGACATTAACATGGCTTTCGCCAATGTTTTATCAGAAGGAACGACATTTGAAATGAATGGTTGCAAATCTCAAATTCACTGAAATGATGAAATGGAGTTGACATGAAGATGCAAATGAAGAACTTACCATCTGAAACCTTATGTTCACAGTTGAGCAAATCTTTGCAGATTCGTGCTGGGTTGTCTCGAGTGCCAAGAGGATTCTTGATGCTGCGCAGTAAATTGCTAAGGTAGCTCAGGGTTTTGAATATCTCTGTACTGTGGTTGATTAAAGTCACTTCAGTGTTCTGGTAACTCTGCCAAGTCATCACAAGAAGCATATAAGTAAGAAAACTCTAATAACCACTGTGGATCAAAGCAGAAGAAAAATGTGTTCCTAATTGTGTGAGTTTGGAGTAGCAAGGAAAGTTTTAAGTACGGGGATATCTATATGCTTACTAACTTGGATCCTATGTAAGACTTAGGTCTCTCTTGAAAGCTTCGTTTTTTTTTGTTTTTTTGTTTTTTTTTTTATA
>NW_008360332.1:7175689-7186351 GCF_000622305.1 Nannospalax galili
ATTGTGCATACTGTATAATGCTTTTAAAACTCCATACCAAATAGAGTTTAAATACGATGGGGAATCATGATAGATTCCATTTAAAGAAATATGAGTACTTGAACTCTTTTTCCTCAAGTTCCAAACAATTCTTTCACAGTTTTACCTTTTTGTTTCAAATATTCTTTGTGTGTATATTTCTGTTTTATTATAGTTGAAAAAAGTTTCAAATTTTCTGTTTTAAATACAATTTTTGAGATAATGCCACAGTTTGGCTTTCAAAAATCCCTGTTTAACTTTAATACTGCCAATGCTAATATAAATAAAGCCAAATATATTACCTCCATCTGCAGGGCAGAATTTGTTTCAATCAAGGCTTGAATAGCAGCATTGATATCCATTTGTCTCTGTGTAAAATAAAACCATTGGAGATCAGCAATACGATCAAGACCAAATGCCCTAAAGGCTATAAGCTCTTTTAGAGTCTACTAGATGGACCTGAATAGAGTTTGTAACTCTTTCTTTAATTTTTTAAAAAAATTATTTATTTATTATTGTTATTTTATGTGTATGAATGTATTGCCTGCAGTTACGTAAGTATACCTATGTCATGCAATGCCCACAGAGGTCAGAAAAGGGTGTCAAATTCCCTGGAACTGGAGTTAGGGATGATTGTTAGCTGCCATGTGGATGCTGGGAATTGAACCTGGGTCCTCTGCAAGAGCAGCTAATGCTCTTAACCTCTGAGCCATTTCTCCAGCCCCAAGTTTGTAACTTTTAAGGTGACACATGTTGCAAACAGTGTCTGGCTATCTTATATGAAAGATCACTTGGCAACACTCTGCCTTCATCCAGATTTCAAAGTTCTCTTCATTAAAACAGGACCCAAGTCTAAAGCCTACGAGGGAGAAACCATTTGTCCCTACTGCAGGAAAGCATGCACACACCATTACTCAACTGAAGGAAGAATGAAATATGATCCCCTCATGTAATAAATTGTAAACTGGAGAATAAATAACTGCAGTCATTTTTAACAGTTATGTTCTTGGAAGAAAAGTAGAGTAAAATACTACTGTCCTGAGGTGGCCACCACATTAGCTGAATCTGATACTTCTGTGGTCTCCAAAACAATTTCTGAAGTTGGAAAATGTACCCTTAGTCCCAAAAGAAATAAGACAGCACAAATTCAATCTGTTCCTGCATTTAATAAAAAAGATATTTTTAGAGAAAAACTCAGTATAACCATTTGTTATAGAAAAAAGCTCGGAAACTAAGAAGCATAAGCTGGAAGAAGATTCTGGAAAATGGATCTGTGTAAGTGAACTAAGCAATCTAGTTTCTTTCAGAATGATTATACTGCTAAGATACCTTTTTTATGTGCAGGTCCATATAATAGAAGCAGTTTTCAACAGTTATTTCTCAAGTCATGGCTAGTAATCTGAAAAACTATTAAGATGATGCAACAATCAATAAAATGCACTCTCCCTTGCCTCACACATGGTTTTAATATTAGAAAAGAATTCATTTTATATATATATATTTTTTCCAAACACTATAGAAAGTATTGAGGATAAAACAGTAGGCAAAAAAGAAATTTGCTGGGGCTGGAGAGATGGCTCAGCAGTTAAGAACAATGGTTGTTCTTGCAGAAGACCCAGGTTCGAATCCCAGCACCCACATGGCAGCTAACAACTGTCCATAACTCCAGTCCCAGGGGATCTGACAGCCTCTTCTGTCTTCCATGACATGGGTGCACTTACCTACATGCAGGCAATACACGCATACACATAAAATAAAAATAATAAATAAAATTTTTTAAAAAAGAAATGTGTTCTAGTGAGGCTTAAGGTTACAGGGGAAGTGAACACTAATCAAATTATCTAAAAATGCATAATTATAAGCTGGTGTATGTACTATGAAAGAAAAGTACATGAAGCTATGAGAAAGAAAAAAGTGATTGGAGCTATGAGAGAAATTAGGGAACTCAAGCTGGGACATGCAAGAGGTTGATGAGGGAAAATTTCCTTGTCACAATGATATCTGAGTGGAAATGTGAAGAGTAGGCATTGAGAGGAAGACAGAGGAGGAGGGCTTCCCAGGCAGAAATAACAATCTTGCGTCAAGCCCATGAGGTATGCTCTGTTCAAGAACCAAGAAAGGTTAGGTTAAGATGCTCTCTGCAGATGAAACAGTTTTAGAAGCTGAGACGGTCTTGCTATGTAACTCAGGCTGTCTTTGAGTTTACTACCCTCCTGCCTCAGTCTACCCAACACTGAGATTACCAGTGCATGCCACCATGCTGGCTCCCAGTGTATTATGAAGAGCATTTAATCAGAACATAGAGCATAGTGATCCTCAAACTCTTTAGAATAAGAACTCTTTTGTACTTTTAATATGACCAAGTGTGGCTGGGGCTGTAGTTCAGTGGAGGTACGCTTGCCAAGCGAGTATGAGGCCATAGGCTCCTTCCTCTCCATAAAAAACAAAAACAAACCAAAGATATTATTAAGTGCCTTAAAGGACTTCTGTTTATATGAGTTATAATTTTTTATATTTACCAAAGTATAAATATGAACATAAAATTTATACTTGTTAACTGCTTAAAATAACAATATAACTATTATACATTAAAACCACTAAATTTTTTTTTAATGTAAAGTATTGGTTTTTTTTTTGGTCTTTTTGAGACAGAGTCTCCCTGTAGCCCCAGCTGTCCTGGAACTCGCTATGTAGACTAGGCTGGTCTTGAACTCACAGAGATCCATCCGCCTGCCTCTGCCTCCCAAGTCCTGGGACTAAAGGCATGTGCCACCACGCCCAGCAAGTATTGTTTCTTTAAAACAAGTCAAAACAACAGAAGGTGGCAATGCTTTGTTTTTGGACAAGCCTTTAAATATCTTGGCTAACAGATGAAAGATTAGATCTTCCTATTTGCTTCTGTGGTCAACAGATTACAGTATGTGATTTCATTTTCATATTGCTATTATTGTTTGACATGGCTCATCAGAGCAGTCATTCTCTTTTATGCAGTTAGCAACTGTCCAATTCTGGGACTGTAAACTTAATTTGCTGTAATTTTGAATTTTGACAAAATCAACACTCTGTAAAATGTGATAAGCCCATGGAGAACAGAATAGGACCAGGGCTGCTTCAAAGTTTTATTTCCTGAAAGTTGTCATTATTTCACCTTTCTTCGTGTTCCTTGGAATATACGTAAGACTGTATTTATTTTTACCCAACTCAGAGGTTGTGGGATATGGGAAAAAAGGAAGGGGAGGTTATTCCTAGGAACATTTTCAAAAGCATGTGATGGGAGTTGTTTAACTTGGTGGCTGCCTAAAGCAGTAGGAAATGACAAAAACAATAGGTGACTCAAAAACCTTACAAAGAGAAAAGAGAATTCGATATTAGAGACTTTCAAAGGCTCTAACATACTTGAATCTGAATCCATGTGAAATGCATAGGATGCTGTGTGTGCATGTTCAGGAAGTCCTGAGAAGTGCTAATTTCTCCTTTGAGGAGAAAGGAGCCTCTCCTTGAGGCTCTGTGACAGTGCTGGCTTCTAAGAAAACCTACTAGAAATTTTGTAAAGGAAATAAGCTGGGTACTTGGCTAACTGAGCAGAGACTTCAGTGCTCACATATAAGAAAAAATACAGAAATTATATACATCAGAGAAGTCAACAAAAGACAAAAAGCAACAAAAATATGATTTCCAGAGGTACCACACTGTACTATTCAAAATATCCTGTTTTCAATGAAAACACAGATGGCCATCCAGACTCTTCATTTATACAGTCAACTTCAACCAACCATGGTTCAAAAATATAAAAAAAAATTTCATCTATACTAGACATGTGAAGACTTTTTATCATTATTACCTAAAAGATATAGTACAACAAAATATTTATATGCTACTTATGTTGCATTTTATAAGTAATTTGAAGAGAACTTAAAAGTTAGGGGAGAATTTAGAGAAAATTTAAAGGTTCTAGGTTATGTGCAAATGCAGTCCCAATTTATGTAAGGAGATTGAGCATCTGTGGATTTTGGTATTAAAGAGAGTCTCTGAACAGTGTCCTCTGTGAATTCCAAAAGATGACTACAAAAGACATGAAAGAAACAGGACAGTGCGGTTTCTATGTGAGGAAACAAGCAGTCAGTAGAAACCTTCTGAGGGACTAACAAGATGGCTTTGAGGGTAAAGGTGCTGCCGCCAAGCCTGATGGCCTGACTTCAATCCCTAGGACCCACATGGCAGAGGGAGAGAACTGGTTCTTTCAGCTTGTCCTCTGACCTCTACACATGCACTGTGGCATGTGTACCCTCACTCATACACATAGACATGCACACATACACATAATACACACACATGCATACACACAGATTAAAAAAAAACCTCTTGAATCTATGGGAATAAACAGATTATTGGTAAAGGTCACTGTATAGGTAAATATAAAAGGCAGTATGGAGCTGGGGGCATGGTGTATACACCTGTAACACCAGTACTTGTGAGGCTGAGGCTAGCTTAGAGTGTACATCGTGAGACTCTTTTTCATAAAAATATTGTGATATTACTTTTCTTACAATTGTAAGCAACTATCTGACAGAAACAACTTAAGGGAGGAAGGACTTATTTTGGCTCAGGATTTGAGAGGATACAGTCCAACATGGGAAAGGCATGGTGGAGTTCATGGCGGTATAAGCCTTGGGTTGAAGTTCCTCACATCTCAGCAGAGAGCTTAGGTCAGAAGTGGGAATGGGTTATAGTCCTCAGAGGCCCACCCCCCAATGACCGTCCTCTGCCAGCCAAGCCTTCTGATCTTCTAGGAAGCCACAACTTCCCAAAACAGTACCATCAGCTTAGAATGATGTGTCCATACACATCATCACATTCAAATCATAGCACTAGTTTAGATCTCTAACAATCAAAACACTCAGTAAAAACAAAGTTGAATTGGGCATGGTGGTGCTCACCTGTATACTCAGCACTCAGGAGTCTGGGGAAGTAGGCACATGAGTTTGAGGCTAGCTTGGGCTACACAGTGAGTTCTGGGCCATGTTGGGCCATATAGCAAGATCTTGTAACAACAACAAAAACAACAACAACAACAACAACAACAACGACAGCAGCCCAAGGAAATTTGGACGCATGATACTTCCTGATTAAAAACTTTACTACAAAGACACTACAATCTAAACTGTCTTCTTTAAATTTTTTTTAAATTAAAAAATTTAAATTTATGTGTATGAGTGTTTTGCCTGCATACATGTAAGTACACCCATGTCATGCAATGCCCAGGGGCATTGGATACCCTGGAACTGGAGTTGTGGATGGTTGTTAGCTTCCATATGGGTGCTGGGAATCAAACCCGGGTCTTTTGCAAGAGCAGCCACAGCTCTTAAGCGCTGAGCCATCTCTCCAGCCCATTTTTGACAATATTTTATGCACACTGATTCATACATTTTCTTGACATCCTCCACATTTCTATCGTTCTTAGACCATTCCCAAAGCCTAGGTTATTCTTGGCACATGGTAGGCATTCAATATGTTGATTTTATTCTTTATCCCAATAATGGACCCAGACAAATTGAATTAGAGGACTTGTGTGTGAAGTCATCTGGTGACATCTAAGTGCCCACAGCTGAGGACAAAACTCTCATTTGGAGCTGGGTGTGGTGGCAGAAGCTGCATTCCTATCACTCAGGATTATGAGTTCAGGGTCAACCAGGCCACAGAGCAGGACATTGTTTCAAAACAAAATACTAGAAAAAACTTGAGTGCACTGAAGGGGCTTTAAAAAAAAAAAAAGGAAAGAAAAAGCTTTCAATTTAAGAAAACATATCATAACATGAGAATCAGTTAAGGTTTTAAACATGCCCATAAAACTGTCCACATCTGAGCATTAAAGCTGCCATTAAGCACAGGGAAGGGGTCCAGGACAAAATAAAACACAACAGCTTCCTCATGTTGCCTAGTTAAAGAGAGACAGCACATTACCACAGGACAAATCACTGAAATCTTTCTTACAAACAAGCAAATAAAATGGGAAACAGAGCAAGGATTGAGACTGTAAACCACTAGCAAGTCACCTCAGTCTCAGTAACAAGAATTAGGTAGGAAGTTTGATTATGCTTTGCCAGAATCTTCCCGATTCTCCCCCATGTTTATTTAAGTGACACACAGATATAATCTGGGCACCTCAGAATTTTGAGAAGTGTTACTTTACAGACTTCTGAAGACTCACGGCCAGAGGACGGTGAAAATATGGAAGGATTAGGAACCAATTTCAAGGTTTTTTTCTTTTTCCATGGTGGAAATATCTTTGGCTCTGGGAAATCACAACAGTGTAAGCAGCTGCTGCCCCTCAATTTATCTCTTTAGGGTTTTAAAAAAATATTTATTATTTTTATTTTGTGTGTATGCATGTATTGCCTGCGTGTAGGTAAGTGCACCTGTGTCGTGCCCGCAGAGGTCAGAAGAGGCTGTCAGACACCCTGGAACTAGAGTTATGGACAGTTGTTAGCTTCCATGTGGGAACTGGGACTTGAACCCAGGTCTTCTGCAAGAACAGTGTTCTTAACCACTGAGTCATCTCTCCAGGCCTCTCTTTAGGGTTTATAGTTGACCCATGAACTAGGATAAGTCAGCTCAAAATTCCTTAATGATTGCTTCTACCTCATCTTCCAAATGCAGATATATAGCCCATTCTGCTCCCTCCACCATCCCGCTCACTCAGGCCTTGTGCTAGCAACCTTCCATGCCACTCACTTGGGCATAGTGCTAGCATCCTGTTGTAGATTTCATCATTGCTTTCAAATCATACCATTGACACTAAGGTCTAATCATTACCATAACTTCATATTCACACCGTCAACACATTCTCCTTTTCCTCAAACGGTACCCTTTAACTCTTTAGGAAGGTGAGCAAGTTAAAAAAGTTCGATAGGTCTTCAATGGAGGGCAAGGGAAAGGGAAGATTGGATTAGAGGTTTTAAAAATTTTTCATCTTGGCTCACAATCAGAAGTATATTTTTACATTGTGACAAGGTTCACAGAAACACAAATATAACTGGCAAAATTGTTGCAAAATCATTTTATTCTTATGAGTAATAATGTACTGAGTTTTGTGGATTTTTTTTTGCCTGCATATGTGTAAGTACACCCATGTTGTGCAGTGCCTTTGGAGGCCAGAAGAGGGTGTTGAATCCCCTATAACTGGAATTATGGATGATTGTTGTCTGCCATGTGGGTGCTGGAAACCGAATCTGGGTCTTCTGCAGGAGCAGCCAGTGCTCTTAACTACTGAGTCAGCTCTCCAGCCCCCAATGATGTTTTTTATTGAGGTGAAAGTCATATAACAAGCCCATTAAGCAGTCCATTCATATATATACATAATGTGTATTTATATTTATGTCTGTCTGTCTGATGTATGCATATATGTTTGTGAAGACCAGAGGGAGATGTTGGGTACCTTCTTCTGCCAATTTCCACTTTATTTTTGAAACAGGATCTCTTGCTGGACCTGAAAATTGCCATTTTTGTCTAAGCTAGCTGGTCAGTGAGCTTCCAGAATCTGCCCATCTCTATCACATCAACACTGGGATTAAAGGCACAGGCGCCTATATACAGATTTTATGTGGGTATTGGGGATTTGAACTCAGGTCCTGCTGCTTTCAAAGCAGCTGCTGTTTCCTGCAAGTCATCTCCCCAGATTCACTTTTTATATATTTTTTCTTTTATTCTATTTAATTTCAAAACAATGTTGTATAAGACTCACTAAATTGGTTTCACCGAACAACTAATCACAATTCACAATCTGAAATAATTGCTTAATAATTACTGAGAGTACTTCTAATTCTTTGTTTTGCTTTGCTTTTAAACATTAAAAAATATTTTATGTATGTGCATGTCTGAGCATACGTGTCAATGTGAGTGTATCTACGTATGTGCGTGCAGGTGCTTGTGAAGGTCATCAGATCCTCTGGAACTAGAGTTGTCTGTGAGCTGCCCAACATGGGAGCTGTGATCCAAACGCTGGTCTTCTGGAAAAGCAGCAGGTACTCTTAACTGCTGAGTCATTTCTCTAGCCCCTGTTTTTCTTTACTTTTTTTAAAAATTTTATTTTATGTGCATGAGTGTTTTAACTGCATGTGTGCAATGCCCATGGAGACCAGAAGAGGGTGTTGGATCCCCTGGAACTGGAATCACAGATGGTTGTTAGCTGCCATGTGGGTGCTGGGAACCGAACCCTGACTCTGCCTCATCTCCCCAGGACAGGTGTTCTAGCATTTACCATGTGTGTCATCACGCCTGGCTGGACTTCTAATTCTGACTCTGTGATTCTACTTCCCTCTAAGTGAAGTCTTTTAGCTTGGAGGGTTCACACTGACATGCTCTAAGGGGTGTGATTATGTTCATATGCCTACATGATAGTCCTTCAACTATACTTATTAAGGACTTGAATAGAAAAGAAATTTTAAAAATATTCTCTACTTTCAGAAACTTCAACATCTAGTTGGAGAGACAGACAGGAAATAGTAAGAATGAAGAAGGGAAAGCTGACAGTTCTACCTGACTGGGCACTGAGGAGATAGAAGTCGGAAGAGTTCAAGGAAGACAGTGTCATAAGTTGGCCTATGACAGAACTTGTAAAGTGCTGGAGAGCTGGGTCTATAGTTAAGAGCACTGGCTGCTCTTGCAGAGGACCTGGGTTCAGTTCCCAGCACCCACATGGTGGCTAATAACTCTCTATAATCCAGTTCTAGAGGATCTGATGCCCTCTTCTGACCTCTGTGGGCATTGCATGACATGGGTGTTTGTAACATTTGTGCAGGCAAAACACACATACATATAAACCAAAAAAAGTTAGAAAAGCACATGTAGATGACTTTACATTGTCATTGGACTGTGCTTTACAAGCACAAGCTTTATAATGCTACTTATATGCTACTTTTTGACATCAGCCTCTTAAAAGTCTAGAAAGACAGAATGTAGAAATTTGCTTTCATATTGTCCAAGAACAAGGAAGACAGGAGAGAGAAAAGAACACGCTGACATTTACTGAGTGTCTATTATCCACCAAGCATGTATTCTTTCTAGTTTAATCCTTCTAATAATTCCTCAGAGTACATACTCATACTCACATTTATTTTTCCTCAAAGGGAAAAAAAAATCCTCTCACATGCCCTACTTCATTTTAGCTGTGCAGGAAAACACAGATTTTTAATGTGTGATAGGAATGTGCCCCAAAGCTAGGCATTTAAATATGAAAAATTTCTCTATACTGGTTTAGTTTGACATTAATTTATGATTCTTCAGAACTTACTTCTTTTGGGAAAGACAGCTGTGATTTCTCAAAGCCACCTTAAAGTGGGAAGGAGATGAATAAGGAGACTTACTGCTGATGTAGCATAAGGACTCAGAGGGCCAGGAGGAACTAAGAAGTGCAGTGTGGATGAAAGATCCATGCCATTTGCTTGAAAATTACTCCCTGCTCCAAAGCAAAACTGAGGGAAATGTCAAGTTCCTGGTCTGCTGAGCATGGAGCACTGGAACAGCAACCCAGAACTCTTCAGCTCTAAATGACATGAGAGCAGCATGTGGGAATAATTGTGGCTTGGAAGGCATCCTACTGACTGTTGCTTGGAACAAACAGTGGATCTACATTGGGAAGAAAATGTGATCAAGTGCCACTGTGACCAGAAGACTGGATGATCAAGGTATGGGTGATGTTGGGGATGTAGGGAGATCTCTCATAGGACCCAGGAAGGCAGATATTTCAGGATATGATAGGAGATATAGAAAGAGAGACTAAACTTGGACTATTGGAAGTTCACAGAAAATAGCTAAAGAAATAGAAATGTTGCATTAAAATGAGTCAAGGGACTAGAGAGATAGCCCAGTGGTTAAGAGAACTGGCTCTTACAGAAGCCCTGGGTTCAATTCCCAGCACCTACAAGGTGGCTAACAACCATCCATAACTCCAGTTCCAGGGGATCCGATGCCCTCTTTTGACCTCTGCAGGCATTGCATGATACAGGTGCACTTACACATATGGAGACCATACAATAAATAAAATAAAATAAAAATAAATAAAAATAAAATAAAAATAAATAAATAATTTAAAAAATAAATCTAGCAAATTGGGGCTGTATTAGTTAGATGAAAAGCAATCATGTGAGAAATCTAAGGGCTATACCAAACACCAGCAACCAATGAGGATTCATGTAAAACCCAAGAAGTGGAGAATTCAGGCTGGCAAAAATAATTTAAAAAAGAAGAGCCAGGGACCCACAGGCCTCTCTACAACCTGCAGGCCTCTCTCTCCCAGACAAACCCAGCTCCTGAGTGCAGTCCCCAGGAGCCCTTGGGGGCCACTTCCTGCCCCTATTTTCCTTTGCATCTCTGTGTGGCACAGCCACCAGCTGCCCTAGGCCAGCATCTTTCCTGGGCCTGGCTTCCAGGCCAGTTCAACCCCCAAATTCCTGAGGCCAAAATCTTTCCTGGAGGGATCCAGACCTTAGGAGAAAGCCTGAGAGCATCTGATCCTCATCTGACTTGGGCTTCAGTGGGAACTCCTGAAGACAAAAGTAATCTGGCCACTCCAATATAAAATCAAAAGAGAGAATTAGAAGCTTAGAGGAACCAGCTTTTCATGCCCCAAAAGTAAACCACAAAGAC
>NW_008360332.1:7186765-7187812 GCF_000622305.1 Nannospalax galili
AGGAAAACCTCAAGAAATCACAAGAATGGAATATGCAGGAATTGTGTGACACCATAAAAAGACCAAACTTATGGATCATAGGCATACAGGAAGGAGAAGAATCCCAAGATAGTGGCATGGACCAGATCTTCAACAGAATCATGGAAGAAAATTTCCCAAAATTAAAGAAAGACATGCCCATACAAATACAAGAATCATATGGAACACCAAACAGACAGGACCAGAAAAGAAATTCTCCACGGCATATCATAGTGAAAACACTACACATACAAAACAAAGAGACAATTCTGAAAGCTGCAAAAGAGAAACAACAAGTCACATATAAAGGAAAACCCATTAGGATTACAGCTGACTTTTCAGTGCAAACTATGAAAGCCAGAAGAGCCTGGACCAAAGCATTCCCAGTTTTAAATGACCACAGATGCCGACCCAGATTACTATACCCGACCAAAATGCCTATTATAGTCGAAGGGGAGAGAAAAATCTTCCATGACATAAATAGGCTGAAGGAATTCAAGCCCACAAAATCAGCCCTTCAGAGAGCTCTGGAAGCAATACAAAGAGCTGAAGAAAGGAATGACTATACCAACGGGGTTGCGGAAAGAAATTCAGTGAAGGTATAACCATAGAAAAGTACAGCTCTATCACAAATGTAAACAGAAATAAAAATGACAGGATTCAATACTCATCTTTCATTAATAACTTTAAATATTAATGGAATGAACTCCCCAGTCAAAAGACAAAGACTATATAAATGGATTAAGAAACAAAACCTATCTTTTGGTTGTCTGCAAGAAACTCATCTCACTCTCAAGGACAGACACTATCTCAAAGTGAAAGGATGTAAAAAAATATACCAAGCAAATGGCACTAAGAAAAAAGCAGGCGTAGCAATCCTAATATATGACAAAATAGACTTTAAACTGAAACTAACCAGAAAAGACAAAGAGGGCTATTTCATTTTGATCAGAGGAACAATCAATCAAGAAGATATTACAATCATGAACATATATTCACCAAACTCTGGTGCACCCAACTTCATAAAAA
>NW_008360332.1:7189113-7189917 GCF_000622305.1 Nannospalax galili
CTACCAGACATTTAAAGAAGACCTCCAACCAATACTACTTAAATTATTCAAAATGACGATAGAAACAGAAGAACTCCCAAATTCCTTCTGTGAAGGTAACTTCACTCTAATACCAAAGCCAGGTAAATATACAACCAAGAAAGAAAACTATAGACTTAACATTAAGGATATGTCCTTAATGAACGTAGATGCAAAAATTCTCAGCAAGATATTTGCAAACCGCATACAGACACACATCAAAAAGAACACCCACCATGAAACCCACAGAACACCCACAGAAAGAATGGGAGAAAACCTTCACCAGCGACACATCTGACAGAGATTTAACATCCAGAACATATAGTGAACTCAAAAAACAATTAAGAAAGGAAGTAACCCAGTTGAAAGATGGGTTAAGAAGCTGAACAGAGAGTTCTCAAAAGAAGAAGTAAAGATGGCTATGAAACATCTTAAAAGATGTTCAACATCATTAATAATTAGGGAAATGTAAATTAAAGCCACTTTAAGATTTCACCTTACGCCAGTGAGACTGGCTAAGATCAAGAAAACAAACAATGCCAAATGTTGGAGAGGATGTGGGGAAAGGGGAACATTCATCCAGCAAACTGGTTCAACCCCTATAGAAAGCAGTGTGGAGAACTGTTAAAAACCTACAAATGAACCTACCATTTGACCCACCTACACCACTCCTTGGCATATGCCCAAAGAACTCATCCTATCATAGAGACACTTGTACATCCATGTTTTTTGTTTCTCTTTTCACAATAGCTAAGAGATGAAAGCAACCTAAGTGTCCCTCCATTG
>NW_008360332.1:7190487-7212703 GCF_000622305.1 Nannospalax galili
AGGTAAGGTTTATCTGAGAACAATTGGTCTTTGCCCAAGATTTATCTACATGACACACAGTAATTAAAAGCGACAGACTGGTGGAACTAACCTCCTTGGATGTTTAACAGACATATCTTGAGGCCTATAATAATTTTGTCAGAGGGACATAAAGGATAGTTTTTGCTCCTTGCCTTCCTAGGTTGACTAATTTCAGGGGACTATGAGCATCTCTCAAAATGTCCTGTAATTGTGGTGGGTCATCTGTCCTCTTGATCAAGGAGGCTGAGGAGACCCCACCAGATGGACTTGAACCCTTGTCCAGTCTACAAAGAGGAGGGTCAACACAGAGGAATCATTTCCTCTATGCTCCAAGCGAAGCCAGCCATGGTCGAGCAGAAACTATGACTTTTCTTCACATAGGCAGAACTGGTAAAAGAAAGGAGTCAGGGGCATCTCCAAACCTGTGGTGACCCCTTAATGGCTTTAAGAGTAAAAATAAATTGGTTTATCTGGGCCAACTGTATGGCCTTAAACACCCAAAAGGAAAGTATAACCAAAGATTAAAGGGGCCAATAATTTCTTGAGTCAATATGCATAGCTAAAGGTTACATAACAAGCAACAATGCCAGACAGGTGATACCTTCTTTTGAGTTGTTGGCCAGGGTGGCCAAAGGGACTCTGAGATAGTAACCCAGCATAGAACTGGGAAAATGAACAGCAGACCCCTGTCTTATCTAAAGGAATATTGACAACTGATTGCTGCTAGATGAGGAACCTGACCTTCCTAAAACAAAGACCTCTAGGCTGACTTGATTCACCAGATGGACAAGTAGTGGGGAATGGCTGGGGGTGTCGACAACACAGCAGACAGTAGCAGAGATATCAGAGTATATCTCCCCTACTAGCAGGGCTCTAGTAGAGGGGAGGGAGGCTATGGGAGGGTGCCATCTGGGAAATGGGTGTATAGTTGAATAAGATGGTTAGGGATGTTCTGTGTGATACACATACACACACACACACACACACACACACACGAACAAATTTTTATAAATGCATTATATTTGAGGAGGAAGCATGGAAATTTACATCATGCTAATTAGTAGAGGTGATGAACATTACCATTGAAATCTACCCGACAACTTTATAGACATACACAGGCGCCAAGGATCCAAGTGCAACCGATTATGAATAGTAATAATCAGATAAATACAGATTAGAGATACATGCGCCAATATCTCAGTGTTAGGACCAAAAACAATGAGTCTTTCTGCAAGGAACAATATATTCTAAAATGAAATGGAGATCTTTTTTAAAGGTTAAAAACTCATTCAATTTTATGCCTTACAGGGCTTATACTGAGTTCAATATTGTATAATTGTATTAATTCAGCTGTGAACCTAGAAACTTGCACCCACTTGTGAAAGAGATGTACTCTTGCTCTGGAGCGTGTTACTGAATATATTAGAGCTGTAGTGAAATGCTTCTTCTAATCATGTAGTTATTAAAAAGTTAAAAAATGATTAAAAAATAATTCTTCAAAGTATAAAAATTTGCTCCTTAATAATTAGTAGATGTGAAAAAAATTACCATTGAAATCTACCTGATGACTTTATATCCATGCTCAGATGCCAAGGAGCTCAGAAAGTAACTGACAGTGACTAGTAATAATCAGATATATAGAGATTAGAAATGCATGTGCAAACATCTTAATGTCAATTGCATTAAAATTGAATTTTTCTGTATGAAACTGGGTATTTTAACCATACAATGGAGATCTTTTATAAAGGTTAAAACCTCATTTAATTTTATGTCTTATAGGGTTTATACTGAGTACAATATTGTATAACTGTAATAATTCAACTGTAAACCTAAAAATTTACAGGCAATTTTGAAAGAGATGCATCTTAGCTCAGAAAAGTGTTGTACTGCTTCTTCTAAGTATGTGGTTATTAAATAAATAATTTTAAAAAAAGAAGAGCCCGGTCCCAGAAACAGGAAGAAATCAAACAGTTGGTATGTACCATCCTCTGTGCTGCATGCTTTATTTCTTATTTAATGCTCAAAATGATCATATTGCAAGAAACACAATCTCTATTTTCCAGATAAGAAATGTAAGGCTTGAATTTTGAGTTAACATGGGCTAACTCTGTCTTAGCTCTGCAATAAGAACCAAGGCACACTAGCAGGACAGTTTTAACATGGAGTTAATGGAAGATGTTTTAAAAAGTTCACATGATGTGGCTAGAGAGATGACTCAGTGGATAAAAGTGCTTGCCACTCAAGCATGAGGAACTGAGTTCAGATCCTAGCACCCATGTTAAAAGCTAGGCATGGTTATAAGTGAGCCTGTAGCCCTGGCATAGTTGTGAAAGCAGAGGCAGGAGGATTTCTGGGGCTTGTTGGCAGTTAGCCTAGCTCCAGGTTCAGTGAGAGACCCTGTATCAAAGGAGTAAGATGTATAGTGACAGAGCAGGACATTCGATACCCTCCTGTGGCCTCCATGTGCACACACATGCATGTGCACATATCCTACACACACACACACACACACACACACACACACACACACACAGATGCATAGTTCACGTGATATTCTAAGATGAAACACAATAAAACCAAACCAAGAAAACTTACTCTTGGACCTGGTGCTCCAGGTGGACCCTACAGCATAAAACAAAGAAATAGTTAGAAAGACATCTCATACCAGGCAACTGGATAGTAGTCATCAATGGCAAACAGATAAAAATAGAAATGAACTCACTGGAGGTCCAGGTTGACCCCTTGGTCCTTGAGGACCCTACAAGAAATGAAGACAGAGCACATTATACATACAGCTTGCTCTTGATTGGGTGTAAACAAGAGAACCAGGGTCCAACCTATACCATTGCCTCCTTGCCTTAGGCAGATCATATGATTAAAAACTGTTTTAATATTTAGAAGTTCTGAACTATCACCCACATTTATGAACAAACTGAAAATTTGCTTCTCTCGAGCAACTAAATTTACTCATTTTAATACGTGATTATAAGTTAAAATAAATTATGTTAAAATGTTAATACTGTTATTTCTGTCTTCCACCCACCTAAACATCAGAGCTAGAAACTTCTCTAAACATCTCCAAAATTCTTATTCTTCGATGCAAATCATGTATTATGATCCAATGTCTGTGTCCCCAACCGCTGAATGTAGGTTGAAGTTCTAATTTCTGACCTGATGGTGTTTAGAGATAGGCTTTTGAGAGGCAATTAGTCATGAGGGTGGAGCACTCATAAACAGGATTAATGCCCTTATGTAAAGAGGCAGCAAGGTGACCTGTCTCTTCTGTCAGGATGCAGGAAGAAACCAGCATTTTGTCAACCGGGAAGAGACCGATATCCAGTATGCTAAGACATTCTGCTTAGTATCTGGAAATGTAGTCATCTCAGCAGTGAAATGACTCTGTGGCTGTTATTTAGAGGTAAAGTACAAACTTCTTAATCGTTTGGAGAGCTATTATTTACTGAGCCCTTAGCATGTACTGTTATGTGCTATATTTCCATCGTACACATCAGAGAATGGAATGGTTGAGTAACTGTGAATAAATCTGTTCTTCGTCGTTCCATTCTGTTGCCTCTCCTCCACTGTGTGGCCCTCTTTTCCATTTTCCAACACATCATCTATAAACACTAACTCTTCCCCCTCCTTCCTTCCCTTCTTTTTTCCCTACAGGTTCTTTCTCTGCAGCTCAACTGGCTTTAAACTCCCCATCCTCCTGTGCTAGCCTCCTAAGTACAGGGGTTACAGGCATGTCCTGCCATACTTGGCAACCTATGTTCTTTCATACATGAATTTTCTTGAATGTACTGTTTTCTTAACCAGGAATGCTCCTTCCTGCCTGTTCTGCTGAAGGCTTCTTTCTCTCTCAATGCTTGGAAACTCTAGATCTACTACCTGCTGCTCCACTTCCCTTCACTATTTCTTTTTCTGTATTACAGAGAACACAGCACTGTGGAAGTTCCTAAGGGCTTTTTAATTTTCTGGAATAAGAATAGTATCTAATACGCAATAGATAGTCAATAGTTCTTTGTTGTTGTTGCTGTTGTTGTTGTTTTTCTTTTTAGACAGGGTCTCCCTGGAGTCCCAGATGGCCTGGAGCTTGCTAGTAGATCAGGTTGGCCTCAGTCTCACAGAGATCTGCCTGCCTCTGCATCCAAGTGCTGGGAGCAGTGGTGTGTACCACCATGTCCAGCACTTATTCAATAATTCTTACTAAGTAGTCAAATTCATGAATAATGTTAAAAGCAGTATTATTTAGAAATTAGGAAGGTTGAATATGTACAGTAAAATGTCAAAAGCTATGCTGACATTTTCAAAATGAGTCAACAGTAATCACTGTTGAGGCCTTATACATCTGCTTAAAATTAACTTACTTGATGGTGAATTGAATGTTAACATTGAGTCAAACTCTGATTTTGGTTAAAAGATGGCAGAAGGAAGAATTACTCTCCAGCTGTTTTCCAATAATGCCAACACTATGATTGACTTGGCATTTAGGGTCTTTTATTGCCAAAGATGCTAATCTTAGTCCTAATGTGACAACTAGAATAAATAACACATAGGGACTTAAAAAAAGAGAGAGCACTCTCACACTGCCTAACAGACATTTCATAGTTTGCATGGTCTATGTTTGCCATTTTAAGTAGACAGTGCAAAAAACTTGTCCTCATAAGCTGCAGGATATGTTGAAAAAATGCCATATTAGAGGTAGCCTAATTTAAAATTATGCAGAGATTAGAGTGAATTTAATCCATTCTGGAACAGCACTACAAAATTAATAAACAGCTGTGCTATTTAATCACCTAGTGTGTTTCTGACATTTACAGAACTCTCTGATGGTTCAGTACAAACTATCTTATACTTGACTCTGAAAGGAATGTACCATAGAAGAGTGAACACACTATTCCTGCTGCTGATTTTACTAAATTCTTTTCAGCTTGTTCCTTAGTTCACCACAAATATGATCACATGCAAAAAGACAGGCCAGGGCAACATTAATGTAAGAATGGCATGGAACAGATCAAGTAATCAAATAAAACAAATTATAATTCCAGCCACAAAACATGTTATAAGTTCTCTCTTATTCTTCTGGTAACACACCACTAAGAAGTTATCAACTCTCTGCTGTATAAAGCACTTTATAATAAAACTGTCATTGTCTATGGTTATTTTGTAAAGGGGAGCCACATTCACAGAGATGGCTATGGTAGTTGGTTGGGTGGTGGTAGAGAAAGTATTGCCTTCAAATCACGGCAGCTTTCTCTGTTTAATCCCAGACTTTACATATGAGCCTCTAAAAGTAACACAGCTTATTATTTGATTTCAAAAACCAGTAAGCCAGGCATGGTGGCACATGCCTTTAATCCTAGCACTTAGGAGGCAGAGGCGGGCGGATCTCTGTGAGTTCAAGGCCCATCTGGTCTACATAGCAAGTTCCAGGCCAGCTGGGGCTACAGGGAGACCCAGTCTCAACAAGTCCAAAAATGAATAAGAAAATAATAAACAAACAAACAAATAAATAAATAAATAAATCAGTAAGTACATGACTATGAATCTGAGTATGTTAGACTTTTTCTCATGTAAATTCCTTTCCTATTTCATTTCCTTTGCAACCCTTATTTGCCTCATGGGTTGTCTCAGCCTGGCTCAGTTTTAGAGTTGCCTTTGCCACATGTATAAATAGAGAAGTTTCCATTATAGGATGTCTAGTCTCTATGTACTAACTGCCACTAGCAATTCTGTCCTTCTCCCCAGTTACAACAACCAACAGTGTCTAGCCTTTGCCAAATGCCTCTTGAGGGCCAAGGGACAGATGGCTTTTGTGGAGACCACTGTTTCAGAGGGCTTAATTATGAGCTTACTAATATTAAATAAGATTTTTCTTAGACATTAATGTAGTTAGAATTCAGTCAGTGATTTAGAAGGCACTGGACATGATTGTAAACCAGAAAACTGTTCTTCAGGCTGCCATGTGGGTGGCTGGGTGACTCTTGCAATAGGTTCCTGAGTGTGAGGATTAAAGGTATGTGCCACCATGCCTGGCTCTTGTTATAGGTTCCTTACCCAGCCTCTGCCTCCTAAGTGTTGGGATTAAATCTGAAATTCTTAACCAATATTTTTGTGCATGACCTCTTTCCCAGTTACAAAACATGAGGAATACATTTGATTTTGTAAAAGGGCTTGAGACTGGAGAGATGGCTCATCAGTTAAGAGCACTACCTGCTTTTCCAGAGGATCAGAGTTTGATTCCCATAATTCATGTCAGGTAGCTCACAACTATCTGTGACTCTAGCTCCAAGATATCTGATCAACCTTTGGAATCAGAATCTTTGTAAAGTCAGTGCCAGCCTGGTCTACATAGAGAGTTCCCGGCCAGCCAACACTACATAGTTAAATCCTGTCTCAAAACAAGACAAAACAAAACAAGAATTTCAAATTTGAAATTTGTATGGATGTAAAGGGAATTTGTACTTGAAATAAAAGAGTAATTCTTTGTTTGGATATGTTGTACTATCTAGGAGTTTCAAAAAGAAATATGCACCTATTTGTTTTAAATTCTTAACTTTAAAAATGTATGACATGTGTTCACAAAATCTTACTTTTTCTTATAATGCTTAAGCCAGATTGGAAGCAGTAAGTTAATTCAGATATTAAAAAATTATAAAGCCCCATTACCTTAGGGGAATATTTGACAAAATGTCAATGGAAGTCTTTATTATTATACTAATTTTCATTAAACAATAATAATATATTATAAAATGAAGCAGCCTACCTAAAATTTATGCTAAAATTTCTTTCTTTATATTTCTCCTACTTCTGTGGCTTGAAGTTATGTTTCCAATTATGACATTCTGCCAAAATACTTTCAGAAGAGTGAACCACAATATTATTTCTGGTATAAGTTAACATCTTACTGTTTTAATAACTGTATTCCATTATGGAAATGCTCTTTAAATTTTTCCTCAAATTAATTGTGCTTTAAACATGTTTTGGAATCTCAGGGAAATCAGGAAAATTTTAAATCTTTAAAGATTAATTTACCCCAAATACAAGTTTTGAAGTTGGGGAAATGAGAAAATTCTATGATAGTTGTGAGCAGGTTTGTTAGGATGCCCTAAAATTCTGTCTCTGTTTAGAGAATATATATGAGTTCGGGGACTTAAAAAAAATAATCCCACTGACAGTCGGACATGGAACAAGTATAGATTAGAAATCTCTCTTATATGGAAATACAGAAACAGTTCCCTCACTGCCAGAAAGGACTAGACTCAATATGAGAATTTATAGTATTATACTGTAGAAGAGATAAGAAGCTTCCATGCTAAGGAATCTAAATTTATGATAAAGGCCACAGCTTCTCTAAGATGATATTTGAGCAGAGATCTGAATATTGCAAGGACAGTCATTTGATGAACAGGTGAAAGGAATTCCTGGGAAAAGGAAGGCATATCCCAAAGAACAGAAAGAATCGAGTTCCACTGTGAGGAAAAGTGCTACATCTTGAGACTGGAGAGGAAATGGAGTTTAGTTCGTGTGGGCTCTTTAAATCCAAGGAAGCAGATTAGATTTTATTCTGGGTGCAACACAAAGTCAGGGAAGATTTAAAGAAGACAGTCATATAATCTGATTTGTGCTCTAATAGCTTCATTTTAGTCCTTAGAGAATGGACTGCGGGGGTGGGGTGGGGGAGGCGTGGACTCAATGAGAAGATGCTCAGAGTTAGGGGTATTACCATCGTAATATGGACAAGTTGTCAGTGACAAAAATGAGAGAAGTGGAAGGTTTTAATAGGTTACAGGTAAGATGGGAACTAACCTCTGCTTTAAAGAGCTCACGGTTAGATGATATACCTTTTAAAATTTCTTTTGTAGGGGGTTTACTTATGTTCCTTTTGTGTAGAATCACAGAATCTAAGATCTGCCAGGGACTCGAAGATGTTTCTTCTAGTTCAGTGCAAGAATATTAGCCCAATAACTCTAAGAGATGGCTGTTAAACTCCCAGTGGCAGAGTTTACTATCTTATAAAAATACTTCGCATTGCAGTCCATTGTTATATTAGACAATTCATTATTAGAGCAAGCTGAAATCAGTCCACTATGCTGTCATTTAGTTAGTATTTATTGTGTGCTCATTATGGGCCAGGTGCTATGGATTGGGGACTATGTGTTATGAAAAATGACAAGTAGGACTGGACCGTGTGAACTATATACCATGTTCTCTTGGAACTCACGCTCAGGAAACTGAGCCTAAAAACTGAAACAGAACCCTCCAAAGAAATGACTTAAATCTTGTCTTCTGCAGTTACTCCTACTTATCATTCATTTATAATTCTTTATGCATTGAATGCCAACTATAAGAGGTATTTTCAGGGATTGGGGAGGGGGGGTCAGACTGTTAAGCCAAACAATAGAAATGGAACATCAGCTTCATGGGTCCTGCACTCTAGTGAGGGACTTAAAAAACCAAATGGAATATACCAAGTAGCAAGGAAAGGTAGGAAAGATACAGTTTCAGGAAGGTGGGGACATTCCCATTACAGAGAGTTGAATCACCTAGAAGCTTGAGGCACAACTCCGGGCATATCTGTGAGGACATTTCTTGAGAGGATTAACTGAGGAGAAGATTAACAGAGTTGAGGGGCAGGAGTGGTGGGGACTGATTTTGAATGGGCTGGGGGCTAGTAATATAAAAGGAAAAAGTGGAGAAAGTTAGCAGAGTTCTAGTATGTTCACCTTTGCTTTCTGTCTACTGTGATGTGAACAGCTGGTCTCCATCACAATCTTCTGCAGACATGACATTCTGGTCAAGTGTGTTGGATTAAGCAATCATGGACAAATTAAATTTTTCCTCCCTTAAGTTGTTCCGTCAGGTATTCTGGTCACAGTCACCTAATATGACTTATGATAAGAGGCCACTGAAGCAAAGAATGAAAGCATAGACTGTAGTCGATCCTGGGAACTAGCTGTTATTTCCAGGTGTGCCCAATATATCAGCATGCCCAGACTTAGCAAATGGTCTTTGAATAGGAATGTCAAGAAGAACAGAAACAGAGAGATTTAAAAGTAAAGAAGTACTTGGTGCAAAAACCAGGAAGTGAGGAGATGGCAGATGGAACAAGGAGGGGGAGGGGTCAGGCTACAGAATCTAAACATCCCAGATATTTCGACTAGTCTTTCCAGGACCTGGCTCTTAGATCCATCACCAGTGTGAGAGAGTCCTTCGGTGAATTGGTTTCAACTGTGTCTTTTTGGAGGGAAGCCCTTCCTGGTACCGTAACTTGCTTTATTCTGGATGCCATGTTGCTATCAGAAACCTAAGATTACACTCAATCCAGCAAATCAAGTCCATTTTTTTTCACATGAAATGCTTATGACCTTCCTGCATTATGATTTTGCCAGAGGCTCATTGGGTTTCCTGGTCTTGTAGATGTTGATATTCTGGCCGTGGTACTCGGGGAGGGTTAGTCAGGCATGCAGAGCTAGGGAGGTACAGGAAATGAGCTATGTCCAACCTGCTTTTCATTCTCACTTTCGTCCTGCTTGGGAGGCAGGACTTCCTGTCTGTACATGTTCTTACTTCCTCTTATATTGTCCGTTGGGAAAAAGTAATTTAATGCACGTGACCTTTTGGCATTCTTAGGCTATCTAAAGTCATGTGTTTCCCCCTTTCAGTTAATTAATATATATGTGACTCATTTCACTTCCCAAGCACACCCTAACATGACCTCTCGGTCTCCCTTGTTCGCTCCATGCTGGCTCTCTGTTCATGGGGAACACTGTATTATGTTCAGCAAGAATCCTATGCTACAATGGTAGGTTTTAGATGTTTTTACCACAGAACCCAACCAAACAAGGAGCACTTAAGTGAGATGAAGGATCTGTTCATTTGCTTCACTGTGCTAATCTTTTTATTACCTATACATATCTCAAAATATCACACTGTATACATATGCACATAAAATTTTTTAGAAATTTTATTTATTATTTTATGTGTATGTGTGTATTGCCTGCATGTAGGTAAGTGCACCCATGTCCTACAATGCCCGCAGAGGCCAGAAGAGGCTGTTGGATCCCCTGGGACTGGAGTTACGGACAGTTGTTAGCTGCCATGTGAGTGCTGGCATTTGAACCCGGGTCTTCTGCAAGAACAACCAGTGTTCTTAACTGCTGAGCCATCTCTCCATAAAATTTTTATTAAAAAGAAAAAGGATGCCTGTAATCCCTGCCCTCAGGAGGAGGAGGCAGAAGATTGAAAACTTGAAGCTAGCCTGGGCAACACAGTTGGAGCCTGTCTGGAAACAGACAAACAGAAGTTAATGCTTTTGCTTCTCCCTTGTAGTCCTTGTTAGTGCTGGCTGGATGTAGGGTGTATATGAACAGGACCTAGCAGGGCTCTTGCTTGGACACTGAAGAAGACCCATCTCTCGCATGTTTAAAAAGGCAAACACCACCATGCACACAGTAATCTGTGTGCAGATCCTTGAACACATTTTGACTTATCAGATTCTATTGCAATGTGCCATTATTCCATTTGTTGATAACTATAATTTTATTTTTATTCCACAAGTATCAGAAACATTATTGTGAACAAATCTAACAGTCTTTAATGTCATGGAGCTTATTGCCTCAAAATAAGGGGAACTGTAATAACAAGTTTCATTATTTAATTAAACTTACAGTTTCACCTTGAAAGCCTTTTTCACCTCTGGGTCCCTGAAGGGAGGAAAAAAAGAGATGCTAGTTCAGTGCTGTGGACAGTTACTTGTTAAATGTAGCTGAGGTTGTACACACATACAACATTTTGTGGCTTTGCTTTTACTATCTAGGGAGATTTGTTAATTTATATGCATTCTAGTTTTCCTGAACACTGTAAAACAAAACCAGAAACCAAAACCAAAACCAAACAAACAAAAAACTGGATTCTGTCTGGTGACTACCACAGCTCTACCTTACAGTAAGAATTTACAAAGGAAATTCTAACAAAGCTAAAATCTTTTACGTTTTAAATTTATTTCTATTGGCTTTGAGAATCTTGCATCTAGAGTAATTTCTTTGTTCTCTTTCATCTTCTTTCTATTACCCTTTTTATTTTATTATTGGGGTGCGTGTGTGAGTGTGTATGTGTATGTATGTGTGGTGTGCATATGTGTATGTGTGTATGTGAACACCTGTGGAGGTTGGAGGAAAATAGGGAGTTCTCTTTCTACTTTGGAATCTGGAGCTTGAACTCAGTTAAGCTGTTCTTTATTAATTTTTATTTTATTTTGGGAATTCTTTTCTATACAAAATAAAAATTCAAGGTTTAAATATGTTTTATAGTTTTTAAAATACTTTTCAGACTTCTAGTCTCATCCAGAAGATCTCTCCCACCTGTAAGCTGTGCTTTGGCTTTTTAGATTATTTTTCTATGCTTTTTTCCATTTCTGGCATTAATGTTTACTAGGGTTTAAAAATGGATGAAATGGGGCTCCAATTTCTTTCAGTACTAATGGTACCCCAAATAATTCCCTCTCTCTTTTCTGCCATTGTTGTAAGAGTTGCACTTACACTGCACTTCCTATAATGTGACATAAATTCCCCACTGTTAATGAACAAGGGCTAGTTCCAGCTAAAATCACCCTGCTCCAGAATTCTTGTTACATTAAATTATATCATGTTCATAAGCTTAATTCTGGGCTCTAGTCTGTTACATCAATCTAATTGTTTATTTCTTTTTACTACTAAGTAAGTTCATTTGCAATGAATTTGTAGTCTCATTGTTTTCTTATTTGGAAAAACAAATCCAACACTGCCCCACCTCCACTGTTTTTCTCACAATATTTTTTCTATGTGTGATTTTCAAATGCCTATTTCTCATAATGAAGTTTTCTTCTTAGAATGGAAAAAAATAGAATATGGAAAAAATTTGAAAAAAATTTGATGTGCATGGTGAACAGTATAATGACTTTTAAGAACTATCTTATAAACAAAGCACAGCAAGATGTTTTAATTGAGACATTTCTTTATCACATTTTCCTTGACCAATTAATACTTCACATTTTTGACAGTGGAGAACAATCATTCCATAATCAGAACAGTGTGTGCTGAGAACCGCCCACTGAAATATGAGAACTTGCCCGCCCACAGGCCTATGTAGCTCTGAGGGGTAGCACTGAAAGCCAAGGGAGTGAGTTACACATTTTCTTTCTTTTGAATAAACCCCAGTAACTTTGGTGTCACATTCCCTAAATTCATCAAAGAGAATAGTTGTCCTTAAGACTTGAGGCTTCCCATTTTCATTTTTTATCAAATTTTTGCCAATTTCATACAATATATTTTAATCATGTTTAGATGCTCTCCCCTATCTCCACCCCTCTTAAAAATTCCTGCCCAATTCCAGTATGGCCTAACAAGTCAAATTTCCATCTCCAAATGCTCTTCAGTGTGGGTCCATCCTCTGGAGCATGGTCAACCTATCTCCTAAGGATCAGACTCTTGAAGGAAACCAACTGTCCCTCTCCCAACAGTTACCCATCACCCATAATTCCTCAGCTAGGGTTGTAGTGTTTTCCCCCTCTTCCCCGTTTCTCCCCTTCTATGCTGGGATTTTGTCTGGTTTGAGCTTATGTGGGTCTTGTGCACTTTTAAATGATTCAGAAAATATTGTTTCCCTGAAGGCAACGAATCTTTCCTCTCCAAGTCTCAGTTTCACCCTCTTATTTACATGTTACCAGTATTGCAAAACATTCCCCAAACACCCTCTCAGCCAGTGTCTTATTTCTTTCTTTTGTTTCAGCAACAGATTTCTTACAGCCCTGGCAATATGCTGACTCAACTTCCTCGCCAGATATGGATAGAAGGCATAGAAATATCATCTATGTAATTCACTGGGTCCATTACCTTGAGTAGCCAGGTGAACTGCTATAAACTCCATCTATTAAATGGAAATAATACCTACTCTAACAGTTGTTACAGCAATTTGAGAAATGTTGGGGTAAATAACACAAAACAGAAGTAAAAAATAATTTGAGAAAAGTTATTTAAAATATAAAATAACACATTTTCATATTCTTCTTTCTTCACTGTAAGCTGTAATGTGACTGTTTTCTCTAAGGTCATGTTGACCATTCTAACCTTACATCGTCCTGATTTTCTTCCTGGTCTTACCAAAACATCTTTCTTTTACTAAAGACTCAAATTTTGGTGGTCTGCACTTCTTTGCTGTGTATGTTCCCTCCTTCAAAAGAAGGATCCATTTGTGTATCTTTAATAATCATTTCCACGTGAATGACTCTCCCCCACCCCTACCTGCCTCAGTTTGTGCCCTTTCACCATTCAAACCTTCTTTATGACTACATGATTCCTAGGAATGACCTTCCAGAAGGAAATACGTATCTTTTTTTTCCCTTTAACTTTGCTTCTCAAATACTCAGGTGAAGTCTCTTGTGGACTATTCTAGAAGCAAGAATTTGAAGAGGCTAAAAAAGAATAAAAACGCTGTATTGTGACAAACTTACAGTTCTACCTGTTGGACCTATTATGCCTTCTCTTCCAAGAGGGCCACTGTTTCCCTGTTGGGGGTAAAGAAAAACAGTCAGTTTCATTCTTAGTATAATTGAAAAAGAAAGAAAAAACAAGAAAGCACATGGTGTGGTGAAGTGGCTGTGTGTACATAGTTGATTTTTGTAATGGCCTTATAATATTAGCATACATTTTAGTAATTTTAACAGCTTGTGATATGATTGTACATATTACCACAGTCTTCTGTCAAAAGAGCTGTAAGTATATAATTATTATTATTATTATTATTATTATTATGTCTTTTTGAGACAGGGTCTCCTTGTAGTCCCAGCAAATGTTCAGGTGCCGAGAAGTCTATGGGTATATTTTGTATGTATGCCATTACATAACAAATGAAAGTACCTTATGTAAAAGCAACAGATCAATGACCACATTTTTGAATAAATATCTGTGCAGATGGTGAAGGAACAGATGCTTGAGTGAAATAAAGCCTAGTAGAAGCAGGGGCATCATATACAGCCAGCCAAACTTCAGGTTCTTCTGTAAAACAGGGCCACTGTGGTGCTGAATATGAAAAGTGCTTTAAAACTGTAAGCTGTTATCTGATTGAAGATATCCCCAAATAAGCTGGATATCTGGTAAATTCCTTTCAAAGCACATATGTAGTCTGCCATTTCTCAATACTCATTTTAAGTTTTTTCCTTATCAAGTTCTATTCCTACTTCTACTGACATTGAATTTCTCTTTCAAGTTCACAGTTGGTCTGGAATACATAGATGTAAAGACTTAACAGGTATTCCACAACACGCAGAGGTAGAAAGAATATTCTCAATTGAAACATAATGTAAGTGTGGTCCATTGACTGGCCTGCAACAAGATAAATTACCCAGGTAGACTAAATGAAATGGAATCACTTTTTAAGCACAAAGATCAACTTTAACAATTTATAAATATGACACTTAAAATTTAAAGATCTATAATTAAATAAAGAAACTTGATATTTTAATTTCATTGAATGTAGCCTCTAATTTGGTTATCACTAAGGAATGTCAGGGAGCTGGAGAGATGGCTTAGTGGTTAAGAGGACTGGCTGCTCTTGCAGAGAACCCAGGTTTGATACCCAGCACCCACATGGTGGCTAACAACTGTCCGCAACTCCATGTCCAGGGGAATCCAACACCTTCTGACTCTTAGGGCATTGCACTTCAGACAATACACTCATACAAATAAAATAAAAATAATAAATAAGTAAATAAATGTCAGGAATACTTTAACTGTGACATAAGTCTTTCAAATAATAATTTGTTCAAAGAACAGAAAGGTATACATGGATACTAGAAAAAATAGACCAAAAGTGTTAATGATTATTTATGCTTATCTAAATGTTCTAAAGAATTGGTGCTATGATTTAAATGGTGGATATTAGTTATCTACTAAGTATATTTTTGAAATGAAGTACAGTAAAGCCAGATTTCCTAGTTTAAGAATTCTTATTTTTGCAAGCACCCTGTAACATACAATTTGGTGAATCAGATAGGGATCTGGGGTCTGTTCTGCTCTTAGACTAGCAAAATATGGTTTGAACTTATTTTATAAAATTTAGCTTCCCAAGCTGAAAAGTGGGGTAACAGCATCTCTTATGACATTGTTATGAGAATTAAATAATATGAGTCACAAATTAGATGTTAGTAACTGGTTTTTCTTAATCCTAAATACCAACCTATCAAGACTTTTTACTTGTTTCCCATAAATAAGGCTCTTACAAGCTTTTTCTTTTTTTCCAAGTCTTGCTTCTAAATCTGTAGTTGTGAACTCTTTACATGAATTTTACTCTAAAGGAGCTGATGAAAGTAATGGACCTACATAGTCATATAGGCTCTAATCCATATTTCATGAACCCCTGCTTAGGACAGGGGCCAGGCAGGCAGCCAGCCTCTCTTTGACAAGATCATGAAAAGGTTCAGTTGAGAACTTAACAAAACTTGAATACATGGATTTAATAGAAGATGAACTTAATGTAGATAAGAACTTTCATTTTATAGTAGCCTATTCATATATAATATACCATAGATAATCTTCATATAACAGCACACACTTTCCTTAATTTTTCAGAAATCATAAAATGAATAAACTTATATCTGAAAAAATGTTGAGGAGGATCTTTAAACAAACAATTCCCATGACGATACTGTTCTTTGTTGTATTGAAAATAGCTTATTGACAGAGTTAGGGAGGGGTATAGAATTTTAGGAATCTGACTTAATTCACTATTTTGTGCAAAACAGTGGTTTGAGTTGCAAAGCTCTTAGGGAGTCCTTCCTCCCGCTTCTGAACTGCATCCTTTCTCCCTCTGGTCTGTCCACTCTAGCCTTGGCATGTGCCATGAACTGTGGGGTTGTTAATGATTACAGCCAAATCATCGTCTGAAGTTTTAAAACCTTTTTCATTTGCATTTCATAGATCATCTCTCATTGTGATAGTGTGATTAATAAAAACGAAAACAAAACAAAGCCAGCACTAACCAGGACTACTGCTGGCTTGTTTACAGTCCCCACATCTGGCAACTACAAGCACTAAAAGGCTAATTAAAGTTCTCTAGCCCTTGAGTTTTGAAACTCTTTCAGCAACTGTCATCACTCTCTAGGGACACCTGCTTATGAACAGAGAAAACACAGCTACAGGGAAATAATTTTCAAATGTGGTCTGAAGAGGTCTGGTCGGACACAAGCCTCCTCCAGGTGGTGTGTGTGGGTAATGTCTGGACACTGGTTGTGTTAATGTGTACAACACAAACTGCTTTATGCTTTTGTTCCTGAGGGCGGGTTAGCACATACACTGTCCAGGCTTCACAGTTGTTCTTATGATGATTTTCTTTAAAGAGCTGAGAAGTACTGGGTGGCCTACGTGGCATTTTGCTCAAGCTAATTTATGAGCTGAAAGGCTGAAGGCTTCATGGGCTCTTGTGAGTTTCTATCTTAAAAATCGCCTTATTAAGCTATTAATTTGAAGTATATTAATTTAGAGTTCTGCAATAAGCAAAGAAAGAGGTTTGGGGTGCAGGATGACTATACTTACTCTCGGCCCAATGGGACCTTTAGGACCTGAAATTCCAACAACACCAGCATCCCCGTCAGGACCCTGGAGATACAATGAAAAAGAAAAAAGCCAATAATTTTAGCCGTTTGTAAATGCCTCACAAATGAAATTAATCTTGTATCAGCCTAGCAAGGGTTATCAAAAACAGCTCTTAAAATGGGAACAAGAAAAAAATCATACAATAAAATTAACAAAAGGCACAGTTATATGGATTTTACTTTATTAATTTTTTTGTGTGATATGTGTGTGTGTGTGTGTGTGTGTGTGTGTGTGTGTGTGTGAGTGGGTGTGTGTGTGCCATGGTGCACATGTGGGAGTAAGAAGACAGGTGTTGTCTGTCTTCAATCTTGTTTGAGACAGTATTTGTTCACTGCTGTATAGGGCTCCCAAGCTTTGAGTGATTCTCCTGTCTCCTCCCACCATCTCCCTGTAGGGGGCACTGAGATTACAGACACTTATGTGGCAAGTGCTTTATCCAAGGAGCCATCTTCCCAGAACTATTTTAAGTTTTATTTGTGACAAGGTCTCAGCCCAGGCTTGCTTTGAACTCTGGTCTGCCTGCCTCAGCCTTCTGAGTGGTAAGAAAACAGCTATATACCACCAGGCTCAGCAATTACATGTAGTTTGAAATTAACATTTTCAGAACTTAGACACACGATTATACCAATCACAGTTTAACAAATTAAAGAAAGCAGAGCTCAAGTCATAGACCAAACATTGATAATTTCAACATCTCTATTTCTCTAGAGAGGAATAGGACTATCAGAAAATATAGAAACATACTCTAGGGCCTGGGAATCCTTGGAAACCTGTTAAACCTGGATCACCGTGTTCTCCCTGCAAGGCAAACACATAGGAGAATCATTACTGTGCAGTGCATCCCGGTGTGCGGAATAAGTGCTTTGTGAATTTCTGAGTTGGCACATACAGGTTGCCCTTTTACACCAGGTTTTCCATGTGGTCCTTGATCACCTTGTGCTCCTTGGTGACCTCTTTTACCTGGAATTCCAGGTTGACCAGGTAACCCTTGTTCACCCTATAGACAAAACAAAGAACGGTGATCTTGACTTCAGAACTTATGAACATATGAATAAAATCCAAACACATAACCAGCTCTGAGAACAGCACAAGACACTGGGGTTGTCGAATACAGCATTGTGCTCCTCCACACCAGTATTTTCCATACAAGCAAGATTTGATCATAGCGAACAGGAAACGTAGCAGTAGGAAAAGAAAATTCCATGGATTGGAGTAATATGTGGAAGGAAGAGGGAAGGAGGGCACGGGGCGGGGGGTGGGGCTAGAGAGGTGAAGTTGTGTTGTGTGTGTTGAGTGTTACATGAGATAGAATGTGCTTTGTATTTAAACCATCATTTTGCTGTGCTTTCCCTGTCTTCCAGAGATGCTTCAGCAACGTGATACCAGAGATGGAGCAGTTTCCCAAGGTACGGCCCCTGACTGTGCCATAATTACCATCTCAATCCCACTAAGAATTTCTACGAGCTATTTTCTTGGTTCCATTGTTTCCTGAAAGTTAATTTTAATGATATACTTAGCTACCATATTAAATTTTGAAAGCCAAGTTTTTGTTTTTCTGTCTTTTTGTGACAGCGTCTCCCTGTAGCCCCAGCTGGCCTGGAGCTCGCTATGTAGACCAGCTGGCCTTGAACTCAGAGTTCCGCCTGCCTCTGAAGGCCTGCATCATCACACCCAGCTGAAAGTCAAGTATTTTAGTCAAATATTTTCATTTGTTTTTGAAATTAGATTTGGAATACCATTTCTAAAAATTAACTTAGGAATCAGGTACATTTAAAGATAAGTTAACAAGAACAGCAGCAGCAAAATAATATTTTGCTGACTTTGGGCAAAAAGTCTTTTAAGGTTAACCAATTATCCTTTACTTTCTTCTGTTTTTTATGTATTTTATGTGTATGAGTGTGTTGTCTGCATATATGTAAGTGCACCTGTGTCATGCAATGCCACAGAGATCAGAAGAGGGTGTCGGATCCATTGGATCTGGAGTTACCAATAGTTGTTAGTCATTATGTAGGTGCTGAGAACTGAACTGGGGTCCTCTGCAAAAGCAGCCAGTGCTCTTAACTGCTGAGTCATCTCTCCTCTTTTGTTTTCTTTTTAAAAAGAGATTTACTTCATTGTTAGTTGTGTGTGTGTGTGTGTGTGTGTGTGTGTGTGTGTGTGTGTGTGTGTGTGTAAGGGTGCTTGTGGAGGCCAGATAGGGCACTGGCTCCCCCAAGACACCCAACCTGGGTGCTGAGAACTGAGCTACAGTCCTCTGCAAGAGCAGCAAATGCTCTTAATTGCTGAGTCTCTCCAGCTTCTATCCTTTACTTTCTTGAGACAAACCTAAAGTTTTTGAGTCTTGATAACTATAAATCCTTCTTACTGCAGATTTCCACATAACACTCTGGCCCCTCTCCACTGTTTTTCCTAGCTTTAGCATCTCTCAGCTGCTCAGCCCCTTTCGAGGGGCTATTCTGATGTAAATTTTAGTCTTGAAGGGGCCATTCATGATAGAAACTTTAGTAGAAGGGTAAACTGTCATGAGCAAGCAACTAGGTCATTGATTTTAGTTTGCCCATATAGGTCAGAGACCTAAGCATTCTTTAGAAGTGCAATTGTAGCAATCAAGTTAAGAGAGAATAATTACAAGGTGTCAATGTCTTAATCCAAGGCTTTTATGAAAAAGCTTTAGATATCGGACTGATCTCTAAATTTTCTGGGTCAATCCTGCAATCTAAAGAGAGATCTTGTCTGGAAAATCTGACATGCTATAATATTCCATGTGATGGACACTAATTCAAGACTCATTATCATTCTGACTCTAAGAAACAGTTGGCACTATTATCAGGCGTATTAAATGGTTGGTTAGATTTGGCTTTAGAGAAAGGAGAATGGTATTTGAGAAAGTGTGTATCTAGAAGTGCATTCAGTTTCTCTGTTTTGTAGAAGAAAGATGAGAAAGAAGGAAGAAGAACCCAAAATGAGTGAAAAAGAAACATTTAAAAGCATCTCTAGTTCTTGGTTAATGAGTTATTACCAATCATATGCATTGCAGCTATCATGACAAACATATATATATATATATCATATATTTTATTTTCCTTTCTCCTAATATATTTTCTATTAGCCACATTTTACTAAAACCTATTCATCTGTGATCTAGCCACTGTATTCACGGCCAGCAGAAATGGCCGGTCCTGCTCAAATATCAGGATACAGGAGGGAAATACCTTTGGGCCTGGAACTCCAGGACTTCCCGGTGGGCCTGCTGAGCCCTTTCTTCCTCGAGGACCTGGAGATCCAGCCAGTCCTGTTCTTCCTGCACTGCCTTTGATGCCCTAAAGAATACAGATGAGAAATGAAAACAGAACGTCAATGCAGAGGCTCAGGAAATAGAAAGGGATGTGCTCCAAGAGGCTGCTGTTGATCCAGTCAATGCCCAGGTTTGAGGACTATGCAGGCTTCATTCACACAGGAGTAAAACCTAAGAAATACTTTGGGGCCACCCACCACTTACATGAAACATCTAATCATAATTAAAATCTTGGGTTTTAAAAATGAAAACATCAAGGCAATACCAAGCCTGCCAGTACTTCTTGATTTATACAATGGAGATGTGAAGTATATTTTGCTGTATTCTCACTTAAAAAATTACACTCTGCTATGCACGACAAAATGTCTCCTCATGAATAATTTTCTATTACTCATTCAGAAAACTCTGGAAAATTCACTAAAACTAGTTGATAGAAAAGTTAAGCAAGCAAATACTATGTTCTTAAGACCAAACCCTGAATCACGTTAGGTCAACTATGGTTTGCAAGGCAAATCCAGATCTCACCTGTTTTTGTATCGCTTATAACCTGAGACTAGTTTTTACATTTTTGAATAATGGGAAAAATCAAAATGATAACGAAAATTTAATATGCAAAACCATATGAGATTAAAATTTCAGGAACTATAAATAAAGTTTTATTGGAATGCAGCCATGTTCCTTCCTTTTGTATCACCTCTGCTTTCTCTTGCGCTACAGTAGCAGAGCTGAGTCACCATGGTAGACATGGTGCCGTGTTGTGCTGTTTTGCACTGTTTGTGGTATTTAACAGACTGCAGTGAGGCTGTATTCCAAATGGAACCTATGTGCGACCTCTATTTTATTTGTGTTATCATCACATATATCTATCATGCCAGAACATGAAAAGTTGACTTTCAATGCTGAAACTTATGGGCATACTGGAATATGGATTTCTTTGTTGTCAAATTCTTGTGTTCATTATGCAGCAAGACTACAGCCATGCTTACAAGTATTTATCATACACACTGGCATTAACAGACCAAGCACACCACACAATAGTCTAACCTCACATAAATGTAAAGGCTAGAAAATTAGAAAATTAAAGAAATGGCATTTTATCACAGCAGAATTTCCACACACACACGCACACACACACACACACACACACACACACACACACACACACACGGCTGAAATGAAAATACATTTTTCAGTGTTTCCATTTGTTAGTCCAGCAAAAGATATCTCTGGTTCATGGTAACAAAATTAAACTGTGTGGCACAAATAATCTTATTCAAGATAGTTAGCCTTTTGGTAAGAATACTGTATGAAATGTTGAGCATGGTGGAGTAGAATCAACAGTAAGTACTTCTGAGTGAATTTTCTTGATCTTGATAAGTCAGTGGAAGTTTGTAATATTGCTAAGTTCCACTTGAGGGGTTGATACTGAGTTTGAAATGATGAAAAAGCTAATCCGCATGAATTATCTGTGGGGTGACTGAAAGGAAGATAACTGTTAAAGAAATTAAGAACAACAAAACTGATCACGATGGATCAGGAAGAGTTACCAGACAAGCTTACAAAGCTCGTGAGAAGGTAAGACTGAAGGACCCGACTGACAGCAGGAAGGCCATTTTAGAAAAAGAACTGTAATCAGCCATTCGATAAGCCAAGATTCTAACCCAGGTCTTGTGAAACTAGCAGTGGAAGATAGGACGTTTGCAGTCGGACCACCTGCCACCACCCTGAGGCCCCTACCGGGAAGTTAGTGATAACAGCCCCTACTGGGAAGTTAACGATAACAATCAGTTTCACCCATAGCCCCCTCTGAATTTGGCAATACTGTTTCCTCATACCTTGTACCCATTGAAATGCACTAATAATAATCTTGTAACCATGCATCTGCTTCTGTACCTTGCTTCTGCTCTATAAAAAGCCCCCCCAAACTAAGCCCGGCACGCAAGTCCTGACCCGAGCGGGACTCTGCGTCCGCAGGCGCCTGTGTATGAATAAATTCCTCTTGCTTTTGCATCCCGAAACTTGGTTTTGTCCCTGTGTGTTGAGCGCGATTCTTCAATGGGAGCAAATGATGTCAGTCTAAGTCCTTCAGAAGTTTCACAGCTGAGTTATATAACCACCCATGCATCCTTGCGATATAGGCTGTTCAACCTAGGCCAATGCAGGGGGGAGCAGGCCTTAATGGGGTGGCTGGTTGAAGGCATTAAAGATACATGGTTGTCACCAAGGGAGACTAACATGATTAGCAGGGGCTGGAGGACTATAAAGGAGG
>NW_008360332.1:7214898-7247468 GCF_000622305.1 Nannospalax galili
ACAATTAAAGAGGCTTTAACTAAATTTTCGCTAGCAACTGGCACTAAAGACTGGGTGACTCTACTGCCCTTGGCTTTATACCGGGCCAGGAACACTCCTGGGCCCAGTGGGTTAACTCCGTTTGAAATCCTGTATGGGACCCCTCCCCCTGCAGTTTCCTTCTTAGACCCGGATATCTCTAACTTTGTTGATTCACCTTCCCTCTTTGCTCACCTGAAGGCACTCCAGCTGGCTCACCAGGAGATCTGGAAGCCCCTAGCTGCAGCCTATCAGGATGCTATTGACACTCCTATTGCACCCCACCCCTTCCAGCCCGGGGACGCTGTCTGGGTCCGGAGGCATCAGACTTGGAGCCTAGAACCACGCTGGAAAGGACCATACACTGTCCTCCTCACCACACCCACAGCTCTCAAGGTCGACGGGGTTGCAGCCTGGGTCCACGCCTCCCACGTTAAGGCAGCCGATCCGGCTCACCAGGAACCCCCCAGAGAAGGACAAGGACAATGGCAGCTGGTGCGGACTACCAACCCCCTAAAGATAAGACTGGTCAAAGAAAAATGTTAATCATGTTACTCTGGGTACATCTATTTACTTGTGGGTTTGCTCACAGTAATGAGAGCCCCCATAGAGCTGTGCCAACCACCTGGCAAGTAGTCAATCAAATGGGCATTGTGGTATTTGAAGTCCGTAAGACAGCACCAAAAGATACTTGGTGGCCCACATTATATCCAGATTTGTGCAAGCTAGCTTTAGGGGTACCAGAGCCTTGGGACTTAGAAGGAACCCATGACACTGTAACGGTACCCAAAGTGGCGAGTCCTCCCGGGAGACTGGGACTGGACCCATGGGGAGGATGTGGGCCTCCTGAACACCGGGCCATGTTGCGTACCTTAACCTTTTATGTCTGCCCAGGCTTTCACAGGGCTGTATTTTTAAATCCTAAGTGTGGGGGAGGGGGGGATTTTTTCTGCAAAAACTGGGGATGTGAAACCACTGGAGACGCTTGGTGGGGTCCGTCCTCATCATGGGACTATTCTGCTGCCCCTCTCGCCTGCACCTCTTCCACACATACACTCACCCTGACCCAGGTTACCTCAGCAGGCACCTGCATCGGAAAGGTACCCACTGGATTTAAACATTGTCTTAAGACTGCACCTGCATCGGAAAGGTACCCACTGGATTTAAACATTGTCTTAAGAACAGCTCCCCCCTTACCCTCCAGGCCAACGCATACCTAGTGCCCCCTAGTGGCACCTACTGGGCATGCAGCACGGGACTGACTCCTTGCGTCTCTCTCGCCGTTCTTATGCAGCACGGTACTGACTTCTTGCGTCTCTCTCGCCGTTCTAAATCTAACTCAAGATTTTTGTGTCCTGGTACAGTTGTGGCCCAGAATCTATTGGCATAAGGACAGCTATGTATTGCAGCATTATCTAAAAACCCCCACCTCTGTCAGATTCAAACGAAAACCAGTGAGCCTAACCTTGGCTATACTATTAGGAGCCGGGGGTATAGCAGCGGGCATTGGAACAGGAGCAACTGCTTTAGTCCGCTCAGATCAGTACATGCTTTTACATCAAGCCATGAACCAAGACCTAATAGCCCTAGAGGAGTCCATAAGAACCTTAAAAGACTCCCTTACATCTTTATCTGAAGTAATGTTACAAAATAGACGGGGCCTGGATTTACTATTCTTACAACAGGGAGGTCTATGTGCTGCCTTAAAGGAACAATGTTGCTTCTATGCAGATCAGACAGGAATAGTTACTGAAACTTTGGACAAACTAAAACAGAGACTAAAAGAAAGAAAACGTTACTTTAAATCTCAACAAGGATGGTTTGAGGGGCTGTATAATAAATCACCCTGGTTCACCACGCTGGTATCCACTTTAGCTGGGCCTTTAGTCCTCCTGCTTCTTATTTTAACCCTAGGACCTTGCATCCTTAACCGGCTGGTTCAATTTGTAAAAGACCGCCTGTCCGTGGTACAGGCCCTAGTGCTCACTAGCCAGTATCGGGTCCTCCAAGACCAGGAGCCAGATTTGCTGTACCTCTTGCTTTTGCATCCCGAAACTTGGTTTTGTCCCTGTGTGTTGAGCGCGATTCTTCAAGACGTTTAAAGCTATAAATAACTATTGTATTATTGACCATCAGTCTGAGGAAAATATTATTGAATCTGTGCGTCAACAGTGATTCCATCGCCTCTTATCAATTTAACCTTCATTAGTTCTATAAACTAATGAAGTTTTGGTCAGAAACAGAGATGGGCTATCTTGACTCATTCAATTATACTGAGGTTTGGTTGGCTTAGGAGGAATTAAACTTTGTGGAGGTGTTTTGAGGCAGAGATGGGAATTTTTCTGAATTAGAGAATTTGCCCTCAATACAAGGGAATAGAAGGTAGCTTAAAAACTAGGTTCGGTGGGTAAATTGTTTTGCCTAGCACTCATGAGGCCCCAAGATTCAGTTCTAAGCATTTTGCAAACCAGGTAGTATTCTGGAGGCAAAGGCAGGAGATTAGGAGTTAAAGGTAATCGGCTACAAAGTAAGTTGAGGTCAGCTTGAGATACATGAGGCCCTATCTTTAAAAAGAAGAAGAGGAGGAGGAGGAAGAGGAAGAGGAGGAGGAGGAGGAGGAAGAGGAAGAAAAAGAAATTGCTTTTTGCTATAGACTTTACAGTTTTCATTAATGAATTAAACTCAAAATTACCAAGCAAAACAGCAGTTGTACATGAAACATACATTGTGGCAATTTGAACAATTAATCATAAGTAATATAAGAACTTCCTGTCTTTGAAAATTAAAACAAGAAGACCTCCACTCTCACAGATTTACAGTGGATCGATTTTCTGAGCTCAGTTTTAGCAGCATATTTTAGACCTAGATGCAAGAAGATTCTGTGTTTCCAAATCCACTTGACTGGGCACTTGAAGAGTTTCCACATAACCTTCAATTGGAAATGATTAAGCTACAATGTAATGGCATGTTAAAAGACAAGTATCAAAGGGAAAATCTAATAGAATTCTACAAATTCCTTCCATGCAATGAATATGTTCAATTAAAATCATATGCTCATAAATTGTAGTACTTGGAAGTTCCTATCTCTGGGAAAAGAACGTTCAAAGATGGAGTATGTAAAGTATGCAAAATCCCAACACACAACAACAGGAAAAATTGATAATAGGAACTGCAGGGAGTTAAATGTATCTCTACAAAGAGTATTACTTTTTTCCAATTTTTATTATTAGTAAACCTTATTATAAAATTGTACTTTATTATTACATTATAATTTAATTTACAAAAACTTATAACATTTATTTTCTTTTGCCATATAAGCTCCCAAGCAACACTCTTGATTTTCCTTCTTTTTACCCTTTCTCACAGAATCTGCTAAGCTCACTTCGGAGAGAACTGCTACCTTCTGGGTTTATTTCTAGGATACTAAATCACTTTATGTAGCAATTCTTCCATGAGCTCAACAAAGCTTTATTATACATCATAGATACCATGGGAGCCTTCTAGGGAACACAAATATAAAAGAGATATGGTTCTTATTTTTCAAGAAGCTTTTCATCTTATTATACTTTTATTATCTTATATATATTGTAATTTATGTGATGCATGTGTGTCTGCTTATATGTATGCACGTGTGTGTGCAGTGCCTACAGAGGACAGTAGATGTCTGATTCCCTGGAGCTGGAGTTAACAGTGTGTTGTGAGATGCTGGATATAGGTGTTGGGAATTGAATTCTGGTACTCTGCAAGAATAGCAAATGCTCTTAAATCACTGAGCTATCTCCAACCCCACATTATATTCTTAGAATCAACCTTTATCACTGGATTTTTTTCCATGACCACAACAACTCACTTACTATGATATATAAACATAATATAAATATAATATATAATATAAATATGTGATTATATACACATATTGCAGTTATTTATAAGAAATAGGTTCATATTCCTGGGCTGAACTTTTAAGACTTTTTGGTTCCAATCTACATTCACCATTTTATCTTCCACCATTTCCCTCTACTAGTGGAGCTCAATATTTTTGAGGAAACATGAACACAAAATCCCTATAGAGGGAGAAAGAGAGGAAGGAAGGAGAGAGGGAAAGAAGACAGGAAGAGTAGTAGGAGGAGGCAGGGAGAGAAAAACGAGGGAGAAAAAGGGAGGAGAAGGTGGAGTGATAAGGGTGGGCAAGGAGAGACATTTCCACACGGTGGACTTGAGATTCAGGTGTTGTGATTTTTCCATATTGCAAGCACTTCACTGTAAGTGTATTAGCCAATCTTATTTATTTTCCATTGCTTCTCACTATATGGTTTACATTGCTTTAATGTGTTCTGTGAGCCTCTGTTCTATCCTTGCGGGATAGCTGTTCTCATGAATCGGGAACCCGGGGATGATGAGAGGGTGCCATTTAGAGTTCAGGCATGCAAATGGAGGCATGGCCTTAAGAGACATCAAAACTTAAGAAAATTTCAAAAGCAATCACAGAAGACTTAGGTGTTATGTCAGTGACTAGATCTCTGATAGGAATATGACTTTACAGGAAAGGGATGTTTTGAAAGCAAAATTCTGAGCTGGACATGGTGCTGGTATGCCTCTATCTCAGAACTTGGGAGGGTGAGGTAGGCATATTATGAGGTCAAGACCAGCTTGGGCTACACAGATTCTGAGGCCAGCCTTTGCTACATACTGAGAAGCTGTCTCAAATACTAATAATACCACCAAAGAAAACCCATGCATCCAACCAACTAACCAACCAAGAAACATCAAAATTCAACCAAATAAGGCCTGGAGAGATGGCTCAGCTGTTAAGGGCACTGACTACTCTTGTAGAGGACCCACGTTCTGTTCCCAGCACCCAAATGATGGCTAATAACTATGAATAAACTCTAGTTCTAGGCGATCCAGTGCCCTTGTCTTGCTTCTGAGGGCATTGCATACATGTGGTATACTTATACACACCAGGCACTTACATACATTTAGGTAAAACACTCATTAAAAATACACATAAACGTAGAAAATTGTAATGGATAACACCTTTTCCCACTGAAGAAAACAGCTGCTGGAAGACCTGAAGTCTCTCTATAATGACTTAGGGAAAAGGCAGATCTTACAAGGTCATATATAAAAGAGTGAAGGAAGGGCATGGACGGGAGGCAAAGCAAAACAAGGTAACATCGGAACAAAACAAATGTTCGTACCAGCAAATCACTATAGTTAAATTTGGTAAAAAGTTGATGTGTAGATGTAAATAATCAGTAAAACAGACAAAAAAGAATGGCTTACCTTGTAAGATTGAATCATCGCTTCCCAGATATTTTATTTTAATGGCTGTCACAGGGAGATGCATCACATGTACAAATTATCCTAGGTGTAGGATACGTCAAGATCCTATAATTCTAAAATAGTACCACTTCATTTAAAATTTAAATTTAGGTAATCTTAAAGGCCATTATTTTCTTTTTTAAAAAAAATTCAATTTTTTATACCCTCTTCCCCACTGGCACCGTCCCATAACACCCCACTGGAATGCATACATTCTGTCATTTGTGTAAAGGCCTATTGTATCAAGTTATTGTCCCCAGACGTCCCTCAGTGCAAGATCATCTACTGAGGTCTAGTCAGCCTATCTAGAGTCTCTCACTTTAGGAAGACCAACTCTCCCTTACCCAGCAGTAATCAGTTGCCAATATTTCTTCAGCTAAGATTTGAATCAGCTGTCTGCTTCCCCAGTTCAATGCTTAAATGATTAAGATTGATTAAGATGTTGTGTTTGAAATACAGAATAAAATTCAAAAATTCAATAAAAATAAATAAATACTTCGTCTTGTGCAAACCTTATCCAAATTGGTTTGGCTTCTTGTTGTTCAGTAGCTCTCCAATAGTACAATGCTAATAATGACGGTAACTGCTGATTTATTAGATGACTACCACGAGTCAAAAAAAAAATTCTCAGTTTTTAAATATGTATTAAGTATTTTGCCTGTATGCATGTAAGTGTGCTCATATAATGAAATGTCCATGGAGAGTGTCAGATCACCTGGAACTGGAGTTAAGGATGGCTATTAGCCACCATGGGGGTGCTGGGACTTGAACCCGGGTCCTCTGAAAAGCAGCCAGTGCTCTTAATCACTGAGGCTATCTCTCTAGCCCATAAAGACCATTATTTTCTAATAGAAAAAACATACTCTTTTGCTAAGATATGGGCAATGAATATTCAGTCCTGAATGAACAGTCCTGTAGTCAACAGATAATTTGAGCTGATAATAAGGGTTGTAAAACTAGTTATGAGGATTGTGAGAAACCCTCGTAAGGATTAAGTAGAAACTTAATTTTACTTGCAGTCATATGTTCAGCCCAGCCCAGAGAACACATTCCAAGTCATTTACTCTTCATGTTGGTTTCTTAGAGAGAAATTTGAGGATGGTAGCAGAGTGTTCTGTACAAAGTTCCAAGCAATGTTTCAGATGAGCAAGGAACAAACATTTCTTATTAGGAATACACAGATGGATGATTAATTTTGCCTTCAAGAGAAACAGATGCTAATCCTAAGCATTCTCTTCAGCGTGGTTTAAAGGATTATTTACTTAAAACTATTCAGCAAAGGGGTAAAGTAATACTAGGCAAAATATAAAAATAAATAAAACCGTAATAATTATTCATTTTGGTCAGAGATGCTGAAATCAATAAGCAGATTACTTGAGTCTTGGAAATGCAACATAGTATCACACACATATGTGTAAACTATTAAATATTTTGTACATATATTATTCTCTGGTCAACCTATTATCATTTTTATAGTTAAAAAATAGCGTCCACCAGGCATGGTGATGCGTATCTTTAATCCCAGCACTCAGGAGGCAGAGGTAGGCAGATCTCTGTGAGATTGAGGCCAGCCTGTGCTGGTTTACATAGCAAGTTCCAGACCAGATGGGGCTGCAGTGAGACCCTGTCTCAGAGATAAACAGAGTTGTATCCAATTATAAGAAAAGAAAGTTAATGTAACAAAAAAGTACATGACGTATCATGATCAGGGAGCTCCATTATCCTCAGAAGTCCGTCTCCCTACAGAAATTAGTCTTGAAACTTCTAGGGGACAGTTGCCAGTTCAGATAGGACTGAAACTGGTGTCTGCTAAGCTAAAGACCCTAAGGAAACAGGACCTGGACTCCATGAGTCAAGGCAGGAAAAGCACCCACTCCAGTAAGAGTTTCTTTTTATCGAGGGCCTTCCACGTATCAGAAACTATGCCAGCACTGCATCTCTACTGCTCTGTTTCACCTGGTGTAAAATTTCACTCTCACTTCTCTGTGTGGAAAGGAAAGAATACTTTGTCTTCATTTTGGAACTGAATGGGAAAATCTGGGAAAGAAAAGGCGGGTGTCTGTCAACATTTACAGAAAAGTCACAGGGGGTTTTGGAATGCTGTGCTACCGTGTATATGATAGCGGCACATGTCCAGGGGACACCACTCTACTGTTTCCTCTGCTCCTTGGTTTAGCTGCCTTATTCTCATTAGCATTGAAGCAAATATACAAAGAAATAAATGATAAGTGCAATTGGTTAAATCTAGGCTACAATAGAAGCACACTTTCTAAAGAGGATCAGCTGGCAAATGTTTCTAAAATTACAGTGAAATTATAAACTGTTAATTTGACTGATTTTTCAACAGTATAATGAAAAGAAGTGACACTGGGCTACATATTACTTGGTGTTTTCTTGAAAAATTTCTAGGAAAACATTTTTTTCCCTTTTTCCTTTGTCAAGCACCTTTTATGCACATAGGATTATGTTCATACGGTTATTAATTATGTGATAAGATAACACTAAAATGAACTTCCTTCCTATAGCACAAAAATTAGCATGATTCCTGAAGCTTCTTTTCATATCAGGACACATAAGTGTGCTTCTTTTTTTAAAGCTAACAAACCCAAGACATAAAACAATACTTTGCTTCCTTTACTGTAGCAAGTAAAAATATTTTTTTTAAATGGAAAGTCTGATTTTATTTGGTTTACTAAATATTTCTCTACTAGGAAAGAAGTGGCTGTTGAAGAATTCTGCAGGATAGTAATTATATGTAAGGCTACATTATACATAAATAATGTAACATTGATAACATTGCTCTTAAAGAGCCAGCCATAAGCAATGTAGTCAACTGCTAGAAATAAGATTTATGAAGGAGCTGTATGCTAAAGTTAGAAGGTAATTTTAGTTTTAAATACCTAAATATGTTAAAGCTTAGGGAGCAAGTTGAGGTAAGTCTTCAGGGAGCAGATGGCATTGCTTGATTTATGTCTATTTTCAAATATATAAAACTAACTTCTTGGCAGACATAACAAATACCAGCATCATTATGCTGTTTTATCTCACAGAAATTATTTACATATTTTGATTAGAATAAGTGACTATTTACTGATCCCGAAAAACACAGTCGGTTCTCAGAACACAGTCACAGGGTTAGCAGGGATTAGAAAAGAAGTCATATATACCTGGATATTAGAGAAGTCTTGTATCTCACTGCTGTGGAGAAATGACTGCACCCATGTGTCTTACTCCATATTTCAGTAATTCAGTGAATAGCCCAACTCATTCTTGACTTTGTGCATCAGAATTTTGGTCCCTTTTATTTGGCAGGTTCTTCTCATACTCAGGTTAGTCTTACTTCAATCTTTAGCCCAATTATAAAGCCTCAGAGAGGCTTCCTCAGTCTACTTCATATATAACCCGCCTCTCCCATGAGGCTTTATCACATAACTGCTTCTTTCATTGCACGAAGCACAACTGGAAATCACCGCTGCATCTACTCATTTGCCTGTAGTCTACTACCTAGCTACTAGATTGATCCACATTAAATTGCTTCTCTTTATTTATTTCTTCTACTTTGTGTATGAGTGTTTGTCTACACATCTGTCTGTGCACCACACACATGTGCAGGTGCCCATGGAGGCCAGAAGAAGGCATTGGATCCCCTGGAACTGAAGTTATACATGGCTGTGAACCACTGTGGGCGCTAGGAACTGAATTCAGTTCTTCTTCAAGAGCAGCAAATGCCCTTAACCACTGGGCCAGTTTTCCAACCCCTGAATTGTGTTGTTTTTAAAAGATCAGATAGCCACAAACACTCTCTCTCTCCCTTCCTCCCTTTCTCCTGCCCCCTTCTCTTTCTTTTGCGAAAGGATCACCCTGGCCTAGAACTCACTATGTAGACCAGACTGGCCTTGATCTCACAGAGATCCACCTGCCTCTGCCTCCCAAGTGCTGGGATTAAAGGTATGTGCACCACCACGCCTGGTGCCAACATTTTCTTGCTGCTACATTTCGATCTATGAGGGCAGCTTTTGCTCACTTTGTTTATAGTTATGGTTATATTCTTCACTCATATCAGGAATTAAACAAATATTTGCTATCTAAATTAGTGTTGGCTTAACCATTTATATTTATTGCTATCAGAAGATGATGCTAACTTAATGAATGCATGCAATGTATTAAGCATTTTTACATACAGTTTCTAAAAATTTGATTCTTATGAAAGTAATATGAATTTGGTACTGATATACTTAGTGACTAGATGGTGTTTAGGATGTTAAGCAGCTGATGCATCTAAATTTATAAATCAGGTCTCCCATAGTTAACACGTGAAGAACATTTTTCAAAGATTTACAGAGCTTCTGCTATGAGTCTGACAATGAGCAAGGTGCCAGGAATCCAAAGATAAATAAAATACGTCTCTTATATAAGAGTTTAGTCCCTTGAGATAGAAAGACACAAGTGTAAGTAATTAGCATCTATGTTAACCACACTGTGATGGAGAAAGTGCCCTGAGTACATTGACGTTCAAAGCAGACTGAACCAGTGTGTGTGAAGGAGGTACAATTTGGATTAAGTTCTGAAAGACTAAGAAGTTACTATCAGGGCTGGAGAGATGGCCTAGCAGTTAAGAGCACTGGCTGCTCTTGCAGAGGACCCAGATTCAATTCCCGGCGCCCACATGGTGGCTAACAACTGTCTGTAATTCCAGTTCAGGGGAATCTGATGACTTCTTCTGACCTTTGTGGGCATTGCATGACATGGGTGCAGGCAATACTCATACACATAAAATTAAAAATTAAAAAAAATTATTCATCATAAAGTTAAAGGGAATGATGGAAGAGCATTCTAAGCAGAGAAAATAAATTACATATATAAAGTCAAGAAAGTAAGGAGTTAAGAAATACAGAGAATTTGAAGGGAATAGCTATGGAAGTAAGCATACTCAAAGGAGTAGGGCACAGTGGTTAATTACAGGCCATGGAGACTATTTGGCCTGGTTTCAAATTCTGCTTCCATTGCTTGTTGTCTGTGTGATCTTGGGCAAGTTCTTAGTTTTTTTGCATCTCAGGCTTCTTGTCAGCAAACTGGAGATAACAGCTACAGTGATTTTACTGAGGCTGTGAGGATTAAATAATATATTCAGCACCTGGAACAGTGCCTGGCACATAATAAACATTTGGTAATTGCTTGCTGTTATCACTGAAATGCATAGTACACATCACGAGCTGGGGAGAACATGAGACTGACATTGTAAACAGAAGCCAGATCCTGGAAGGACACCATTCCATGGATACAAGCTTTATCTGAATGGGGCAGGGATCACTGATGATTCGACTAGGAAGTTATATCCGTTAGCAAATCTTTCATGTTGCTGCTAATAAGTACCCAAACACCCTGAGTTTTGTCTTTTATGGAAGAGATCCTAATAAGGAGAAAATAAGCTCAAAGAAAAGAGCCATAGGAAAAGAGGGAAAAGTTGTCATGAGGATGAGCTGAGCTGTAATGGGTAATTGACCTCCTTAAATGAAGAGTTGACAGGATTTGTTCAGTGTACATTTGTCCATTGCAAGTATGTTTTTTTCTTCTTTCTCGAAAATACTGTGAAGAATTGCATCCTCTTAGAAACAGATGTTTCTAGGGTATAGCTGAGTCATTGGTTACAGAACACACAGCTCAGATGGACGGCAGGGCTGTCAGTACTCCGAACATGGGCTTCCACAGTAGTTCTGCTCCTCACCAGGGTCGGGAGAGCTGTTAAAATGTGCTTTTCTTCTTAGAAGTAGTAGATAGAACCCACCAAAGACAAAACTCAAGATTTTCAATGTTCTTTTAAGACAAGACTCTCATTTTAGGCAACATTTAAATATGTGTTCACCGGATGAAGTAAAGATTGAAAAGGCCTCGATTTGTCCTAAGATAAGTTGTTAGTTTCATTTTTTTCTTTCCTTTCCAGAACCCAGGTTTATTAGCATAGCAATAAAAAAAGGCCAGTAAGTCTTCGTTTTGGTGACAAATGGATTTATGATTTTTGCAAGGAAAAGTTGTTTTTCTTTTTCCTAAATGATTGAGGTACCGTGTTTGTACAGAAGCCCAACTAAATGAAAACAGCATGGTAGACTCATTTACTACAGATGTGCTAAGTTGACAGGCCTCAGAACACTCATTTGTGAAAAAGGAAATTCACAAAAGAAACTTAAGTCTCCCTAGTACTGTCCCTCAGTTGCAGTCACATGACATTGTAAACACACTGAAACTGTGGAGTGAATATGCCAGGAATTTTTAAATTCCTTGCCCACATCAAAAAGAAAAAAAGAAAAAAAGAAAGAAAGAACATTGTTTAGGAAAATCAGGCAGTTGCATAATGCTGCAAATCCCAGAATAAATATTTTTCTCAGTGAACAAACCCAGCAGTCTTTAAAGGTGAGCCAAGAAACACCATGGTGCCATGATTTAAAACAACAACAACAACAACAACAACAACAAAAACAATGGAAAGATGTCCTTATCCTTGACTGAAAATATTCCAGGAAATTCCTTATTTTTAGAGATGGTATTATTTCCTCTGAAATAGTTTTTATTAAGTGAAAACATAGTAGGCTTACCTTAGCAGTAGGTTTTAGAAATAATTCTCTTAGAAACTTCTTTCTCTAATGATCAGTTATCCCTTGAACATTTCATTTGGTAAATTTTTTTTCTAAAGCATTATTATCCAAAAATCACATCAAATGTTCAGTGAGAGCAAAGACGTTTATAGAAAACATTTTCATCTTCATAAATACCCCAAAACATGTGCAACTCTGAGGATTACAATGGAGATTTCCTAAAGGAATATTAATGCTTTTTATTTTGACAGATATAAAAATGCTTTAACATGTAGGGCACCCTGATATCCTAAGTATGCATGCAACTTTTTTCAAACTTATTTTGTGAAAATGTTAAAGAGTAAGGTGATGACTGATCTGATACCTAATTGCTCTCCAATGGCAATACCAGGTTTTAGTCAACTTCATGGCCCTAGGCAGTATCTTGTAGCAATATTTATATTACTGTAATTCATGTTGTTTTTTTAAAAAAATCACAAAGTTCAATTAGTTTTCTGTGTTGACCATATATAAAGGAACATGTAGCTCAAATCTATGTTTTTTAAAAATTTTATTATTTTTATTTTATGTGTGTGCGTGTATTGCCTGCATGTAGGTAAGTACATCCATGTCGTGCAATGCCCACGGAGGTCAGAAGAGGCTGTCGGATCCCCTGGGACTGGAGTTAGGACAGTTGTTAGCTGCCATGTGGATGCTGAGATTTGAATCCGAGTCTTCTGCAAGAACAACTAGTGTTCTTAACCACTAAGCTATCTCTCCAGCCCCCAAATCTATGTTTTTAAAAAGTAGTTCCTAATGACAATAGAGTAATTTAAGAAGTGGAAGTAGATGATGTGTGCTTTGCTGTTCAATTAATCTATAGTCAGCTTCTTTTCCTCCATTGGGTCTTTAACCTAAAGTTCTTCTTGATGAGGACCTAAATATGTTTGGGTTTGTCTCACTAAGGACATCTTCCAACCTTAAGCTTATTCTCTAGTTACTATCCTTTTTCCTCCTCTGAACTCAACTTTTCCATTGAATGGTCTGATGCTCTGAATATCTTGCTAGTTTGTCATCCATTCCCTCCTCCAGTGGTCCAATTTATATCCCTCATTAACCAAAATAATTGGTCCTTTGCTAATCTTCCCTCATTAATAAAAATAATTGGTCCTTCGCTAATCTTTTCTATGTACTAAAATACAGTGGTCATAATTTCATTTTATTTGGTTTTTAAAATTATCTTTATCTGCAAATACCAGAAATTGACCTTGGATAACTAAAGCCGAGAGTGAGTGGGTGAGAGAGAGAGATTGAAAAGACAGTTGTAGCTCATATAATTACAGATAAACAATGAGAACCAGGTTTTAATACATGAAAGAAAAAAGGTAAGTCAGGAAGTCAAAATTCAGGCAGTGTGGCACACTGCTGCAGACACTGGACACTTACTGACACCACGCCTGGCTCTGAAAACTGTGCTGAATTTACCGGCTCCAGAATACAATCTGCTATCTTGTATCAGAAACTCCCCATTTGCAGGTTTAAAAATTAAGGAATTAACAACTATAAAGTAGAAAATAACTACAGAATAAGAATACAAAGGAAGAAAATATTTTCGTGTGGTCATTTAATATGCTTTAAGCTGTGTTACTATGAAAGAGTCAGAAAGTAAAAAAAATATTAAAGTTTATATTAAGATGCCACAGCAACTTATGGCTAATTCGTTATTGAAGAAAAGTGTTCTAAAATACAGTTTCTGAAGCCTAAATGCATGTTGCCTATAAAGTCTACAGTGGTGCAGAGTCATGTCCTGGGTCTCCCCATTCTCTCATCACTTATGTACAGAGCAACTTTCAGTCTGGTAAACTGCATTCATAGTAAATGCCCTCTACTGCTGTGATTTTTTGCCTGCATATGTATGTGTGGTGTGCACATGTATGTGTATGTATTAATTCTTTCTATACTAGCACAGTAAGTACTTTATCTACTGAACCACCTCCCCAGCCCCTGGTATACTTTTAAATAAATCCTTGACACATGTTTTCACTGTATTTTTCTATGTTTAGCTATATAAATAGCTAACATTGTATTACAATGGCCTTTAGTAGTCTGTACAGTAACACGGTGTACAAACAGGTTTGTGGTCCACAACTGATGGCTACACCACATAGCATAGGCTTGTGGCAAGCTATCCCATTTTTGTTTTGTGTTAAGTCTATGATGGTTTCCCAGTGATGAAATTGCCTAACAGTGCCTTTCTCAGAGTGAATACTGTCATTAAACAACATACAAATGTGGGATCCATTTTCAAGTATGGGCCTTTCATCCTGCAACATTGAGAAACTTTTTATAGACTCCAGATTCTCTACATGGATGCTGGTGGTGTGTGCAAATGAAAACAGTTTTATTTCTTCTGTTATAACCTGAATGCCTTTTATTTGTTATGCTACCTGAATGGAGCCCTCTGCATTTACAAGAATCTCCAGGACAATGTTGAATGTGTCTTGCAAACATGAGGGAATAAGAAAGATATTTGTATCATTTGGAACCTCAGAAGGTTTGCCTCACAGGCAAATTCAGATTTTATTATTAGGAATACTGAAAACAACAGTGCTCAAGTAGTTTAAATTTACCTCACTCAAAAATGTAAGAACGTAAGGGAATAAAACCAAGAATAAATGCATGCATAGTACCTTGTAGTCAAAATCTAAGGCAATATGAAAAGTGATAGAGAGTAGAGGTTTATGACAAAAAGGTACCTGAGGTACACACCACTACTTGTTGAATTACAGGGAAGATACACGTAGTGATATGTTAAACAAATCAAAAGACTAAGTAAACACACATTTGCTTATAAAGTTCAAAATTATTACTACAATAATAACAGCAAAAGAACAGGTAACTTAAGTCAGCAGAAGAAAACTTAGTCACCTGATGGTAATCAGGAAAGGGGAAGCAAAAAGTATAGGACAAGGGAATTTAGATGGAAATGAGTCTAATGGGGAGATATTAGATGCTTTACATCTATGATCTGGGGCAATGGAAGAATTCCCACTATTCATGACACTTCTAAATATAGCATGGAAAGTCCCTTACAACTCACACAGAAGAAAAGGAAATGAATACGAGATAGATTTATTATTATTATTACTATTACTGTTATTATTTTGATCTTTTTGAGACAGTCTCCCTCTAGTCCCAGCTGGTCTAGAACTTACTATGTAGACTAGGTTGGCCTCAATTTCACAGAGATCTGTCTGCCTCTCCCTCCCGAGTGCTGGGATTAAAGGCCTGCACCACTATGCCTGGCTAAATTTGTCATTATTTGAAGATATTATCTACTTAAAATCCAATAGAATCACAACACCAAATTATTAGCCAAGCCATAAAAGTTTAGTTGTCTTAGGCTATAACTTATATAAATAGGTAGTACTTATTTAAACAATAAAAATTAACCAGTAAGTATAGTAAGACAAATACACAGGCTTTACTGTGCATTGATAAGGGGGAAATCACGTAACACTGGATTGCCTTTGTAGCTCTGTAACTTTGGAAATGACTTAATCCCTCCTTGGTGTCTCAGTTTCCCCATCCAGAATATAAGTTGGCAGATTGGCAATTTGAAGTGCAGATTCAGTTGTGACCTATGGTCAGTAAGATTGAAATGCTACAATTTCCCTAGTGTACTGTATAGAAATAGCACATAGGATTGGGTAGAAAGAGATGTGGAGATGCCTGAATGGTAGAGTACAGGATAGCATTGTGCTATCAGAGATAAAGTAGAAACAATTATCACAAGGAGACTCAAGGTGGGGTAGAATCAGAATGCTTTGATCTATACAGATCTGTGGCAATATTTCATTGAACTGAGGAATCCTGGGAATCAGTCAGACATGCATGGCTCACTAGAACATACTGATATTTAACTGCAAACTATCTATGTCTTAAGGATATAAGGTTAACTGAGCATCTCATTCAGTTTTCAGATTCGTGCCCAGCTTCTAGATCAGAATCCTGTGAGGGAACACAACATTCTCTTGGAAGACAAACCCTGCAATACTTGAGAGGCGATACTATGACTTATCGCCAAGTCTTGTTCAGAGGGACCCCTGAGGTGACTGAACTGGAGAAAGAGCAATTTCCTGCCTTCCTAGGATGAAGATGAAGGGTGAGCTGTTGTAGATTGGGATCGCAAATGAAAGTCTTCTTGTGTGTTAGGTGTGGTGGCATAAAACTATAATCCCAGCACCTGAGAGACTGAAGCAAAAGTCTGGCGAGTTTTGGGGCAATCCAAGCTATATAATAAGACTCTGTCAGAGGAGGAGTGGGGGGAGGGGGAGGAGGAGGAGGAGAAGGGGGAATCCTCTTTAGCCAAATGGATACTATTAGCAGAGGTTTGTAAAATATTTATTTTAATTAAATCTTCAGCCTGGACGTCAATTATCTAGTTCTTATCCCACTGTTCTGATATATTTCCTCCAAATTAATAGAATACAAAGCCTTAAAAATATTCATCTTTCCAGATAGAACTTGGATACCCTATTTCTGAAATAGTTCAATTTATTAGATGATCGTTTCATAATTTATTTTTGGTTAAACATATGTGGTAACTTGTCATAGTGAAAGAAGATTAATATGGGTTTGGGTTTATACACATCACCATGCCAGATATAAATAAACAAATAGGACTGATTTATTACTTAATGAAAGAGAAGCAAATCTATAGATAACCATATGCAATTAATGGAAATGTAAAGTGCTAAATTTTATGGGGTTTTGGGAAATATTTAATTCTTCTAATATTTCAAGTGAAAAATCTGGGATAACAAACATCTGGATTAGGTAGAAACGGAGGGAAAAGTGGGGCGGGGGGATGCTAAGTGAAGACAAAATATGGTTTTGGGGCTGGAGAAGTGGCTCAGCAGTTAAGAGTGTGTACTGCTCCTGCAGAGAATCAGAGTTCAGTTTCCACCACTGATGATCACTGCTTATAACTCCAAGTCCAGGGGGTCTGACTTCCTCTTCTGGCTCTGCAGGTGCGACATACACACAGACACAGACACAGACACACACAGACACAGACACACACACACACACACACACACACAGATGCACACACACATAATTAAAATAAGCCTTTAAAAGTATGTGGTTTTAAAATTTCTGATCAAGGGTTTGGAGAGATGGCTCATAGGTTAAGGGCACTGGCAGTTCTCGCAGAAGACCTGGCTTTGAATCCCAGTACCCACGTGGTGGCTAACAACCATCCATAACACCAGTTCCAGGGGCTCTCTGATGCTCTCCTCTGTCCTCCACAGGCATTGCATGACTTGGGTGCACTTACATACATGCAGGGATAACACTCATACACATAAAAAGGTAAATAAATAAATGTAAAAAAATTCTGATCAAATAAGATAAGAATTTACATAAAAATAATAATGAATTTCATTTTGTCACCCCAGATGAATGGAGAAAATATTCACAAAATTCTTGAAAATACTGGGGCTGTAAAAGCAAAAGGAAAATGATTCTGGGAAGAATCTATCTTGGAGAACCGCCAAGACTGAAATGTTCCAAAAATGACTGAGGACATATGATGAAATCAAACACAGCCAGGTTGTGGAACCACTAAATTATATCTTCCTTATAGCTTTTTTTTCTTTTAAAAAGAATGCTTTTACATGCACAAAAATAGTATAGATTGCAACTATGGATTATTAGGTATAAAATATCTGTGAGAACGTAGCCACTGACATCCTTATAAATCATTAATACAATTCCCAAATAACTATCAGACGAGTGATTAACTTAATGTAAGCCAATCCACAAACGAAGAAAGATAGCCACATCCCTATGGTCTACAAGGAAACATTTATGCAGAGGAAATAAAGAACAAAGATACATTCACACTACTCACGGGAAGTCCTTGTTTTCCTGGTAGCCCGGCTTTTCCAGGGTTTCCTAAAATCCCATCTACTCCGTGGTATCCTTGCAGGCCTTTTGGCCCAGGAAGGCCTGGAAGTCCCTTGGTAATTAAAAATTATTTGGATTATAGAGATAAACTGGGAAGATGATGTTTTCGGGAGTGGGGCACATTATATACTTCTATGCTTTGTCCTAGGATAAGATTTCCTCTATTTCTTATAGTTCTTAATGACTTGTATATCCAAGGCAGTTGCCTTCGGAAGTTCCCTAAACAGAGCTAGGGATACACATAGTTCAGTAGCAGAACATTTACTTAGCACCATAAGGCCCTGATTTCAGTCCCCAGGACCCTGAAAACCAAAGTTTTCTCAACAGAAATGACAAGTTATTTAGCAATTTACTGTGGAACTTTTTGAGCACTAGTGTGATTCCCCGGGATTTCTCATTGTGTCAGTCCATGTTTCCAGTTGTCAAGAAAAAAATCAGTATTTTCCCCTGCGAGCTTGGGACACATGTATGTCATGTACTATCTGCAAAACCTCATGTCATGTTCTTTCCCAAGAATAAAAATTATGGTTCTTTTTGTTATTATTTAATGTTATTTATTATTTTTATTTCATGTATATGAGTGTGTTGCTTGCAAGTATGTAAGTGCACCTGTGTTGTGAATGCCCACAGAGGTCAGAAGATGGTGTTGGATCCCCTGGAACTGGAGATATGGATGGCTGTTAGCGACCATGTGGGTGCTGAGCATCAAACCTGGGTCTTCTGTAAGAGCGGCTATTGCGCTTAGATGATGAGCCATCTCTTCAGTCCCTCATTTTGTTAGCCTTTAAACCAGATACTTACTTATATGACAGAGGAAAGATCTGACTATTTTATTTATACTCTTAGACAACTGGGAGGTATCTGTAGGATCTTTGATCCGAATGTATTTATAATATATCTTATGCTTTCTTTTGTCTACCTGAAGCAGACATTTCATGTGTTGGCTGGGAAACACCAAAAGGATTATTTTTGCTAATCAGCTAGTCAGCACATGTCTACCAAGATAGAGGAGGAAAATGATGCTAAGGTAAAAATAAACTTTGTTCTGTGACAAAAGGATTATTTTTTCCCGCAGAGACTTTCTGCTCTAACGTTGGGAGAATGAGAGGCTGAGTCCTCTAATTAAAACCCAGCTTATGTCTTTTTAATTATACTTGAAGACTCTGACCTTTGTTACTATTCATTTGGTCATGATTCCAAATTCTCTGTTTTCCAGTGGTTCACTGAGAGAGAGGAGGAAGAGTCCACAGGGAGGGCTCCATAACACAGGCAAATAGCATCCTTCAACTTGCAGGGACTTAGATTTAAACAGTGAGTTTGGTATTGAGTTAGTGGTCATATTTTGTTCCCTCTGTGTTCCAGCATGAGTTTGATTTTTTTTCAAGACATTCTGATTTATCCAGTATGACATAACTGGCCCTAAACTATTCTGCTTGCTAAAGTTGTCAATTCTACTTAGAAAAGCAATAAGGATAAAAGAGACCTGCTACTTACAGGAATGCCAGGCTTCCCAGAAGGACCAGCAGCTCCTTTTTTCCCCTTAGGGCCCTAAAAAAAATGGGAAGCACAGTTGTCAATAGATAGAACAAATTGACTTAAGCAGAAACAAATGCCAGGGCCTGAATGATACAGCAAATACCACTGCTAACTAGCTGTCCACCACTGGAATTGCTATCAACTCTGCTAGGGGTCATTTTCCATGTGAAAATGAGAAAATTTGGTCAGATCACCTATGCATTTCCTAATTGCTCAAAATTCTATGGTTTAAAAACTTAATCAGTTCTAAAAAGGCACTGTCTAGCGAATGCACCTACTTCAGGTAGAGCCTTTGCCTCCTTTTGAAAGTGGCTAAATTCAGTAGACATTTATTGAGAATTATGTATCATGGACACTTCTAGGGGTTAGGAATGCAAAAGCAAAGTCCCTGGTCACAAGACACTTACTGTGTGGCAAGGGACATGAACCAAGAGCCTAAAATGTGCTTCTTTGGAAGCACAAAGACATACTTGCAAATCAAGGAACAGATATTTATTTCCTAAGGAACTGTTTGTTTTTCCATGTGTGAGATGTTTTAAGTCATAATTGATTCAACAGTAGCTAGTCTTCCAGGAGAGTTAGGAACTCTGCCCTTGTAAATCATGCCATTGTTCCAATGATAGCCTAAATTGTTTTCAGAAGAAAAATATGGAAAACAGTGACCAAGTATATAGGAAAAAAAAAAGGAATCATTTTGTTGTTACCAGATGGATATTTCAGAGATCATCAAATGTTATCACAGACAGGATTAATTCAACCTGGGATGGTAAGTTTTTAACATTTGAAGATAATGTGCTAGAAATAAAGTTTAACAGCAAACACAAAAAGAAAAAATTCAGATGCTACATTTTTTTAAATGGATTTCAAACTTTTAGAAGACATAGTGTATGTCATTATAGAGAAAAAGGACATTTTCTGTAAGAGACAGGAATTCAGCTTTGAGCTGGGCCTGGTAGTGCACATGGTGTAATTCCAACACCCAGGAAGCTTTTCCTGCAAGCATGGCTCAAATAACTTCTGTCAGATGGTCCAAAGTGAATGCCAACGTAATAGGATTATGGCAGTTGGGGGCCTCAAGGGTCAACATGCATTTTGGTGGATACTAATTTGAATTTTGAATGATGATAACTGAAGAAGTCACCCTCTCACTATCCTTCTCCATCATGGCAACCCAGAATGCTACTTCAATGCTTTTCTGGAGAAAAAAGTGGATGGGGAATATTCTCAGTCAAATGCAGCATGCTTGATCAGATGCAATTAATTAAATGTCCAACACTTAGGTTTCAGCCTCCAGGTGGGATGGGCATTCAGAGGACATTTATTAAATTGCATTACAGAAGAGAGTTCTACTTCTAGTATATTATACATGTATGTGTTTTATTTCAAATATTCAAATAACAAAATGAAAACAAGAAGATTCATATATTCTCAGTCAATAACATGTGAAGGTGATTCTTTTTTAAAAAAAATATTTTATTTATTATTTTTATATTTGTGTATGCGTGTATTGCCTGCAACTAGGTAAGTGCACCCGTGTCGTACAATACCAGTGGAGGACAGAAGAGGCTGTCAGATCCCCTGGAACTGGAGTTATAGACAGTTGTTAGCTGCCATGTGGGTGCTGGGATTCAAACCCAGGTCTTCTGCAAGAATATTCAGTGTTCTTAACCACTGAACCATCTCTCCAGCCCCATGAAGGTGATTCTTATGTTGGAGGTTATTTTAGAAGTTAAAGGCTGTGCCTTGAACTGAACAACTATAGGTTATGGAGACTAGAATGTTCCTTAGACTTGACTAGGTGTTAAGAAGTTCATGACAAAGTGTCATTAATGGAATGCTATGAATAGGAGAGGTTTTGTTAAATGTTTATGTTGCTAATGGTAGAAAGGTAGCTATGGCAATATCTATTGAGGTGCAAGGGTGTTTCACCAATACCAAAATTATGGTCCCTAATCTTAGTTTACTCAAATCAGGAAAGACTTCATTATTACACTTACTTCACTGTAACCAAAAGAAAGCTTGCCAGCTAGGAAGGCCACAGCCTTACAAAGGAGATTCGAAACACATGGATCATTGAAACACAGAACACTGCTACACTGCTCCTGTTAAGGACTAAATACTTGTGTATTCTACAAGTTCACATAGTGACATTATAACCTTAATGGTAAGGCTTACAGAGGTTGGGCCTTTGGGAGGTGATGAGATTTTGAGGGTGAAGGCTGAATGGGATCCGGCTCTACTTTTCTTTCTATCACGTGTACAGTGAGAAGCTGGGATCCTGTAATACGGAAGAGAACTCTGACTGGAGCCCAACTATGCTGGCATCCCAATCCTGGACTTTCAGCCTCCAGAACTGTGAGAAATGGAATTCTGTTGTTTGCAAGCCACCTGGCCTGTGGTCCTTAGTTACAGCAGCCTAGACCTAAGTGCTTTATTTTACTTTATTTCTTTAAATTTTTATATTAAAAATGTCTAAAAATGGCATTACTAGATACTTTTATAACTCAAATAAGAGGTAAATATTAAACACTCCTACACAGGGGTAGTCTGTCCAGCACGAAATTACATATTGTCCTAAGGTGAAGAAAATATTTTGTATAAGGTGTTACTAGATGATTAATTGGGCTAGTTCCATAAGAAGGAAGAAGTCACATGCCAATCTTTCAAATTCAAATATAATAAAAGTAGAAATATTCTGTTTTCTCCAGATTTAACTTATTCATTTTATTTAAATATAAGGGCCCCATAAATCCATGAACAGACTTTCTGTTCTTGTGCTAGGAAAGGCAAATGAATTGCATCCATAGTGTTTTCAGAGTACATGTAAAATTGAGCTTTCTCTATAACCTGAATAGCATTGGAAAATATACCCAGTGGCCCATGTGAAATCATACCCTTTGCCAAGCTTTCCCTTCATCAGGACTGCACTGGTTCAAAGACAACGAGAGAAGATAATTTAGTTCTTTTAATAAGGGACATTTTTATACGTTTTCCTGTCATCTGAAATCTTTGTTTTCTGTTTTCAACTTTGTTGTTGTTTAAAGAACTCTCATGGATGCTATGTCAACACTTTGGTAGTTCTAACTTCCTCTGAGAATTTGGAGATTCATGAAAAAATTATTCTCCTTCTCTTCCTTTTAACCAGGAAATTATTATTCCCTAAAATCTAGAAGTTTGGTTTTCAGAGGAAAATAAGATTTTTGGCTTGAGCCCTAATCACTGAAAGCTACCAAAGGATGAATCGTTTGTAATGGCCTCATAGAAATCTTTTAAAGTGTGTAGTCATTTTAAGTCCCTCTCTTTTTCTTTTAGTTGCTCACTAAATGCCCAGTAAATAATTTATTAGGGAAAATGAGCTGTTTTTAAATCTATAAGAGATTTCAAGCCATAGCTTCTATATATTAATGAGAATCAGGACAGGAAATTTCTATTGTTGGCTCGGTTGCTAATTAGTTCTATAATTTTAGGCAACTCATAATCTCTCTGGGTTTTAAATTTTTTCATCTGACAAACAAGAGAGCAGTCCAGATCTGAAAGGGCCATTTCCAACCCTAAAAAACAAACGTAAAGCTTTGCTAAAACAAAATGACAGCAATTGGACCAGATCCATCGGGCCACCAAAGGAGTGCTTGATGAACAGTACACGGTGAATGGTTTTTCTGTGGCAATTAATGCTAGTGTAGATTCTAAGAGGCTTTAAATTGTGCTCTTGGGCTGTATGTGCCAGCCTGGCCCACAACAGAAAGGAATGCTGTCTTGAATTGTATAGAATTTAAGGTGTGGCTCCTCAGCACCTTTGAGCTCCAACTAGGAAGCGCTGATCACCTAGCCTGGAGATATAGCTGTCCATTTAGAGAATTTGATTTTCATTGGTATAATTTTACCAGATACTAATAAGAACCAGAAACATTCTTATTTCAGGGATATGTCAAAAGAAAACCCAAAATATGAGAGTATTAATGTAAAAGTGTGGGCATTTTAGGATGAAACTTTGGGGAACACTCTCGTTCTTGGGCAGGGTTGTAGTATCGTTTTATGGGCTTTTGTTGTGTGACTTTTCCCATTTTGGATTTAAAAAATTCTAAAGAAAAGTGAAAGCCACCATCTTTTCTGCATTACTTTTTCTTTATTCACGCTTGCCTTTAACACTTTCATTAACTATTAATTAATTTTATTTATTGTGTTTGTGTATGGGCATGTGCATGTGTGTGGGCAGGTACATGTGTATTTCTGCGAACATGTGGAAGGTAGAGGAAAGCTTCGGTGTTGTTCCTCAGGCTGTGTCCACCCCATTATTTTACCTTTAATTATGTGTATGAGTGTACATCTGTGTGGGGTATGTGCACATGAGTGCAAGTGCCCACAGAAGCCAGAAGAGGGCATTGGATCCTCTAGATCTGTAGCTACAGGTGGTTGTTAGCCACATTAAGTGGGTGTTGAGAACTAAACATGGGTCCTCTGCAAGAGCCGTACAGTCTCCTGACTGCTGAATCATCTCTCCAGCCCCTGTCCATCAATTAAGGTTGATTGACAGGGTCTTCGTTGTCCTGGAAATCACTAAGTAAGCTAAGCTAGCTGACTAGTGAGCCCCAGGGACCTACCAGTCCTCAACTCCAAAATACCGTCACAGGGATCCTTATACCTACTGTGACTGCTCTTAGCAAAGTTTTCATTTCCTTGTTTTAAAAAGTTTTGAGTATTTTTTCTCATTAATATCTTCTACAATTGAATGTGTTTGACTAGTAGTTTTTTACTCTACAAAGTAGGTATTTCTGTTTGAAACCTTGTTAACAGACTACCTTAGGGGGCATCCTTAGGCACTTTTCAAAAAGCCAGAGTAGATAAAATGATATTTGGATAGTAGTCAAAACTGAGTCACTCAAAAATCACAGTTTAACACAGTGACTGATAACTGCCCTGTGGAGAAGTTGCAATAAATTTCACATTGTCCTAAACAAGCCTCACTTACTTCAGATCCTCTCTCTCCTTTTGGTCCTTGTCCACCTTGGTCACCTGGTTCTCCCTTTAAGAGGAGCCAAAAGAGAAATCACATGTAAGGAAGGCAAGAAGTGAGTTATGTTAATATTATTTTTTTTTAAATGCCAGAAATATGAATAATGCTTTCAAAACATACTGGGGGCCCTTGTCGTCCATTGGCACCTCTTAGTCCTGGCACACCCACATGACCCTGAGAAGAAAAAGATTATACTAATTAGAATAAGAAGAGACATGTGATCTAGAGAATGTGCTATCACTTAAAATGGTAGTAAAATTTAAATATCATACAGATTAAGAGTCTTCTTAGAAATTGGATAGAACATAACAGCTGGACTATGATATATTATGCTGGAAAATATATAGAGCTAGAGTTAGTTTCTTTATTTTAATGTGAATTAATGCAGTGGGTTGAATGTTGGCCTCTTAAAAGATAGGGTTTGGTTTATCTTCAGAACCTGTAAATGTGATCTTCTTTGGACAGTCATTAAGCTAAGGATCTCTAGATAAGATTATTCTGTAGACCCTAAACCTACTAACAAGTATCTTTGTAATAGCTTTACCAAGGTTTGTATCTACATTCAAACAGCAAGGGGAAAAAAAGGTGAGTAGAGAGAGAAAGATCAGAATGAGGCAGCTATGGGATACTAACAGCTACCAGAAGCCATAAGAGAAAAGGAAGGATTCTGTCCTTCTAGAGGGAGTGTAGTCTTGCCCATATATTGATTTCAGATTTTTGACCTCTAAAACTGAGTTAATAGATTTTTGTTGTTTGAAGCTGCCCATTTTGTGGTCATTTGCTAGAGTAACCTCAGGAATCTAATATGACCATTCCTAGATATGCTTAGGGGGCTGCTTCTATTACTTAGCCATCTCTCCATTGAATGTCTTGATAATTTCTTTGATTGCAACTGTGAAAGTGGAGGGCTGACTCTGTGGCCAACAATCAGGGAATAAAGACTTTAAGAGCAAGTTTCTTATTTTCAACCCATTTCTGCTGTGAAAGTACACTTGGATATTAATTTTGCAAACTAAATTCATAGCTCTTCAGATAGTAGACTTATGGCGTTAAAGACTGGAAGCAGTTACTGCATGCAACATCAAGAAACATCAAATGATTCTGACATTCTGCAATGGGTTCTCACTGAGAGAGAATGCTGACCTGCTCCATTTTGATTTTCAAGTGTATAAGAAGAACTGGTAACAAACCAGAGGCATGGAAACAGAAAGTTATGCTCAAAGGATGCATGAAATATCTTTTATACCCTTCCCTACTGTCTCTTCTACTCAAATATTTTCTTCCAACTCTATACATTGCAGAAAGAAAGTCTTAGAAGAGGCAGTCAGCAGATTCATTTCCTTTCTTTGGCTAGGAGAAAGGATTGCATACCTAGACTAACAAGACTTTCACAGAAAGGTTGGTGGATGCTTTCTTTGGATTTAGCGAAGCAATTAAAGTTTTAAATTTCCACATCTTGATCAAATGAATCTTAAATTTAAGGAAGAGGTCAGTGGCAAGAGAGAAAGTCTCATTTGGAAAGCTTTCGAGATAGTATGAACCACACACACTAAAGAGACTTTTCTAAATGTGACCTTGAACAGCAGCACATGAGCAAAGGGGGCAAATAACAGAATCAGGACAATCCAGAGGGGCTAGGAGAGAAGAAACATGACTCCTGGGTCACTTACCAAGTAGGGAGAAAAGTTGGCTGGTGAAAAACTGGAGTAACACTGGACTCGAGTGAGCCTCTGAGCAAACTACAAAGCTCAGGACCGTCATGGCCCACTATGACTTTGATTCCTCCCTGGTCGGTTACACAGAGAGAGACCTTTTAACAATGATCAAATAATAACCCGCTGCCTCTCTGGATTCTATTCTAAGTCTAAACATAAATCTCTTAAAGTAGGAGTTCCACTTTAATTATTCTGGTATATCTCAATGAAAATGGACAACGACCATTTTATCTAGCAGCAAAAAATTAGTGTGTTATAGTAAATGTTATAAATCATGTGAAATAGCTTACGGGAAGCAGTGATCTTGCTGATAATATTAACGGTGGGTTGAGTTGGATGGCCAAAGGAAAACTTGGGAAGATTTTCTAAGGAAAGTGAGGATATGCTCAACCTCAGAACACGAGTGCTCCAGAAAGTACAGAGGGGACACTCTGGCAGAAGCAGCAGCATGGGAAACAGAGACTTATGCGACAGAAACTGCTAAGTGGTGAATGGATTTGAGAGAGCTATGACTGGGGACAGGGAGTCTGGTTAGAAAGCTATTGAAATAATTCAGCCCAAATGGCTTGATAAAAATCAGATAATGATATTATCTATCAGCTTGCCCATGAAACTTGGCTAAGTCTGTCTTTCACAGATGACCACAGAGCATTGACCCTGAGAAAGAGATGTATTGGATTAATAGATCAATTCCTTATTAAAGCATAAATGTTCGGGGCTTAGAACTAGACTTTATACAAGTATAAAGAACTTGTATTCTAACTGGGGAGCTAAGGTACCTGCATGTTAAAAAACAACTAGCAGAAAGATCATAACAATGCTGGGCGTGGTGGCTTATGTCTTTAATCCAAGCACTCAGGAGACAGAGTCAGGCCAGCCTGGTCTACATAGTGAGTTCCAGGTCAGCTGGGGCTATAGGGAGACCCTGTCTCAAAAAAAAAAAAAAAAAAGATCTAAAGACAGTCAAGCATTGTGTTGAATGACATGTGAACAATATGCATCTATAGAAAGCAAGAATACTGTTAGAGTGAGTGAGATGAAAGGAGAGTTAGAGCCAAATTTTAAAGGGCAGGCAGACCTCTGTAAATACAGATTATATTATGTTAGGAGAAGGCAGAGGATCTTGTGAGCAAAGAATAAGACTGAAAGTGTAGGAGAGAGTTGACAGAAGATGAGGTTTTTTAATCAATTGACTTTGTAAGCAAGAGTCAAGAGATGTAAGGTAGAAGCTCAGAAGTTAAGCTTATCCTGACTTTCCTTACAAAATCCTGTTCGGCACCATCAACAGCAACATGAGTCTAAAAATGAGTTTGAGCAAGTTATACAAAATTTAGCATAATTTCAATGGATGAAGTAGATTTTTCAAAATCCAAGAAATGGAAGAAGTTAAGGATTGATTTAAATCATGACACCATAATGTTGTCCACCCATCTATTTGACAAGCCTGTACTGAATTTCCAGCAGATAAGGAACTGCAAGTCCTAGAGATTAGGCTATAATAACGAAAAGGAGAGACAAGATTATAATTCTCTTAGATTTGGTATTTTGGTGGGTAAAGACCAATAATTAAGAAAGAAACAAAAAATGATAAGGTAATATAACATTTCACACAATGATGAGAACAAGTGATACATAGTGGTACACAAGGATCCACAGTGATAGCTGCAGGTCTATTTCAGGCAGGGCAGACAAAAAAGTTATAGATTTGTTTAAGTGGGGTAGTTAGAGAAGACCTCCTGAGTGAGGACATTTCAGCTGAGACCAGTCTGATGAGAGAGAGAGAGAGGAAAAAAAAAAGCAACAATGGGAAATCACTAAGATGATTCTAGACAGTAGAGAGAGGCTCCTTTGGAATTAGAAAAATATGCATTGTTAATATTTCAGTGGGGCTTGATTTTGTTTGAAACTGAGCATAGCTTCAGGAAATCCTCCTTAAATTTAGAAGTAAGGTGTGTAACTTGAAGTAATTACCTGATAGCCCTCTGCACCAGGCTCTCCACTGGCTCCTTGTTCTCCTATTGGACCCTACAGAGACCACACACAAAGGCAATCAATTTCAAGGCTTCATCTGTGAGTACAGACGATACAAGAAGGGTGGTTCATTTCTTTGCCCAAAATACAAAGTATATTAATTTCTTTAGGTCCATCACATAACTGAAAGAACTGAATTTTAAATAACAAAAATGCTAAAGAATTTAAAAATTATGTTTTTACAATAATTTATATGCAGTTGCCATATGATCTCAAAATGTCTGTATCTAGATATTAGAACTAATATAGTAAATACAGGTGTAATTAGTATGTGGTTCAGTGCTAAACACAGAATTATATGAATAGAATTTCATGATTATTTTGCTATGAAAAATTGAAGAAATGATGTCCAATGAAAAACATGAATTTTTATGAGTATAGTATAATGTTATAAATGATGTAAAAAAAAAAGCTTGTAGTTTTCTTAAACCAATTGAAATTTGCCTATGCTTCAATCCACTAATTACATAAGCTTCTACAATTAACAACAAAATAAGACAAACTTTTTCAAATATTACTAAATGAAATCTTTGTTATGATAAACTATTCAAATTATATACTTTAAAACTTACATAAAGCTGTGTGTGGTGGCACATGCCTTTAATGCCAATACTCTGGAGGCAGAGGCAGGCAGATCTCTGTGAGGTTGAGTCCAGCCTGGTCTACATAGTGAGTTCTAGAACAGTTGGGACTACAGGGAGACCCTGTCCCAAAAAACTAAAACAAGACAAAACAACTCCCCCAAACTTATATAAAACATTAGTTATCATACATTAGAGTCTCCTGCCTTAACAGAAACTTAAATTGAGATTAGCTGGAAAAAACAGAATTTATTATGAAGACTCAATTAATAAAATCTAAAAAATATTATTTCTATTTTGTACATGAGTGTAGTGCCTGCATATATGTAACTGCAGCCATGTTGTGCAATGCCTGCAGAGGTCAGAAGAACACATCGGATTCCCCTGAAACTGGAGTTATGGACGACCATGTCAGCCTCCATGTGGATGCTGAGAATTGAACCTGGGTCCTCTGCAAGAGCAGTCAGGGAGTGCTCTTAACCACTGAGCCATCTCTTTAACCCTTGATTGATAAATTTTAACTTATTCCTATGTGAATAATTAATAGACACAATGTAAAGACTGTTACCTCTGATTCTGTTTTCTTTTTGAGACAGGGTCTCCTGTAGCCCCAGATGACCTGGAATTTGCTATGTAGACCAGGCTGGCTTAGATCTCATAGAGATCTGCCTGCCTCTGCTTCCTAAGTGCTGGGATTAAAGGAGTGTGCCACCATACCCAGTCCTGATTCCATTTTTTTTGGAGTATTCTGGTTTAAGTTCCAAGCCTGTTTCATAGCTACTGGGCAAAGCCACCATGGTCACATTAGATTTTTAGTGCACAGGTATTTATTATAGTTTAGCTGACACTCTGATCTGGCATGCCTCCATCTGGTAAAACAAATACCACTGGTTTCTATTTGGCAAGTTTTTCTACTTGTTTAAAAATATTTTATTTCCATGTACTTCCTTAGTAGTTTGGACAGGACAGAGTATGCAAATATTTGATGAATATTGCATAAAGAGGTTGCCTCTATGTGAAATGTCTTGATTTAACTTGAAACATTCAAGGATTTCCTTCATTTTTTCTTAAGTATTGTCTTCAACTATCTCTATAGAGCCAGAGCAAAATATTGAGAGTTACTGCATCTTGCTTCTATACCTTTAGATTCCTTTATTGTAAACGATACTGAGTAAAACAGAAAGCATAATGAATATCTTTATTTCTGTGAGCTAAGCATTATTTGCCAAGAAACTATGTAGAATTGGTTATTCAGATGATCAAAGTTACAATAACTACTTTTCAAGTTAGTTATGGTTAGTTCTTAAAATGTTTAAAGACTATGGATCCATAAGCTTGACAGTTTATTAGTTCTAATGACTGATTAACAAAAGTTTTGAAATTATTTGGTAACCATGTATAAATTATTATAAAAGTACATGGAGGTTTAAAAAATACTTCAGAAACAAGTCTGATGTTAATAATTAAAGAAATATTTCCCCTCCAAAGTCTAAAGTATGTTAGTTTTGGACAATCTCTATAAAAAGTCATGCATTCAATGTTCAAAGTTGTATTTCAGAACTGATTTTCTTAAACCTACATCTTTGTTAGGGATCTCAACTTGTGCATTTTTCATATCTAAGATTTTTGTATAATTTAGATCGCATAGGGGTAATTATTGCTTTCCTATAAAGCCAATTTATAAAACTGACAAAACTCTAAAAAGTTGAGTTTTGTGAGATTTTTTAGTTTATTATTGAATTTCATCTTTAAGTGCCAAAATAATTTTAGGAAAAGACATACTGGTTCACCTCGAGGTCCTGGTGGTCCTGGGGCATTGCTATCTTCTCCTGGATAACCCTAAAATGAAATAATGATTTAGTAACACAACTATTTAACAAAGTACTTTTAAAATAGATGGCCTACTATCTTCTAATGTATTTTTGGCTTTGTATTTTTAAGTGGAAACATTTACTAAGAAATTAAACATCTCATAGTTTATACACAGTTGTAATTAGTTTGTGGATCTTGGCAATGTTAATCTGCTTTAACTAGATAGGAAACATCTTAGGAATTTTATCACCATGTAGGTTTTCAATCATATCATTAATAAGACTGGTGCTGCAGATATTCTTAAGCCATTAAAAACTGTAATAAGTTAATACAAGTGCACTGTAGTCATTTAATCTAGAGCCTCACATTCTCTTTCAATAAATAATGTTGCTTTTACAAAACTTCATATGTTACAAAGCACTTTCACATATACTAGTTCACCTTAATTTTGAAATAATTCATACAAGGTATTTTATTAATTTAAAATTGTTTTAGTTCCTTGATATTTATCTCCTTCTAGAATTTTCAAATTTCCAACCTGAAAAGTGCTCCTTCTATCCCTTGAAAATGTTTCCATAAATCTGTTTCGAAAGAATTCATAGATTAACTTTAACTTTGGAATTAAAAGGTCAATATACACACACACCTTTTCTCCTTTAGGTCCTGGCAGCCCGGAGAGTCCTGGCTGACCTTGATGGCCCTGTGAGAAGAGAAGAAAGTGGGTATTTCCCATATCATTCAGACAAGTTCTGTCCAATGCTATACAGCCCATGCAATTAGACACTGCATTGTTCTGAGAAGAAAAGTAAAGTCCCCTCTATGGGAGGACAAGAACTAAACACATTACAAAGTTTTATCAGGGAGAGTGAATCTTAATTTTCATGTTTGAAATATAATACTAATTATAAATGCTCATGTATATTTGCATTTCTGCATACAAATATATATTAAAATTAGAAATGTTTACCCTGTATCCTAGGATTCCTGGTTCTCCACCAGGTCCCATCAATCCTACAGGACCCTAAAAACAAAATAAACATTATTGAGAGAGAAAACAGACAATTGTTTGAACTGTTAAACTTCCAGGCCTATTATTTAAGCCTTTACTTTTAGAGTTTCAAAGTTTGAATTCTACCTCATTTGAAATGGGAAGACAGGAAAACACCACCCCCAACTTCTATCTGTGTTCCTTTTGAACCACAGACGTTCCACAAACAATGTATCCAGGTCACTTCTGGCATGTTCCTACTTAATCAAATTAAAAGAAATGCTTTAACTTATTGGAATACAGCTAGCCCCGAGAAGATTCTTGGAAATGCAGTTTGTGTCTGTCAAAAGTTTGTCGTGCATCACACGGAATATCCGAAAGTGGAACCTGAGGGTTTTTGATATTGTTACTTAGGGCTGTAGGGCAGACCATGCTTGTAGACAGTTGCAGATGATTTTAGGAATATGGTTTTAATATAGGCCAAACTTGTTAAATGCAAAATACTAGCAATGTGTGTATCATTACCATCCTATGATTACTTTTATCAATATTTGACAGATGAACAAGCCATGAAAAATAAGGACTAATTTGTAAACACTCCTAGTCTACTAAAAAGATGACTTCGACAATTGAAAAAAAGCTCAGGCAGTGCTAAGAACGCCCTACTTCTCATATCATCAAAGAGTTTCCACATTGGCTCCCCTATTTGAGTCTTAAAACAAACAGGAATGAAGACAGACTAGGGAAATGATTTTTTGTGTGTTAAGCAAACCAGGTATGAGGATTTACGTCTGATCAAACTGCTCCACTGTATTTCACATACAATGCACGTTTCATTACATTTCTAAAAGAGTTAACAGTACAGTTATTAATGATGAATCAGGAAATTCAGAAACATTTAGATAAGAACATATTTCATTTTGAAAAAGATCTGTGAAAAGTCAATTTAAAAAAGTTAATAAGAATTCAGACATTGTACATGATAGAGATAATTTAAACTAGACTGTA
>NW_008360332.1:7248380-7252322 GCF_000622305.1 Nannospalax galili
ACTCAGCAAGTTATAAAACAAGTTTAAATACTCTAAAACTTGACCATTTAATGTGCATATTTTTACTGAATTTTTGTACATGTCATACAATATACCTTAATCATAGTTAGATGTCCTCCCATATTTTCACCCCACTTTACCATCCCACCAGATCCCATGCACTCTCTCATATGTATTAAGGCCTATCAAGTCAAGTTTATGTCCCCAGAAGTTCCTCAGTGTGAGTTTATCCACTGGAGCCTGTTCAGCCTATCTAGCATCACTCCCTTAAAGAAGATCAACTCTCCCTCATCCAGCGCTGATCAGCTGCCAATAGTTTCTCAGCTAAGATTGGGGCCTCCTGCCCATTTCCACATCTCTTTGCTGGTCTTGTCTGAGTTTGCTACACAAACCTAATTTCTTACTGTACACTAAATATGTATCCTTATATTTAAAGACAATTATACCTGTCACCACTCATCAAAGAAACTTCTTTTTGTAGCAGATAGAGATCCAGCGCTGATCAGCTGCCAATAGTTTCTCAGCTAAGATTGGGGCCTCCTGCCCATTTCCACATCTCTTTGCTGGTCTTGTCTGAGTTTGCTACACAAACCTAATTTCTTACTGTACACTAAATATGTATCCTTATATTTAAAGACAATTATACCTGTCACCACTCATCAAAGAAACTTCTTTTTGTAGCAGATAGAGATTATTACAGACTTCCACAACTGGTCACACACAGAGACTAAGTGTCTGAGAGATGCTTAGCCTTAAGTTCCACATCTACAATGGAACATCTAGGCTCATGGAACATAGTGGAACAGAGGGGTAGAGAGCATACTAACACATCTGTCAACTCTCACCAGTGAAGCTTCGTCATGCAACAGAGAGCGGTGAAGACAGAAGACCACAGCTGGCCAAAATGTAGAGAATAAGAGATTGCATAAGTGTGTGTGCTTGGATAGGACTCCTACATTAACTCTCACCCACCCAGGGCTCAGGAACCATTGTGGAAGGGGGGAGCAGAAAGATTGTAAGAGCCAGAATTGGTGCCAGAACATAAGGAAACACAGTCCTCCAGGCTACTGGAAACTTGCTCATATGAACTTGCAGCAAAGGTGACAGTATGCACAAGACCCATCAAACTCATGTGGGTCCAGTTTGTGAGGGACTTTGAGTTTTTGGTGGCGCCATCCCATCTTGTTTTCTATTTGAGTGGATTTCTTTGTTGTGATTTGTTGTATGCTGGGATGGATGCATCCTTCAGTAGTTATATTTACTCTCAGTCTTTTTGCATATTTTAAAATCTTATATGAGTCTTTTTGGTGTTTAGTGTTCATCCAGGCCTATGATACCAACTATTGTTTAGAGGGGGAAACAGGCAGTGTTAACCGAAATAATGACCAGGCTGCCACTAAAGTACAGTAAAAAGTACACCACACACTTCAATTTCACCCCAAATAAGGTTAGGAAGCAGAAGAGCTGGGGTACACTTAGGATGAACACGGTGCGATGATTTTCAACACTAATGGTGTTGAGAAAGAAGAGGACGAGAATGGGGCAGGGAAAAAAAGAGAGATCAGAATGAGATGGAAGGCGCACGTGTATGACGTGAAAGTCATATGTATATACATATATATAGATGATAGATAGATAGATAGATAGATAGATAGATAGATAGATATGATTTGAAATCAGAAGGGGGACTATACCAGGGGCCTAAAGGGAGAGGGAAGAGGAAAACAAGAGAGGATATGGGAAAAATACAAACTATTACACTTTCTCTCGTACTTAGAATCTAGATTAAATTATATGTATGCATACATATATGTATACAAATGCATATAATATGTACATGAAAGCAGAGGTGAGATGGGAGACGAATAGGATCCATATTGGAGAGAGAGATGGGAAAGGGCCGTGGGGGGGAAATAAGATCAAAGTACAAAGATGTATGTGAGTTTGTGGAGAGGCTGACGGGTGACGGAGGCTGAGGAGAGGGAAGGACAATGAAGAGCTGGTGTCCAGAGCCCCGCACTTTCGGGGCACGGCGGGAGGCTTCTGGGGGTGATCGAGGAGCTTCCAGCCACAGGAAGTCGGGCCGGGCCTGGGAGAAAGGAAGAAGGAATGAGAAATGGTGACGGCCCCGGGTCCACCAACTGACGGCCCTACCGTGTGAGTTGAATGTAGCGGCCAGGAGACCGCCGTCCGCCGCTCGGGTGAGACCGCTGGGTTACCTTCGCGGGAACGAAGAGAAACAACATTCCAGACTCCAGGGAGGGAACAGAGTTATATCATTTACTCTTCCAAGGAACTTTCTGTATGGTTTATAAAGCAATGGGAAATCCAGAAAACAGAAAATGCATATGTTGCTGTTATTCGTCCAAAGAATACTGCCGGTCTCAACTCCTGGGAATATAGAGCTAAGTCCTATGAAATTTTATTGCATGAAGTTTCCATTGAAGGACAGGAAAAAAAAAGAGAAAGAAAGTTTTGCTGGAAACCAAACTTCAAGGCAACAGTGAAATAACACAAGGCATTCTGGATTATGTAGTAGAAACTACCAAACCAATTTCTCCTGCAAACCAGGGAATCAGAGGAAAGCGAGTGGCACTAATGGAAAAATTTCCCCTGGATGGAGAGAAGATAGACAGAGAAGAAGCATTATTTATTGTTCCAGCAGTTGTCAAAGATAATACTAAATATACTTATACTCCAGGATGTCCAATTTTTTACTGCTTACAAGATATTATGAGACTTGTAGTGAATCCAGTACTCACTTTGCAACACTTACAGCAAGGGTGTTAATAGTCTTGGATAAGTGGTTAGATGAACGACATGCACAGTCTCATTTACTCCAGCTTTACTCTGACCTTCTCCTCTTGAGAGAATAAAAACTAATGTCATAAATCCTGCATATGCTACTGAATTGGGTCAGACAGAAAACTCACTACACATGGGCTATAGTGCTCTAGAAGTAAAGAGTAAAATAGCCCTAGAGAAAGCAGATACCTGTATTTACAACCCTTTGTTTGGATCAGATCTTCAGTATAAAAATCGGGTAGATAAAGTGGTAATAAATCCATACTTTGGTCTAGGAGCTCCAGACTACTCAAAAATCCAAATTCCCAAGCAGGAAAAATGGCAGAGAAGCATGAGCAGGGTCATGGAAGACAAAGAGCGACAGTGGGTAGATAATTTTCCTCTCCATTGAAACACTTGTGAAGGAGATTCAGAATTACTAAGCTATCTTCTCAGTAAGGGATTTTCAGTAAACCAACTAGATAGTGACTACTGGGCACCCATTCATTATGCATGCTGGTATGGAAAAGTTGAGGCCACTTGCATATTATTAGAGAAAGGCAAGTGCAGTCCAAACCTTTAAATGGCCAGCTTAGCTCGCCTCCTCATTTTGCTGCTGGAAGAGGACACACTAAAATAGTACAGATTCTCCTAACCCACCCAGAGATTGACAGACACATTACAGACCAACAAGGAAGATCTCCATTAAGTATTTGTGAAGAAAGCAAACAAAATAACTGGATAGAAGCTGCAAAATTGTTGAAGGAATCCCTTAACAAACCATATGAAAAGTTTCGAATTTACAGAATGGATGGATCGTAGTGTTCTGTTGAACTGAAGCACGGAAATAATACCACAGTGCAGCAGATAATGGAAGGAATGCATCTCTCTCAAGAAACTCAGCAACATTTCACTATTTGGATCTGTTCAGTAAACCTTAGCCTTCAGCTCAAGCCTTATCATAAACCATTGCAACAGATCCGTGACTGGCCAGAAATACTTGATGAATTGACTAATTTGGGTCCCCAAAGAGAAATACCACAGCTTTTCCTAAGAAGAGATGTGGGACTTACTTTAGAAGTTGAGAAAAAGATTGAAGACCCACTAGCTATTCTCATTCTCTTTGATGAAGCCAGATATAATTTATTGAAGGGCTTT
>NW_008360332.1:7252435-7268946 GCF_000622305.1 Nannospalax galili
TGAAGAAAATCTAAAATCCGTTGTACCTATTACTAAGCTGAAAAGTAAGGCACCTCACTGGACGAATCAAATAGTTCATGAATACAAGAATCTTAGTACAAGTAAGGGTGTCAGTAAGGAAATGTATCACCTGCAGCGCATGTTCTTACAGAACTGTTGGGAAATTCCTACATATGGAGCAGCTTTATTTACAGGACAGATATTTAGAAAGGCAAGCCCCAGCAATCATGAAGTCATCCCTGTGTACATAGGAGTGAATATAAAGGGACTTCATCTTCTCAACCTGGAAACTAAGGCTTTACTCATCAGTCTTAAGTACTGCTGTTTTACATGGCAATTAAGAGATGCTGGTACTTGTTTTCAGATCCATAGTATGGAAAATAAAATGAGCTTTATAGTACACACAAGACAGGCTGGTCTTGTCGTAAAACTACTAATGAAGTGAAATGGACAGTTGATGCCCTCTGAAAGAAATTCGTGAAGGAGAATAGCTGGTATTCAAGCCACCTCTGCAGAGTTTTTTCCACGAAAGATTTCTTAAAATGTTACTATTAACAAGGCACTTAGTATCTTGTAATATATATGTATGCTATTACGTACACTGTACAGAATCTGTACTTATGTTTGGTGTGTAATACACAAATTTTATATGATAGGCTCATAAGCTATTCTAATTTTTGAGAGAGACCCATAAACATAGAGAGTGACAGTCTGTATCTTATTAGACAAAATAGTAAGCTTTATAAAAAGTTATTTTGATAAATGGTAAAGAATTTAGAATAGAAAGTGATGAAATTAAAATGTAGCTTTGATATATCTGTGCTATTTCAAAATATACTGAAAACGAACATGATTTGAATAAAATGTATTTTCTACTTGGAAAAAAGATATATGTGTATGAAAATGTCACAGTGAAGTCCACTGTTTGGATGCTAATTAGAAAAATGAATAAAAGACTAAATTTTAAACATTTTATTCAAGAAGATAAAAAAAGAACTCTAATACAAGCCCAAAGAAAATAAGTCTCAATAAATAGAAACTAGAAAACTAGAGCGTTAAGCAAAAACTAAAACCAAGATAGACTTAAAGTTTTTTTAAAAATAGGAGTTGGGGATTTAATGCAGTGGCAGAGCTCTTGCCTAACAAGTGCAAGGCCCTGGGTTCGGTCCTCAGCTCCAAAAAGAAAACAATTAAAAATAGTATTTGTTTAGTGTGTCTGTGTATATGCATGTACATATGTGCCATGGCAATATGTGGAGGTCAGAAGACAACTTTTGGGAGTCAGTTCTGTCTCTCTACTATGTGGGTTCTGTGCATCAAACTCAGGTGGTCAGGCTTGATGATAAACACCTTTATCTGCTGAACCATCTTCTTGACCACCCAAGATAGATTTTTTTTTGAATAGTTTTTTTGAATTTTATAGTAGTCAAATCTTTTGCAAAATATAATCAAGAAAAGGCAGGCACAATAAGACAATACTTGGGAAAAAGTAGGGATCTATCCTCAGTAAATTGTTCCTATTTTTACTTTGTGTGTGTGTGTGTGTGTGTGTGTGTGTGTGTGTGTGTGTGTGTAATGGGAAATTGAACACGGGGCCAGGCACATGCTAGGCAAGGGCTCTACCACTGAGTTCACCTTCAGCCTACAGTTTTTAAAATTATATGTAAGAAAAGAGCATAGATGAGTTTCACCTACTAAATCCGAAAATCCAGGTAGAATAGATGATTGTTTTGAAAAAAAAAAACTTCAAAAAATTTATTTCTGAAAATATTTGAAGACAGTTAAAGATTAACTACTAGCAAAACTGCATCAGGCCCAGACTGTTTTCAAGACAAATTTTCTCACAGCCTGTTCTTTTCTGCCTTTGTTTTTCATTAAATTTGGGGTCTTGTGTAGCTCATATCAGCCTTGAATTCTTGGTGCTAAGTGCTGGAGTTATAGGGTCACCACACCTGGTCCTAAATTTTTGAAGAATAGATAATATCTATGTTCTCAACTATAGTAGAACACAGAAATATCTGGAGCATTACCAACTCCTTTTATAAGACTGAAGCTTATATATGAACCCAATAAAGAAAACCACTTATTAAAAAGAAGCACAAAAACCACAGGCCAAATTCGTAAGATAAACTAAAGTGAATCTTTTAAGCAAAGGATTAGGAAGCTGAATCCAGTATCAGTGAAAGAATAATTCAAAAGACCCTAAGATTTATCCTGGAATTTCCTGGTTTATTTAACTTTGGGAAATCCGTAAATGAACTTCCTTATGTTAAGAAAGGAGAAGAAAGCAGAGCTTCTTAAACTGTGGGTCACAGCTCCACATCAGGTTGTAGAAAGACTTGGAGATTGCAAAGAATTTGGCAACTGTAAAGATTTTTGAATGCTTAGAGAACAAAAATTAATTCATATTCGAACATGTAACAAATCCAAGGTGTTTCTGGCAACACCTGCCCTGTTCATGGTGTGACTTCATTGCATCCTTGGTTTTGAACACACAGCATGCACACTTGGCTCTGCGAGCCTTTGTAGCTATGCACTAGTGACAAACATAACCTGAAACATCCTGGCTCAGGTTTGAGACTATTGTGCATTATAAATTATAGTGTTTTTACTGTCCTTACAAAGTTTTCAGTGCATAGGAACATTTTTGGCTTAATTATGGAAAAAAAAGACTTTCAAAGTTTTGTACTGTCATATCTCAACATCTAAGTATCAAATTAATGTATCTTTGGGTTAAGTTTTATTAGAATATATTGTTTTAAAAATTGATCTTTGAGTTGCTGACTTGAGTTTCATAAACAATTGTTCATTGCATTTTATCTTGAGATAGGACAAAACTCCTAATAACCTCTCAAGTGACTCTAACCATACACTCCTGCCATTTTTTACTAGGTATTTATGCAAAGTGGAGTTCTCAGCATTGAATTATTAAAATCAATATTCTGACATATTCTGAAGATGCTCTATGTCCTGTAGTATCAGATATTCAGTGAGGATTTAATTCTTTACATGAAAACAATGTAAATTTGCTTTCATCTATAATAAAAGGTAAAATTATATGAACAACAAAGAATTCTCTTAGAAGACATTTCTTTATTATTTTATCAGTACATTTGTGAAGTGTTTACCTATTTTAAACCTCTGTGTGTATGTGTGTGTGTGTGTGTGTGTGTGTGTGTGTGTGTGTAAACATTTCTCAGGCAAAAAGGGGTTACAAGTAGAAAAAGCTTGTGAAGCCCTGATCTAAACAAATGTTGTAAAAGAATTTAGTAAAACCCAACATTTCCTAATTGAGACTGTCATTTAAGAATGGAAGGAAATTGCTCTAAAGTAAGAAAAAGTGTGAAAAAGTGTGTTCTGAAAGCAACACTTGCCAGTGAAACCTTAGGAGTATTTTCACAAAAGACAGGTATAGGGCAAGGTTTCTCTTGATGTTACCTCTATTCACAACTATTCTAGAAATTCTAATCAGTGTCAGACTTCAGAAGAACAAACAGGAAAGGTGACATCATTTAAATAATGACTCTAAAGAATCAATGAGAACCGCTTAAATATATTAAGTAGATAAAAAATCAAAATATACAAATAAGTACATTGCCTACACAGCACTAACAAAATGGTACAGTGGAAAAGGGTTACATTAATGATGAGAATGAAATTCATTAAAACCCAAAACAAACCTAGTAAGAAAGTTGTAAGAATAAAGAAAACAAAATAGCACAACTTTAATGAGAGATATGTAAGGGTTAGCAAATAGAAAGACACCACGTTTCTCTCTGGAAAGATCAGATATTAAAAGAAGTTCATGAACTGATTCTATATTTCACACAAAAGAGGAAATAGGAAGAGCTAGGCTTCCCTGAAAATGAAGAATGTGTTATTTTTTAAAAATAAACCTCAACAAAACCTATAACAGCATAATAAATAAATAAAATGTCATACATGGTATGGACCCAGAAACAGATTAACTGAATGTTGAAATTAGTGAATACTTGAGGGAGCCTTGTTTATCGTATGAGTAGCATTTCAGGAAAGTGGGAACTAGTCTGAACGTTCAATAAGTAGAACTGAGAAAATGATCAGCTTGGAAAGATGAACACGTATCTTCCATAACTTATAAAACAAAAAATCTCCATATGGCTTAAAGAATTAAAAACAAAGTTATAAAGAATTAGGATAAGAACATGGGAGAATATTTTGTATACTTAACTGGACTAGCAAACACCAAATGGATTAATAAGAAATGTGGATGACAGGCCTATAGATTTGGGACATGTATCAAAGTTTAAAAAGTCAATACTTTTATAGCAAAAATTCCAAAGTAGAACCCTACATTGAAGGCAATATTCTTTGCATCAATTCTTATGTTTATTAAAATTCAATCATATGATACATTTTTATACATATAGGCCAAAGACAGAGAAATATTAGTAATTGAAATAAAAGTAAGTAAGGCCTGGGGTGTTAAGGTGTCAGTGAATAATGGAATATTCCAAATGAGCCTCTAGTAAAGCTTCAGATAAGGAATGAACTATGGGAAGGTCTTTCAGAGGCCTTGGTGGACAACGTGGCATCGGTGGCATTTGAATGGAGATGAGGACAAGCACCTGCATTTTATAAGCAAGTCCATGGAACAGAAGATTAAACTGGATTATATTTTAAGTATTTTTCTCTCATGCTATGATTTTTCCAAACAGGTAAAAAAAAAACCCAGCAATACAATTTTGCTATTCTCCATCCAGATGTCTCATGCTATGAATCCCAGTATCACTCAAAATTCATGCAAAAGGTGAGTTATAAATAGATGCTCAGAGATTTATTCTAGCTGGTTAGAAATATTATCTCTAGATAGAGCATGAGGCATCCAAGCATCAAAAAGAAACTCATCTCAAGTACACCTAATTTTCAAAGCTATTTGCCAACCATGACAGCACAGCTTTACACAGATATTAAATCTTGATTTTAAGTGCTCCGCATATAAACTTTCCTACTTGGGTTAGGAGTTATAATCAGATTTTTAAAACCTCATTTCATATTTTATTTCCATTTTCAACTTTTTCCCTTTCCTTTTTCATGTCCAAAACCCACTAAGCCATTTAAGTCCTGTGGAATGCTTATAATTCTCCCCATCCCACAGAGATAGATTATTTTCAATGGAACTGTTGCATTCTCTGTAAAGTCAATCAAGGGGTGAAGCCTTAAGAGCATGAATGTGTTTCTTTTCCATCCACTGTGACTCAGTGCTGGAAAGAAGTCAAATACTGACCACAGCACCTCTAGTTCCTCTTGCACCCTTGGGGCCACTTTCCCCAACTTGTCCAGGAGCGCCTCTGCTTCCAACTTCTCCTGTGGGTCCCATTTGTCCTTTATCCCCCTGTGGATGGCATTAGCATGAGAGAAAAGTGAGCAAAAATAAGTTTATTAGTTTATCTAACTGCATCATATATTTGAATGACTCTAGAGGATACCCATAAGGGAAACAAAATTCTAAAAATGACTGTTGTCATTATTGTTGCTTTTTTTTTTCTTTTTTTTGTGAGACAGGGTCTCACCATGTAGCATTGAATGTCCTGAAGCTTCTTATGTAGACCAGGCTGACCTTGACTTTGTGCGCAATTCTCCTGTCTCTGCCTGCTGAGTACTGAGATTACAGGTATGAGCCAATATGCCTGGCCTAAAATTCTGTAAATTATTAACTTTGCTTTAAGTTAGCAATGCTGCAGACTATCTCTAACAATAATAAGATACCACCACCACATGTTATTTGAAAAATAATAGTCTTGGAAAGAGAAGATTAAAAAGACAATTTTTAAAATTAAAATAAATTTAATTAAATAATAGTACTGTACATTATTGTGGCAAATAATAGTTATGGATGAAATTATATATAAAAGTTGTAAAAAACATCATCATTAATCAGATAAAAGTATATTTAGCCTTCTTTTTATTTTTTCTTTAAAATATTTTAATTTTTAAAATTTATTTTATGTGTATAAGTGTTTTGCCTGCATGTATGTAAGTGCACCCATGTTGTGTGGTGCCCACAAAGGCCAGAAGAGAGTATCAGATCCCCTGGAACTGGAGTTAGGGATGGTTGTTAGCTACCACGTGGGTGCTGGGATTCAAATCTGGGTCCTCTGCAAGAACAGCCAGTGAACTACAATAGCCAGGAACTACAATATTGTATGATTTAAAGTTAGCTCTATAATGAATATACACTGAACTGTCATAGTCCAATGGACAAACTGTCTTGTGCTTCACCAATACCAAAGAAAATTATTGAAATCATACAAAGATAAAATTTTCATTGTACTATATTAGAATTTAACAAATATGTAACTTATATATACTAAGCAAGCAAATGAAAAATTTCTTTATTTCTGGTTTTTATTATATGAGAGAGGTAAGAGGATTCATTAATATTTTCAATTAAAGAAAACATTCATAATGAAACTAGAAATGATAGTAATCACAATCTTTCTCCTCTGATATTTTATTAGAATTATTACCAAATAGCACAAATGAAATACTATTTCCACATTTTATCTTTCTTTGTCCATGACTTTTTGGTAAATAAGAGATAAAGAAAAAAAAAGAGCAAAGATTGTTTTTCTAAACTATGAATTAGAGAATCTGCCTTCAAACAATCAAGATAATATATACCCTATTGGATGAAACAAAAATCGACATAGGTATGTTTCAAAGCCACATTTATAAATCTTCATCACTTTGTATCTACTACAAACAAAATCAGTATAGTATTCTGCAGAGCTCTAGGTACAAGAAAGAAAACCAGAAAAAAAAGATGTTAGAAAAATTACCTTTTTTCCTGGACGACCTCTTTGTCCTGGGGTTCCCAAAACTCCTTCAGGTCCCTGAACATTCAATATAAAAAAAAATAGGAATGATTAAAGAGAGTCTAGGGTTTGGATGCTTATACCAGATAACCACTGAATTGAACAGTAAATACAAATGAAAGTTATTTTTCCAACAATATTATGTTTATATAATTGTTTTAGAAAGGTCATAGTGATTTAAGAAACAGTGTTATAGCAAGTTATAAACTTTATACACACAAAGAGGCCAACATAAGAAAAATTGAATTGTCCTTTAGAAGAAAATTACTTGGTTCTAGTATACCCATTTTAATTAATGAGACTATAAAGTATACCTAAATGCATTCATTTTATCATTTTGGTGATCTACATTATAGTTCAGCATTTTGTTGAAAGAATATGATTCTAAAATGCATCTATTACGTGATGAAGGAAAAATCTCAAAATGTCAGTGGTGTGGAGACTAAAAGAATACAAGGAATAGGAAAATGCAGCGAAAGAAGGCCACAGGCATATTAAAATAAACAATAGTTCACTTCAACTGGTAATTTGTTTAGCCAAAAATAGAGTAAATGTTTGCAAAACGGAGTTTTTAAAGTAAAAAAGTGAAGTGATATATGGATTTTCATATCAACAATGATTAAGTGCAATCCACAGTGAGCCAGATTGCAAGTTCTAAAATGAGTAATAATTACAACTTTCTTTTCATTAGTTGGAAATGAAAATGGAAATTTAAAATTTGTGTCCCTAAAGCTTGGCAAACTGATGCAGACAAGAAATAAATTGTGGTTTACCGCTGTGCTGTGCAGGCTCTTGATAAATATTTATTGAATGAATAAACAGATACCCAAGGAAGTGACTCATGCCCCCAATTCCACAGAAAATGCCCTTCTAGCCTCTGTTGCTGTGTTTAGAGTCCAAAGTAGCTATGTCTTATTGCTGTAGTTATAGCTGCATCCAGAGGCCGAAAGGCTAGGTGCACTTTTGGAGGGCTTTGATGCTAACTAAGAAGCTGATTAACCACCATAGAGATTTTAACTGTCAGACTTTTCTGGTTCAGGCACTTAATTGCTAAGCAGCCATGGGCAGATTATTTAATTCATTAAAGGTCTCTCTTTTCTTCCTAGATAAAAGGGGTGTAATAAAACCTCTTAGAAGGGTTACTAAGAACCAGTGACATTAAAATGCATGGAACTCTTGGAAAGGACTAGGCTTATAATGAAGAGCTTGATAAATGTTAATTTACACTAACTTCTGCTTATTCAAATGTATAATTATTTAAATACATACAGAGATATTATTTCATTATAAAAATATAATGAAAACTCATGTACTCACTACCCATGTTAACAAGACCAATATACGCATATGTAATTAGAACTTCATTTATACTAGATCTCTTTAAGAACAACATCCACTTTCCACATAGGGCATAATCAGTGTCCTGGAATTGGTTTTTAAGAATCCCATAAATTTCTTCATACTTTTACTGGATTAGATCTGATCCTCAAGCAATATGCTATTATTTTGCAACTCTTTAAACATTAAGCAGTGCCATATTTTGTTTCTTCTGAGACTTTTTATTAACTCTTTTTGCTTTTATCATTACTGTGTCTTTAATTCTTTTACTTAAAAAATCTATTAACAAATTCCACATTATTGTCAAATCTCAATTTAATCATGTTTCTTAATGATTAGACTTTCCCTTATGACAATGTTGCATTGAATAAACTTCTATGTGTCCATGTCAAGGTTTTTTTCAAGGTATTTATCCTTGAGTTGAATTGCTCACTTATAGACATTAGCTACTGCCAAATTATGCTCTAAATTGGTCTTGCCAATTTACATTTGCACAGCAATGTCTGTGAGTTCTAATTACTTCACATCATCTGTCATGTTTTGCACTCTCAGGCTTATGATTCATCTGCTTCATGAGTACAAAATCGTCTTTTGTCTGCATGAGAGAAGACTGATTACCTACTCATAAAGTCACTGGGTAACTAAGTGTGAATTTCTCCATCTTCCCACTGTTTTACCGGATTGTCCTTTTTTTAAGTTACATATGAAGACATTTTACACACATTGCAGAAGAATGGGTAGAAAGAATATAAAAGCCCAAGAGAAAAGATACCGACTGCTAGTTCATGCATTCTAGACATGATAGGGAAGTTGCACCAATGAAATATCCACAGCTTGGTAGTCTAACAAGATCTGCATAATGACAAAACCAATTGTCATGCCAAGGTAGATGGGGGAAATTCAGAGTCCCACCTCAAGATGAGGACCTACAGGCAATCAATGGATGCTGAGGGAGGGAGAGTTGGTTTTCTCCAGGGATGAGCTCCTTGAGGTTTTCTAATGCCAAATAGGCAACCCTAAATACAGGTACACACAAGCATTACTAAATGGACTCAGTGCATTTTATACACACACACACACACACACACACTCATGTAACTAACAAGTAAGAGGAAAAGAAATTGAGATGAAGTGGGGGTGAATAGGAGGAGTTGGTGGGAGGCTAGAAGGGATACAAATAATCGAAGACAGAATTCATGTATGGAATTATTAAAAAAATTACACATATTAGTAGTTTCTTAATTTTGTATATTATTGTGCTGGATAGCTTTAGTGTCAACTTGACACACCTGGGTTGAGGGAGCCTCAATTGGGGATCTGCTTCCATAGGACTGGCCTGTGGCCATGTCTGTGGGTCATCTTCTTGATTACTGAGTGATGTGGGAGGGCCCAGCCCACTGTGGGTGGTGCCACCCCTGGGCAGGTGGGCCTGTGTGTCATAAGAAAGCAGGCTGAGCAGGGGCCAGGGGAGCAATTCAGTAAGCAGTGTTCCTCCATGGCCTGTGCTCCAGCTCCCGCCTCTGGGTTCTTGCCCTGACTTCCTACTTTGGGCTCCTTGATGAACTGTGACCCAGGAGACATAATATAAAATAAACCCTTTACTCCCCAAATTGGCACTGGTCAGTGTATTCTGTCACAGCAATGGAGAAACAAACTAGGACAATTATGAATCTCCTCCCTCTCTTCCTCCTTTCCTTCCTCCCCCTGCTCTGATGAGTTTTGATATGAATCCCAGGCTTGCCTAGAACTATGGAGCTTATACAGGCCTCAATATCATGTTAATCCTCCTGCCTTAGCCTCCTGAGTGCTGGCATCACTGGCACAATGAGAAATGGCACACAATGCCAGTGATGCCAGAGACTTATTGTTTCTTTGTATTACAACTTTTGATTAACATAATAATTTCATTGCTAATTGTACTAAAAATTCTAATTTAATTTAAACTAGCTTTCTAAGCATTTGCCATTGATAAACATAGAATCTACTGTTGTTCATTAATTTTACATTTGCAGCTATAATTTGTAGTTTTGTTTCATTTTGCTATAGAACAAGTATTTCTAGTCATTTTATCACTATTATTATAAACATTATTCTGAGAAATATTATATAGAAAGAGTGGCAATTCCTCATTTTGTTGTTAAGTATGGGTAGAATGGGAGTATTGATAGTAGTTTGGGTAATTTTTTTGATTTATTGGGGGAGACAATATTCTTTCTTTAATTGTAAAATACATGACTCAGATTTATAACATTTATTTTATTATTTTTATATGTATGAGTATATTGCCTGCATGTGTGTAAGTGCCCCTGTATTGTGCATTGACCACAAAGGTCAGAAGAGGGTGTTGGGTTTCCTGGAACTGGAGTTATGGACCATTGTTAGCTGCCATGTGGGTGCTGGAAATTGAACTCAGGTCCTCTTCAAGAGTAGTCAGTGCTCTTAACTGCTGAGCCATCTCTCCAGCCCCTCACATTTATAATATTTAAAAAAATCTAAAACGGGGGCGGGGAGCTGGAGAGATGTCTCAGCGGTTAAGAACACTGTTCTTGTAGAAGACCCGGGTTTGAATCCCAGCACCCACATGACAGCTAACAGCTGTCTGTAACTCCAGTTCCAGGGGATCTGACAGCTTCTTCTGTCCTCCATGGGCATTACATGACACGGATGCACTTACCTACATGCAGGCAATACACACATACACATAAAATAAAAATAAATATCTTTTAAAAATCTAAAACTTTGCTAAAATATTGATATGAGAGGATTTACAAAACCCTTAACTGTATTGGTCCTTCACAGATAAGTAAATTCAAATATATGTATAGTTGTTGACATGCAGTGATGCACTGTCTACCAACAGTCAGTTCAGCTTAGGCATCATTTGCTTAGGAAGTATTTACAATTTGTAGAGCTGCAATGCATGATTAAAATGAAAGTGCCGACATTGGTAACACTGTCTAAAAGGTATATAATTGATGCATTTGTTACTCTGAGGATGAACTGCACAGCCATCTCTATTTTTAAACCTCTATTCTCATCTCATTTTCAAGTTAGTAATCTTGCTTCACAACTCATTTAGATACAGTAGCAGTCAAATTAGAAGTCTGAAGTCATCTCCCCAAACCTATCTACCAGCATCACTGATGCCTGTGCACACACATATCACTCTTGGTGGGAGGCCAGCCCCTCCCTTGTGTACCTGGATTCCTTGCCCACTCCCTTACAACCCTCTCTTCTGAGAGTCCACTCTTCACTGAATATCAACGCTTCTCTCTATCAGATCATTCCCGGTAATGTTCATGTAGATTAAAAGTTACTCAAAAAGAAATCCTCAAACTTATGTGCCTCCCTTTCCCTTTCCCTCACTTCTTTTCCATTCATTCATTTATTATCATTAATTCATTCACTTCTGTGGTTTTCTAGAACCATCCTCTCTTTCCCCTCCTTACAGCAAAACTTTCTGAAAGACTTGCTTTTTGTGGGGGTCACTATTCAAACCTCTCATGTCTCTTCATTTGGGTTTTCATTCTCCCCTTATTCCTGAAGCTGACCTCTGTGTAGCCAAAGCTAATGGTCATTTTATCTGAAACTTCGTACTTAAAAGCCTTTGTTTTCATTGTAACACACTTCCCTGGTTTTCCACTTACAACATCTTAAATAAAGAGGTCTCCTCCTCTATCAAGTTTTTTAATGTTGATGGGCCCTCTTCTCTTTCATCCGTTTAGGTAATCTCCTCCTGTCCCCACATCTTTACCACCTGAATGCTCATGATTCCTAAATTATATAGCTGATTGTCTTCCATAATGACATCTCTTCTTGAATTTCTAACAGGCATCTTAAATATGATGTACTCAAAATCCAGCCCTCAATTTACCTCCTCCCACCCCTAAGCCAGGTCTCTCCTAATCCTCTCCATCTCCACTGTAAGGGAGCAATAGTTTGGTGAAAAATTATTAAGATATTTTACTCTCTGTCTTTTAAAATACCACACTTTGCCACTCTTTTGTGCCTAAAAGGTCAAAGGCCAAAAGAGTGAATGTCTTAAGAGAGAATTTTCTCTTTCCCGTCTCTTTGTCTTTTTAACATTTCATGAATTGAGTGTGGAGCACTCAGTACACACAGCTCTTGTGTCCTTCAGGGAAGACAAAGATACTTCCTATCACTAGATTGTAGAGAGATGAGAAGTAAATAGAATTCTAGACATTTTCCCCAAAGAAAATGTGGGAAGGCCTAGAAAGAGAGAGAGAGGATGAAGAGAGAGACAGAAACAGAGAGACAGAGAGAGATAGAGAGACAGGGACGGAGACAGAGAGAAACAGAATAAGTAAATCCATTCTCCTACATTTGGAAAGTAATAAATCCTGTTCTCCACCATTCATTCAAGACTCAGAAAGGTATCTTCTATCTACATATTAACTGCATTGTAGCCAGATCAATATAGCTGCTCAGTAAGGTCAAATAATGAAAGCTATATGGTTAAATTTTCCTGGGCTATTTGTTTCCTATCAATGTAAGGAGCTTATAAGAGAAAAGTCAGGACTCTAGGAAGACAGAGCTCAGTAATGGGATCTGAAGGGTAAATGGCCTGGGTTAGGCCTGACTGGCAGTCACAGACGATCTGAGAGGAATCTATAGCAAGTAAAGGGTAAAGAAAGAATGCCAGTTAGTCCATCAAGGCAACACCCACTTCCCCCACAGAAAAAAACTGCCAGAGTACAGAAGGGTAGGCAGTGGGAAAATGTGTGTAGGGCATTACTATGCCCCAGTCAACAAGAAAACACTTGAACTGACATCCCCACCCTTGACATCACAGGACACAGAGACTCAAGTCCTGGAAGGAGTGGAAGGGGAAGGCCATGGGGTGATGAAGTAGAGAAACTAAGCTTCTTGATGGAGCACTACCTGAAGAAACTACTAAGTTACAGGGTCAGCACTTGGCTGGGTTGAACTTTACATTTCCTCTCTGCCTCCTCCACTCCCCCACCTCATCCCAGTACTAGAAATCAGCAGCTTGTAAAGAAACCCACACATGAAGAATCATGCATTCGCATATATTTGGCTATGAACTCGTAGCCTTGTTACATACCGAATGATATGATCACTCATTCAGCTGTTCAGACTAAAAGCTGGAGTTTATTATTTACTTTTTCTTATGTTTCCCACATCTACAGGCAAATCCATTTAGCTAGATTGGCAAAATGTCTTGAATCTTATCAGGGTTCATGGTCAGTAGGATTCTGCTAGACTCTGAGACACTACTACTTGTCCTCTGAGTACTTGGTCCACTTTTCTTCCATAGTTCAATTCTTTATAATAACCTAAATGAACATTAACAATCTTAACCATATGCCTATCACTGCTTAAAATATTCCCAGTGGGTATTCGCAATTACAATAACATCTTTATTGCAATTAGAATGACATCCCATTGTGGCTGCACATAGTCTGATTCTCAAGATTTCTTCACTGCCGTTTTCCCATTATTTTCTATATTTCTAGCTACATGGGCATTTGCTCCCCATCCCTTTTTATACTTTATTATTAATTAATTAATTAATTACTATTTATTACTTTTTGAGACAGGGTCTTCTTGTAGCCCTAGCTGCCCTAGAACTCACCATGTACACCAGGCTGGACTCCATCTCACAGAGATCTGTCTGTCTCTGCTTCCCAAGTATGCCACTACACTCAGCTATTTATTTTTATTTTTATTTTTATTTATGTGCATGTGTGTGTATCTGTATGACTGTATGGCACCTGTGTGTGTGTATTTGCAGAGACAGGGTCTTCTTGTAGCCCTAGCTGCCCTAGAACTCACCATGTACACCAGGCTGGACTCCATCTCACAGAGATCTGTCTGTCTCTGCTTCCCAAGTATGCCACTACACTCAGCTATTTATTTTTATTTTTATTTTTATTTATGTGCATGTGTGTGTATCTGTATGACTGTATGGCACCTGTGTGTGTGTATTTGCAGAGGCCGGCAGATCCCCTGGAGCTGGAGTTACAGATGGTTGTGAGTTGTCTGCCGTGGATGCTGGGAACCAAACTCAGATCTCCTGCAAGAGCAAGAAGTGCTCTTAATCACTGACCATCTCTCCAGCCTCTCCTTTTGCTTTTTAACAGGCTAAATAATATCTTTCTGCCTTAGGGACTTTGCAGTAGACATTCTCTTCCCCTAAAAAGCTGTTTTTCTTAGGTATTTACAAGGACAGCTTCCTTTCACCCTTGAGTGCCTGGCTCAATGTAACTTCAGGTAACACTTCTGTGACCAACACAATTTAAGGTAGCTCCTTTACTTAGTTACTCTATACCCCAGTGCCACGCTTACTTAATTTTTTTTGCAGCACTTATTATTATCGGAAGTTATCATTGTTGTTCATATTGTCCTCCCACCCTAGAATATAAAGCTCATGACAGCAGTGACCTTGTCTGTTTTGTTCACTGCGGTAATGTTAGTAGCCAGAATTATGCCTGGCATATAACTGATACTTAGTGCTTATTTAATGAATGACTATTAGCTTTACATATATATTGATGGAATACTTGAAAGTCAGAATACATACTCTAAGTTGAAAATATTTAGACTTAATCAGATACTAAGCTAGTCTGCAAAGTACTCATTTGTAAAATCCAGAAATTGGAGTCAAAATATTACTTATGCATTTCAGATCAAGCAATGACAAAACTGGCCTAACACTTATGGGAATTTGCCCCCTACCCAATAACATATCTTGAAGAATAAAAAAGTATGAATAATAATCTAGGGAGGCTTTTATTATAATGATAGAAGAAACATTATTGAAATAAGGCAAGCCCTGTCCTCACACCTCATGTGTTCAGCAAATGTGTACAAAATTTACCACACATGAAATCCTAAAAGATCCATTTGTTCCACTCCCTAGAACTGTGAAAATACTACAAAAATCTCTCACCCTGTTTTGTCTTTTATTCATAACTTTTGGTTTTACTTCCAATATTTTCTACACATTCTGTAAAATATCATTTCCTTTAAGGTTAGCATCACCCTCTGCAACCCATTTAGGTATTAAGAGGCTTGTGGGGCGTACAGGAGAGATGGCAACACTTTCTACAATGTGATTGTTTAAACTGAGTTCTTTAATAACTGATGCAGAAAAAATAGCATTGTTTTGTATGATTTCTATGCTATTTTATTTTGTGTGTGTATGTGTGTGTGTGCATGTGTTGTGTGTGTTATGTGAGTATGTGTGAGGTTTATGTGCACGTGTGTGTGCTGGTATGTGTGCATGTGTACAAAGGCCAGAGGAGGATGTAGGCTGTCCTGCTCTATCACTTTCCTCTTTATCCTCTTGAGACAGGCTCTGTCACTGAACCTGGAGCTAGGCCAGCAGCCAGCAAGCCCCAGCGATCCTTCTGTCTCTGTCCCCAACAAGGCTAGCATTACAGGTCCCTAGGGTCATGCCCAACTTTTTATAAAGGTGCAGAGGATTCAAACTCAGGAACCACATATTTATGAACCAAGTGCTCTTTCCAACTATGCCACGAATCCAGCCTCACGTACATCTCTTTTCTATGTGTAAGTACAACATACATCATGTGGATAGAGATGTCAACATGATGTTGCCTAGTGAAAAAACAGGCCAAGTTGTGATTCCCTATTGATTACTTTAAGGAGCTATATTTTTATGCTTCTTCCTAAAATATAACTCACTTTAAAAAAAATTGTTGATCTTTTTGTGTGTATTTCATACAGAACATCCCAAACAATCTTACTCATCTATATACCCACTTCACAAATGGCACCATCCCATAGCCCTCCCCCCTGGAGCCCATATACTCTGTCATCCCTGTTACTATCCACTATGTTGTCAGTGCCCCCAGCTGTTCTCCAGTGCTTTTCCATTAACTGAATCTAATCAGCCTATCTAGAGTTCCTTGTTTTAGGAAGATCCCCTCTTCCTCATCTAGCAGCAATCAGTTGCCAATATTCCTTCAGATAAGATTGGGGTCTGCTGTTCATTTTCCCAGTTCTATGCTGGGTTACTGTCTGCCTGAGTTTACATAGGACTTCTGTATGCTGACACCATTGCCATAGATCATATGAGCAGGTTCCGAAGAGCTTGTAGGACTCTGTTTCCACATAGTCATGAACCTATTCCCTGGCTCTTACCACCTTTCCACCCTCTCTTCCATGATGGTCCCTGAGCCTTGGGTGGGAGAAGTTTAATAAAGGGGTCCTGTTCAAGGACCAGCATTCAGCAGACTCTTGATCTCTACACTTTGGCTATTTGTGACCTTCTGTGTTCCTGGCCGTCTGCTGCTTGAGGGAGCTTCA
>NW_008360332.1:7270347-7271603 GCF_000622305.1 Nannospalax galili
ATGTGTTGCTGGTGAAGATTTTCTCCCATTCTGTGGGTTTTCTATTCACTTCCTTCAATGCTTCTTTTTATGTACAGAAACTTTTTAGTTTAATGCGGTCCCATTTGTTGATTCATGACCTTGTTTCTTGAGCAATTGATGTCTGGTTTAGAAAATCCTTTCCGACACCTTTATCTTGTAGGAAATTGCCAATGTTTTCTTCTAACAGTTTCAGAGCTTCAGGCTTCACATTGAGGTCTTTGGAGTTGACTTTTGTGCAAGGTGAAAGATAGGGGTTTAATTTAATCTTTTTGTATTTGTTGAGGTTTGTTTTGTGCCCCAGTACATGGTCGGTTTTGGAGAAGGTTCCGTGGGGCACTGAATAGAAAGTACATTCTTTGGTGCTTGGGTGGAATATTTGGTAGATGTCTGTTAGGTCCATTTGATATATGGTATTGTTTAATTCAGATGTCTGTTAATTCTCTGTCCTGTTGACCTATCTAATGGAGACAATGGTGTATTGAAATCCCCTACTATTAATGAGTTGGGATTAATCTGGGTCTTAAAGTCCTGTAGTACAGTTTTTGTGAAGTTGGGTATGCCAGAGTTTGGTGAATATATGTTTATTATTGTAATATCTTCTTGGTTTATTGTTCCTTTGATCAGAATGAAGTGGCCTCTTTATCTCTTCTGATTAGTTTTAGTTTAAAGTCTATTTTGTCAGATATTAAAATTGCAATGCCTCCTTTTTTCTTAGTACCATTTGCTTGGTATATATATATTTTTCTATCCTTTCAGTTTAAGGTAGTGCCTGTTCTTGAAAGTGAGATGAGTTTCTCACAGACAACAAAAAGATGGGTTTTGTTTCTTAATCCATTCAACTAACCTGTGTCTTTTGATTGGGGAGTCAAAGCCATTAATATATACAGTCATTATTGAAAGATGTGTGTTGATTGCCGTCATTTTTTCATTTGTGATTCCTGTCATTTTTAGTTCTGTTCACATTCTTGGTGTAGCTGTGCATTTCCATGATTATGCCTTCATTGACTTTCTTTCCACAACCCCTTGGGTATAGTCGTTCCTTTCTTCAGCTCTTTGTATTGCTTCCAGAACTCTCTGAAGGGCTGGTTTTATGGACACAAAATCCTTCAGCCTATTTATGTAATGGAAGATTTTTCTTTCCCCTTCAACTATAATAGACATTTTGGCTGGATATAGTAATCTGGGTTGGCATCTGTGGTCATTTAACACTGGGAATACTTTGGTCCAGGCTCTTC
>NW_008360332.1:7271792-7350533 GCF_000622305.1 Nannospalax galili
TATTTGTATGGACATGTCTTTCTTTAATTTTGGGAAATTTTCTTCTACAATCCTGTTGAAGATCTTGTCCATACCATTATCCTGAGATTCTTCTCCTTCTTGTATGCCTATGATGCTTAAGTGTGGTCTTTTTATGGTGTCACACAACTCCTGCAAATTCCATGCTTGTGTTTTCTTAAATTTTTCATAATCTTTGCTTGAGTGGTCTAATTCATTCGCTTTATCTTCCAGTCTTGATATTCTGTTTTCCATTTCATTCATCCTATTGGTGAGGCTTTCTCCTGTGTTTCTAATTGGCTTACTGAGTGTTTCACTTCCTTCTTCATTTCAGCCTGAGTAGTCTTCAATATTTCTAACTCTTTTCTGAATTTATTCAGAAGTTTATCCCTATCTTCTTTCAGTTCTTTGATTTCTTTGTTTGTGTGTTCTTTAAATTCCCTGAATTCTTTTATCATGTTTATAATTGTTCTTTTGAGTTCTATGTCCTGTGTTATCTCTAGGGGGTTCTCATTATACTCCTCTAGAGGATTGTTGGTACTTGGTAGGATATATTATTTTGTTTTTTTATGTTATTATTTTTTGTCTGGGACTTTGACATGTGGATTTCTTTTGTAGTTTCTGATTCTTGTATGAGACTCAGGCCTTCCTTTGCTGAGTTTAGGTCTGCATCTTTTTGTAAAATTTATGTGCCTTTTTAGTTTACTTGTTGGGCATTAAAGCTGGTTGGTCTAGGCCTCAGGTTCTCTCTTTATGATTTTATATTGGAGTGGCCAGATTGCTTTTTTCTCCTAAGGTCTGGATCCCTCCAGGAAAGATGATGACCTCAGGAATTTGGGGGCTGGGCTGGCCTGGGAGCAAGGCCCAGGAAAGTTGCTGGTCCCAGGAAATGTGGTCATTCCATGCAGGGATTCAAAGGGAGGTGGGGATGGGAAGAGGCCCTGAGGGCTCCTGGGGACTACTGGGAGGAACTGGTTGGTCTGGATGCAAAGGAAGCAGTGTGGACCTCTGGGCCAAGAGGCAGCCCAGGGGTCTGAGTTCCCAAGACAAGAAATGGGCCAGTACCCAGGCCAGGAGGAGAGATGGGGTGGGGAAGCTGGGAGGCTGAATGAGGCTGGGAGAGTCAAGGCATGGTGAGTGCCACGGGACTTACCTAGGAATGATGCTGGCACCAGGAAGCTGGCAGCTGTGCAGCCCAGTGACGCAAAGGGAGGTGGGGGCGGGCTAAGTAGCTATTTTTTTTTTTCAGAAAGTACTGTATCAAATCTATTTTCTTTTTAACAAATTTATTCATAGTATGTGAATTATATACTATGTCCATTTAAATGTACAAAAGCCTTTATTTTTAATAAGTCCAATTTATCTTTTTTGTTCTTGTGTTTTTAATGTTATCTAAGAACGCTCTGTGTACTCCAAGGCCGTGAAGGTCCACTCCTATGCTTTCTCTAAGACTTTTAGTTACAGCTTTTATGCTTAGGGTTAGGGACTTTTTTGAATTAATCTGCATAATGAAAGGAAGTGTCCAGTTTAATATTTTTGCATGTGGGTAGACACGTACTGTAGCACCATTCTTTAAAAAGACCATTATTTCCTTAGTAGACTTGCTTTGGTATATTGAGTGCATTTCTCATTCAAATTTATTTTATTCTTTTCCTGTAATATACTTCTTCCCTTGATAACTAATAGCCATAGATAGTGTTAAATAAATTTGAAATTATGGAGTGATTCTCATCAGAGATGATGTTCTTTTGCCTGAAATCTACTCTTTGAGTAAACATGCTCCTTCCCATAGCTTCAGAAGTCCCTCATGTTCTGCTTCCTGCCTATTTCTTCAAGTTTACCACAAACAACTTCAGTATTCACATAGCAGCTACTGCGCGTTTCTGAAAATCCCACCTCTGTATTTTGGCCCTTGCTGCTCCACCAATCACAAAGGATCTTCCTCCAGTTCTTGGCATGATGGATTCATTTTAATACTCGAGATCTGATCTTAAACATCCCTTATCAAAGAAAGCTTTCAAAGCTTTAGTAGAACTAGATTCTCTGTGTTGGTTAGTTTTAACTGTCAACTAGACACAATCTAGACACATCATCTAGGAAGAGAACTTCAGCTGAGGAACTGTCTAGATCTGGTTGGCCTTTGGGTATGGTCATGGGGAATTGTCTTGATGGCTTAAATGATGTGGGAATATCTAGTCCACTGTTTCCCTAGTGAGGAGACTCTGAACTGTATAAGGATGAAAAAAGCTGACAGAGTGTAATGAGCACGCAAGCAAGATACCAACAATGATGCGTTTATTCTGTCTCTGCTCTTGACTGTGGATGTGACCAGCTCCCTCAAGATCCTGCTGCCTTGACTTCCCCACATGACGCACTATAATCAGCAATGTGAGCTAAAATAAATGCTAAGTTGCTTTTGGTCAGGGTATGCTTTTTCACAGCAACAGAAATTAAACTAGAATACCATCCTTCACTAGTTATCTTTCCTATTCTTAATCTGTTATTATCTTTCATGACACCATCTTTTAAATTTTTCACTGTTTTGTTATTTTATTAGTTAACTTTCTGTTGATGTGATAAAACATCATGGCCATAGCAACTTATAGAAGGAAAGGTTTATTAGGCTTATGGTTCTGGAGGGATGAGTCCATCATGGCAGAGGAGGCATGGCAGGAGGCAGCTGAAGCAGAAAGCTGAGCATTCACATCTTTAAACAGACACAGAGTAGAGAGAGACAAACTGAACTCTCAAAACCTGCCCCAGGTGTTTCCTTCACCAGGGCTGTACCTCCTAAACCTCCCCAAACAGTGCCTTCAGTTGACCAAGATTTCAAATACTTGAGCCTGTGGAGGACACGTCATTCAAACCACCATAGTTATTAACTTTCTTATTTACATCATTACATTTCCACAACCTCACTGATCTCCAATCTGTTTCCAGTTTTCATTATTTGACCATAAAACCTGTGATTACAGTCGTTATTACTCTTGTTTCTTCACTATATACTGAATACTTAGCAGAATTCTTGGCTCATAGCAAGTAGTAGAAATTTTGAATTAACGACTGGACAAATGTGTTTTATAGAATCATAGTTTGAATAAAAAATTAGAGAGCCAAGTGAATGGTCTTAAAGCTGTAGAACCTTTTCTTCCAAAGAAAGTCTATATAGCGCCTCTGTGTTGATTAGACATACAGAAATCTTTTCTGATGGAAGTAGACTAGAAGGAATAGGGTCACGTTAAGGGAACAGCCACCTTTGAGGTTGTGCACAGCTCCAGCCCCTTCATTATGTGTAATGAATGTGCGAACTCTAAGATGAGCTTTTCTAGCAAGGTGAAGAAGCTCTTCAGTAGGGGCATGGGGGTGGCAGAAGGCCGGGGGCTTGAACACAGCAGTCAGGATTTCTATTTCTGTGTTTCTTTGGATAAAACAATTCAGAACAAAACCCTAACACCATAGTCACAAGAAAACGCGCAGGTACTAAGATTTAGGTATTCATTATCTCTGAATGTGACTTAATGACCCCCAACCCCAAATCTCGATCATTTCTCAAGGTTTCCAAGGAAATGCTAATTAAAACTGAAGCAGATAAAAAAGCATATTTCAATAAATCAAACTGAATTTTACCCTAAAGGAATAAAATAATCTCATTTTAATATGTTCTACTTCAGATTTCATAATTCCATATGTTTAGATCTTTTTAGATACTATGGTGGCAGAATTTTTAAAGGTGGATGACAGACCATAAGTTAGGCAGATGTTTCTTTTCTAATAGATATATGCATTTAGGCAATTGAACATTTTAGAATAGAATTTAAGCATAAAATAAGCATTTTCCCATTTTTTTGTTCAAAGAAGTGTATAGCTTGGATTTGGAATTTGTTTAATAAATATTTCCCTTGCTTTATTGTTTTCAAATTAGATCTTACTCTCAATCATCTAAGAAGGACTTCTTTTCTTGAAAAATAAAAGCTTTCTTTTACTCTCTTGTTTACTTTGTAAAAATCTGAGGTAGCATCTTTGTGACATTGCCCAAGGAACAATTTGAAAAGTGCAAAATAAATCCAACATCAGGCTGTCTGATTAAGCAATAGTTCTTTGGATCATAAAATTCTTTTGAAAAAATATTCTGCGGTATTTTTATTGTGTTTATAAGCTGAAAGGCATTTAAAATTCCAAAGAGAACAACTAAAAGCATAAAAAGGAAACACACATGTGTTGTTGCTAAAAAAAAGTACCAAAGATGTGTACTGCACAGGATTGTTCCTGGGAAAAATTATGAAGCAGATGAAATCTGTGTTTATCATTTTTCCAGGCTTTGTTTGGAGCCCTGTTCCATCTCTGCTGTCCACATCACCAGCTGTCCCACTGCATTGCCCTTCTCAGAGTCCCTGCTGTGCTGTGTTATGGCATGTTTAAGCTCTGCTCTTTTCTTTTTATTTACTTATTAGTTTTTATTTTATGTGTATGAGTGTATTGCCGGAATGTGTGTAAGTGTACCCATGTCATGCAATGCCCATGGAGGTCAGAAGAAGGCATCGGATCCCCTGGAACTGGAGTTATGGATGGCTAGCAGCCATGTGGGTGCTGGGACTCGAACCCGGGTCCGTTGCAAGAACAGTCAGTGCTTTTAACCTCTGAACCATTTCTCCACTCCCTCTTTGTTTTATGTTCTCCTTCCTTAACTCATAGGATTCTGGCAGGGAATCAAACCAGTTGTTTTTAGGAGTCCATGCTAAAGTATAACTTACCAGAGATACATATACACATGTAATTTATGAATACATATACATTAATGTATTATATTATTATATATACTATCTTATTATTATATTATTGTGTGTTAGTGTGTGTGTCTGTGTGTTGGAGATCAAACCCAGGGCCTTGTGCATTGCAGACAAATGCTTTACCCCTTAGCAACATGCCCAGACCTGAAGAACATCCATTTGTCAAGAATTTATCAGGAATCACAATTTCTTGGCACTTGTTACTTTGCTTCCTTCTGGTCTAACTCTGATGCTAATGGAAAAGAAATATATTCTCTAGAAATGATGAAAACTATCAAGAACCCCAGGAAGGCAAAGCATAGGTCCCAAACTGAACATTTGAGTGAGGCTTAGGAGATGCAGAAATTTAAGAATAAAGAGATTACTGTCAGCCCTGGCATGTACGGAATTATCTTGAGTCTAAGGTGTATTATTTTTCAGTTGCAAAATGAGGAATATATGTAAGACCACCAGGAGGATTCTTTGAGAGTAGATGAGTGAGTACATATTGCTTAATGTCTGGACCAACGATGTTTAAGATGGTTTTAGGGAGAATCCGTAAGGCTTTGTGTATGCTGTGATGGCATAAGCATCAAGCTGAGATGTCAGGGCAGAGGTGAATATCCAGTTTCTTACGATGATAGAACTGGAGGGAACAGTGTCTCAAGCTGCTAATGTTCAAGTACAGTTGATGGTTTTGGCTTATCCTCATTCCTTAAATGGCAGTTTGAAATATGCTGATGTAATCATGATTATTTGAGAACATACATTGCAGCACTGGTTTAGTTGTCACTAAATTCAGTGCTGGGAAAGTATGAGTGGTGTGATAGCCACTGAGTGCTTCATTGATGGTATTCACTGTGTTTTTCCCAATTACGTTTTCCTCTTAGTGAGGTAAACTTAACTGAGCTGAGTAGGGCAGGAGTTAGATCACAGGACATCATTGATTTGGAGGTTGAAGTCAGAGGAAGAGAGGCACGGGAAAAACACATAACAAATATTAACTTTGAAGATCACTAGTGAGTCTCCCAGCCTGCCTGCACCAAGAAGTTACGCATCCTTAGTTGCTTAGTCTTTACGGAGCCCTTATGTAGAAATACTGAAGCCCAGAAGCACCGTGGTTTATGAAAGAATGGAAGACAGAGCATGTGCTTCTGAAGAGATTTCTTCCCTAGAGATGATCTCCACAGCTCAAAAGACAACCTTGAAATCTTTAAAAGGGTGATTTCCAGAATAGAGGAGAGAAATTCTCTCTCTCTCTCTCTCTCTCTCTCTCTCTCTCTCTCTCTCTCTCTCTCTCTCCACACAAACACACAATCTCTTTTGATAACAAAGTGTGTGTGTGTGTCAGGATCATAAGTGATGACTTCCAAGAAAGGAACAGTCTCTAAAGTAAAGGAAACTTAGAGAAGTAAAGATAGAATAAACTCCCATGTTTAAAGATATTGGAAAAGAAAGAGAGATTAGTAAAGTTTTAACAGAGCAAAATGAAAGACCAAAAAACTGTGTGCGGAAGAATCAAACAAATGTCATAAGTGTTTATACAAAAGAGAAGCTCCTCTCGTTCTTTACTCACATCTTATATTTGCCTCAAAGTGAGAGAATTTGTTCACTATGACATTTAGAATTTCCCTTAAAGTAATATTATTCAGGGCCAGATATTGGTAGCTTACTGGATACTTAGAAAGACTTTTATTTCTGGAGCTAGTATAATACTTTATAACAATACTGTGAGTTCTATGAATAAAAATCCAAAATATTTACACAGACTAAATCTGAGACAACAGAAACATTCACCTCGAATGCTTTATGACAGAAATTCCAGTCTATGCTTTGTTACTCATTCAAGCCACAGTTCAAACCTCAGATACCCACTAGATATATAAGGGGGTCAAAATTCTCTCTCTCTCTCTCTCTCTCTCTCTCTCTCTCTCTCTCTACAGGGTCTCATATATCCTAGGCTGACCTCAAACTCTGTGGCCAAAGATGTCGTGTGTGTGTGTGTGTGTGTGTGCGTGCGCACACGCGCACGTGCACATGTACATATAAGCACTGAATTAATATTTGAAATGAACCCAGCAGTGCTTACCGGAAGGCCCATTTGACCTGGTTCACCCAAAGGCCCTGCAGTTCCTTGTAAGCCAATCTCTCCTTTTTCTCCATCCTCTCCAGGAAGTCCCCTTCCTCCTGGGGTCCCCTAGAACCCAATAGAAGATATTTTTTTAAAGGAATTCAGTGAATTATGTCATACTTAGTAAGCATGTTTCTGTTTGGAACACAAAAATAATTATGGCTGACCCTTTAGAGCTTTCGTTTAACATTATACGCTAGGGCTGGGCATATATATAGCTCAGTTACTAGAGTGCTTGCCTAGCACATAGAAAGTCCTGGGTTTGATTTCTAGCCCCAAATGAACTCCTGTAATGTCAGAATTCAGGAGGTCGAGGCAGGAGGAGCAGAAATTCAAAGCTATCCTCAGGTTATATTGTGAGTTTGTGGACAGCATGGGATATATGAGACTTTGTCTCAAAAAATATGTGTCGTTTACCTTTAATCCATCTTTTCCTTGGAGACCCTCTTCTCCGGGAGCTCCTGGTTCACCCTATTTCGTTTTGTAGCAGAAAATATAAGATTAATTTTTTTGACTATTTCATTTATCTTATTTTATATCTTGTTCCTAGCGTGTTTAACTTGTATTTATGTATTTCTCCTTCAACTTTAAAGAGGATTCAACAATGTAATAAGTATAGTTTAATTCGCCTTGAATAGTTCTGGAGATGACAAATTGACAGAGTCTTGCAAATTCAAATACAAAATGGTTCCAGAATACTAATACAGTTTAGATAATTAAAGGCAATACATTCATTTGGAGACTCTGGAAATTTATATGTGTTGCTGAGGAATGTAAATACTGCCATCTAATGAATTAGAGTTTATTGCTATAACGAATTTACATGGGTTAATAGAACTTGATTCAGTTATGATCATTACCAGACTGAGTTTCTATAGTTTCTCCCTTCAGAGAAGCAAAGTTTAAGCTCAAGGCACAGCAAGAGGCTGCCTTTTAGTTATGGAACTTGCAGAAATATAGACCATAGTTTATGAGGTCCAGCATTGAAACTCTTTTTTTTTTTTTGTTTGTTTTTTTTTTGTTTTTTTTTTGAGACAGGGTCTCCCTGTAGCCCCAGCTATCCTGGAACTCACTATGTAGACAAGGCTGGCCTGGAACTCAGAGAGATTGCTTGCCTCTGCCTCCCAGTTGTTTATAACTTTATAAACAACAATCTTTATAACTAAATTAAATTAAAGTGAATTAATCAGTACTTATTAATAGGTGTATCATATTTCCCATTAATGACTCTTTTATTAAGCCCACTCCACTCTTAACCACCCCCCAAAAGAAAATGCAAAGCAACAAACCGGATGCAAAAATGTGTCTCCCTACTTTGTCTTTTAGTGAACAAAGACCTTTTAAAATTGTCTGAGATAGGGCTGGAGGGATAGCTCAGCAGTTAAGAACACTGACTGCTCTTGGAGAAGACCCAGATTCGATTCCCAGCACCCACGTGGCAGCTAAAAGCATCGATAACTCCAGCTCCAGGAGATCCGATGCCCTCTTCTGACCTCCGTGGGCATTGCATGGCACGGATGCACCCATCTACATGCAGGTAATATTCTCATACACATAAAATAAATAAATAAATAAATAAATAAATAAATAAATAAAAAACTATCTTGGACATTGTTATCCTGGGAAAAGCAATTTAGTCAAAAGCTGTCTGTACTATTGTAACTCCTCTAAGCTATCAAATTACAATATAATAATTTCTTTGTATCTTATTAGCTTCACATGACTCCACGGTATTTTTTTAAAACATAAATTAAATTTCAATCTTTCACCTGCCTGACAGCGATTTGTGAATTTCTTTATCACGCTACTCTGAGTGGCAAGCATAGTGATTATGCAATTTTGGTGAGAGTGCTCCACACACCTGGCTTTGAGAAAAGGCATTTAGGATTCCAGATGCCTACCATAGAATGTAAATAGTGTTCAGTGTGCACCTTTTGAAGTTGAGAAACCAAAGACAAATATTTTGCCGTGCATCAGAGAGGTTTACTATGCTATATTTCCATGTGCTTAAGGGTGGTAAGTTTTGAGTCCCTCAAACAAGTAGGGCAGTGTATTAAACGGGTTTATTGTAGGTACTCACTCGTAACCCTGGTTCCCCAGCTGACCCAGTACTACCCGAAGGTCCAACATCTCCCTGAAGAGACAAAGGGGAAAATAAGGCATTTTTCATTAAAATTACGTGTTTAATTATGGAGTACATGTTGTCAAAGGATGGTCTTCAAAAGTACTTCCGGTTTCTATCAGCTGGTGGTCATCTGCTTCCAAGAGGGGATTTGTTTGGTGAGAGTTTAGAGATACCTTTCCCACTTATATTTTAGAGTAGTTACCTTAGCACCAGGTTCACCTTGCAGACCAGTTTCTCCCTCAATGCCTGGAGACCCCTAAAGAGAATAAGTTGACACCTTAGAAAGGTAATAACCCATCAGAAGATGGCTGTAAGGTTTAGTTCAAAGGCAAGACATCTGTGTCCGGAAGAGGCTTTTTTACTGCCTCGTTATAAACTTCTAAGCATGAGACTAGATGTTTTCTGGAATTCTCTAATAGTTCAAATGCCAAAAAGAACTTCAACTGAAACCAAGCCTTTTAAACCCATTTTTTCCCCTAATCTTTCATCTTTGAGAACTTAGAGAATGTAGTAAAATAATCTACTTCTTACTTCAAGTTTCCTACTCAAAAATACAAAAGCGTTCCCTCACCTTTAATCATCACATCATTTTATCTATGGCTCTTTGACTTCCTTAAGAACAACTAATTTTCCCATATTTTTAATAAAATATGTCACACGAACACAAGATGAATTTATCACATTAAAAAAAGAGATTTAGCACATTAAAAATGATTTTTTCCAGACTTTGTTCATGGTGAGTCCAGTTTTGCTGGGGAAACTTTTAGTTATTTTGCGGTGAAAACAACCAACTTCTTGCCATCTTTGGTTGTTTCCAAGATCTTCAGGTCTTACATTTCCCGTTACAGTCTTTTCATCTCCCAGCAACGTCTGTCTTGTTTTGGAGCTCGCTGTGTGTCCCCCTGCCCTGTCTTCCGTTATTTACTCTATTCCCTCTGTCTCTCCCTTTCTCTGATTTTCTCTCCTCCCCCTCTTTTTTCTATCTCTTACTTTTCCTCTCCTTCCCATTTCTTTTATTTCAGAAATTCCTCATTTATGCATAGCTGACACACTTTCTTATAATTATTAGAGATCAAAATAATTTTATGTTATTTCACGGTCTTTTAGATGGAAGCTCAGTTTTTCTTTTTCATTCAGCTTCTATATTCCACATTTATTTATTTATTTATTTATTCATTTATTTATTTAATTTATTTATTTTTGAGACAGGGTCTCCCTGTAGCCCCAGCTGGCCTGGAACTTATTATGTAGACAAGGCTGGTCTTGATCTCACAGAGATCTATCTGCCTCTGTCTCCAGTGTGCTGGAATTAAAGGTGTGCACCCCATGCCTAGTCACATTTACTATTTTTTAAAATAAAGTAAAATTATATAACTGAATAGAAGAGATAGACAGATATGAAAAGTTCAGTTCTACTCAGTGGAGGAAACTACTTATCTTTGTTTGTGGTTCTTTAGAGTTTACTTCTATAATTGTGAACTTAGAGGCAGATTGCCCGTTTCTGAATCTAGGATCAACTCCATACAGCTACTGCTCTTAGTTTCCTTGTCTGTAAACAAGGGGCAATAACTGTACCTACCTCATGAAGTTGTGAGAATTCATGAGTGCAGAACATGTAAATGCTGCCGGCCACATGGAAAGCAGGCTACGATGGTCAGGCATCATCACTACTGAGGATACAGTGCAAACTCAGGGTCCTCCCTCACTTGCCTTTAGTGAGGTACATTTCATCTTTCACGTGCCATTGGATAGTTTGTTTTCTGCTGTCCTCAATCATTGCTTAAAACCACGATGTTTTCCTCAAGTCATCTACAGTACTTTGAATCCTTACCATAACAGCATCTTATCTAGTCTCTTAAAAATTTCAAGCTGTGCAGTGTGATCTCTCTGTGCTTTCTTCAGGCTCATAGGATATGGCATAGTGTTGGCTATAATCGTTATTACCAGGTCAGATGGAAGTCAGCCTCTGCTATTCGTCAGCCACCTGCCTTGGGCAGATCAAGAGACCTTTGCTTCCTCACAGCCTTCTTTCCTGGACTCAGGAAAAGGCACTGCCACCTCTGCCATATAACCTAGAAAGCTGGGAATAATTTTTAACGTCTCTTCCTTCTTTTCTTTCCAAATTCCACAAATATGAAGGATCTGTAGAATTTATATAACGAATATGCTTACTGTTTTAGTGCCGTCTCCAATCATTTCAGCTCAGTAGTTCCTTCCTTCCTTCCTTCCTTCCTTCCTTCCTTCCTTCCTTCCTTCCTTCCTTCCTTCCTTCCCCTCTCTGTCTCTGTGTCTCTGTCTCTGTCTTTGTTTCTGTCTTGCTCGCTCACTCTCTCGCTCTGTATTGTGACAGGATCTCACTCTATAGGTCAGATCGACTTGGAGCTCACTATGTTTCTCAGGCTATCTTTGAACTTTCAGGAATTTTCCTGCCTTAACTTTTTGCTGGGATTATAGATATGAGCCACCAGACCCAACTTCAACATCTTTTAAAAAACATGTAGATCTGTCTTTACTTTGATCTGCTCAAAGGTACTTCTTATTCAACTTCTAGAATTAGTTTTCCAAAATAAATCTGTCATCACTGCCTTGTTCAGGCAACAAACAGCTGGGGCATGAGGGGAGTTGGTGGAGGCACAAGAGAAGGTCAGACTTTGCAGTAGAGATGAAGAGGGAAAGGTAGATTTAGCACAATAGGGGCTTACTCAAAGAGAAAAGATACCTGGAGAGAGTGAGGTGGGAGAAGGAGCTTAGCATGGCTGTCCGGGTGGGCTTGTTGGGGAGAAATAGTCAGTGATGGGGTGGAAGCAGGAAGAGTAGGAAAGTGATGGGCTTAGCTTAGATATTTTGAATTTGAGATGTTTGTGGGATATCTAGGTGGACATTAGAAAAACCAGGAAGGCAATAGCTAGTGTTCAGAGAGAGGCATGAGTTAGATCTTTTAACACAATATTGGGGATTTAAAGGGATCGTGATGGTGAAAGTAGAAGGGTAGTTTACTGTCAAGACTGAAAATGACTAATGAAAAGGTAAAGTGAAGATGCAAGAAAGAATGGCTTGACAGAGGTCAGGGAAGCAGAGAGAGGTAGGGGAACCATGCATATTTACACTAAAGTTAGCAATAGGAATAAAGTAATTGGATTTTATAATGATAACAAATCCCGTTTATTACTCCAAATTCTATGGTAAACAGGGTGACCTCAAGCCTCTTTATTTTCTGAAGGATATAGTGTCCTAGAGTGGAGAACTATCAAGTCAGTTCTAATCTGTGAAGGGAAATCTTTACTTTTTGTTCTGGCATTTGGATGAGTTAATCGTTAGAGAACTTTATATGAATGAAATTAGCTACACAAAATAATTATTTCTGCTCTTCATGAAATGTTAGGTTTTATTTTCCACATATGAAAAAAATGTTGTAATACTGTTCTTCACAAAATATACTTAATATATTAACTGCACCTTGTTTAACAAGTATTGAGTATTAAGGGACAAGAATGAACCACAGAATGTTACCTCCACACCCATTTCTCCAGGAAGTCCAGCATCACCCGGTAGTCCTCGTGGTCCCTATGTTAAAATAAAATTGAAGATCTAAGGATGAAAGTTTATTCCCTTTCAATATATGCATCTCAATATGAAATTAGTAATATGACAGACATCTTAATACATCGTGATTATCACTATATAGAAATAGAATTATATCTTCAGTTGATTCATCTGTGTTGTTTCATGAAAGATGTTAAGCTATGCTTTTATTCAAAAGAAAAAAAAAGAACAGAGTGCTGTTCACATTTTATTCGTTAATTCACTAATTTATTCAATAAACATTTATCAAATACCTAATAATTATTAATGTATTGTCCTAGCTAACTTTAACTGTCAACCTGACACAGCCTAGATTCACCCAAGAAGGAAGTCTTAATTGAAGGATTTCCAAGATCAGATTGGCTGTAGGCAGGATCCCAGGGGGTGTCTTGATCATTAATTTACACAAGAGGGCCCAGCCCTCAGTGGGCCGCACCATTCCCTGGGTGGTGGTGCTGGGCTGTACAAGAAAGCCTGTCAGCAAGCCAGCAAGCCACATTCCTCCATGATTTTTGCTTCAAGCTTCTGCTTGAATTCCGGCCCTGACTTCTCCCAATGATAGACTGTAGCCTGTCAGCTGAACTAAACCCCTCCTCTCCTAAGTTGCTTTAGGTCAGAATATTTTAATCATAGCAACAGACTGAAAGTAGAACACGTACTAAGGGCTTTCACAACTTACCTTGTTTAATGGTATGATAATAATACAGCTATTTAATAAACCTGGCAAATATGTGACAGAAATATTTTAAAGGAATAAATCTATGATTTTTTTTTCTGTCTCTACAGTTTTACCTTTCCCAGAACACCACAATGCTTGAATCATATAATACAGAGCCTTTCATATTGGCTTCTTTTTAAAACTATTTTATTATTTTTATTTTATGTGTATGCGTGTATTGCCTGTGTGTAGGTAAGTGCACCCATGTCATGCAGTGCCCATGGAGGACAGAAGAGGCTGTTGGAGCCCCTGGAACTGGAGTTACAGACAGTTGTTAGCTGTCATGTGGGAGCTGGGATTCAAACCCGGGTCTTCTGTAAGAACAACCAGTGTTCTTAACTGCTGAGCCATCTCGCCAGCCCCAGATTAGCTTCTTTTATTCAACAGTATGCATTTGAGATTTCGCAAAGAATTTTTGCTTGATAACTCATTTCTTTTTTAAAACAATTAAATTAGCTAATTAATTTTTATGTATGAGTGTCTTGTCTGCATGTATGTCATTCATGCAATGCCGGAAGAGGTCACTGGATACCCTGGAACTGGAGCTAGAGATGATTGTTAGCTGCTATGTGGCTGGGAACCTGGGGACCTGGGAACTAAACCCAGGTCCTCTGCTAGAGAAGCCAGTGCTTTTAACAACTAAGTCATCCCTCCAGGCCTGTATTCTATATCATGAGTGGGTACTGGATTTATCAAATCATTTTCCTGGATGCATGTATATGACACTGTATTTTCTTCTTTAGCCTATAAAGGTGATAGATTACATTGATTTTTCTAGTGTTAAACTACTCTTGCACACCTGGAATAAATCCTACTTGGTCATAACATATAATCCATGATGTTGGATTTGATCTCCTAATGTTTCATTGAGGAATTTTGCATTTTATATTTATGAGTGATATTGGTTTTCCTTTCCTTGTAATAGATTTGTCTGGTTTAGGTACTGGATAATTCTGGCCTCATAGAATGAGTCAGGAAGCAATCTTCTGCTTTCGTTTCCTGGTTGAGATAGTAGAAAATTAACCTCATTTGTTTGTTCATTTGTATGTGATGAGCAGTGAGAACTTCATTTCTGATGTCAGTAGTTTGTGTTTTCTTACTATTCCCTTGATTATCCTGCCCAAGGATTAATTTTATTTATTCTTTAAAAGTATTTTTATTTTTATTTTATGTGCATAAGTGTATTGCCTGCATTTATATAGGTTCACCATGGTCATGAAATGTCCACAGAGGTCAGAAGAGAGTATCAGACCCCTGGAACTGGAGTTACAGGTAGTTGTTAGCCACCATGTGCGTGCTGGGAATCGAACCTGGGTCCTCTGCAAGAGCAACCAGTGCTCTTAACCACTGAATCATCTCTCCAGCCCCTTATTTACTTTTGTTTTTAATTGATTTTTTTCTCTATTATTTCCAAGCTTTTTATTGTTATTATTTATTCTGCTTGCTCTATATTTAATTTGCTCTTCTTTCTAAGGTGGAAGCTTAGATTATTGCTTTGAGATCTTTCTTCTAATATTTCTTCTAATATTTATCTTACAAATTTCCTTCTAATTACTATTTTTAATTTTTCTATTCTTTGGAAAATTTCATCTATATGTACAATATATTTTGATCGTAGCTACTCTCATTACTTTCCTCTAGCTCCTCCTGGAACCCCAACATGTCTCCCTCTTAATTTATGTCCTCTATCACTTTAAAAATTAATAATCCATTGAGTCCAATTAGTGGTGTGGGGCTATTCACTGGGTATGGGTAGCCTATCAGAAGTCATACCCCCAAAGAAAAGTGATTTCTCCTCCCCCAGCAACCATCAACTTCCCATAGCTCTTTAGCTAGGGGTGTGGCTTAAGGAACCTCTCCCCTAACCACAATAGAATTTTGACTGGTTTGATTTTGTTCAGATAACCACAGCAGCTAGTAAGGTGTATTTTCATTTTCATTTAATTAAAATAATAAAAAATTCTCCTGATATTAAAAATATTAATTATTATTAGTGTGTGTATGATATGTGTAAATGTGTGGTGGTCCCTACATGCCACAGTGTACATGTGGAGGTCAGAGGACAACCTGCAGGAGTCAGTCTTCTTCCACTGTGGGTTCCAAGAATGGAACTCAAGTTGTCAGGCTTACAAATGTTTCTACCTGCTGAGGCATCTTATCAGACTGAGACTTTTTTTTGATCAGTATATTATTATTATTATTATTATTATTATTATTATTATTGAGACAGAGTCTCCCTATACAGCCCTGACTTGCTCGGAGCTTACTATGTAGAGCAGGCTATCTTTGAACAGCAATTTTCCTGCCTCTGCCTCTTGATTACTGACATTACAGAGGTGTGCCACCGCACACAATTTTAAGACTTATCTTAAAAAGGTGATGCATGCCTTTAATTCTAGTACTCAGGAAGCAGAGGCAGATGGATCTCTGTGAGTCTGAGGATACCTTGGTCTACATAGCAAATCCAGGCCAGCAGGTGCTACATAGTGAGACCCTGTCTGAAAAACAAAAACCAAAAGAAACAGTGTGAGAGTATCATATCACTTTATTTCAGAGGTGTATAAAAAAGGAAGCGACTTGACTAAGACCCCTGGTGGGAATTTTTTTTAGAAGTATAAAGGCTAGATTATAGGGAGTCTCCCTATAGCTCTAGCTGGCCTGGAACTCACTATGTAAACCAGGCTGGCCTTGAACTCACAGAGATCCATCTGCCTCTGCCTAACGAGTGCGGGGATTAAAGGCGTGCGCCACCACGCCCGGCTTAACATATATGTACCCTGTTGTTGGATAAAGGGTTGTTTTTCTTTTGCTCTCCACAGAAATTTACTTTATTTGTTAAATTATGGTCTACAGTTCTCGGTTTTCATTACATTTACAATAGGTCATGTCCCTAGGTTCTCTTGCACTACAAAAATAAGCACAGCCTAACGAGAAGTATGGGGGACCTAAGGGACCAAAAGAGGTCCAAGATGAATGGGTCCTAAATAAGCCCCTCAAAGACCCTGCACACTCAAATCTCTGCATCTCACAGCTAGTGTGGGCTTAGCTGGGCTTGACAGCAAGGGAACTCTGAGTTTACCCACTGAGAGATGTCCCTGTCTGCTCTTCACATCAGTGCAAGGAAGTAGAAATACTTAAGAGGATGAGAAAGCAGAAATAGTGTATTTGATCAAAGTGAAGACAAGGCTGATACCTGTTCATCCAGGCAAACCACATGTCAGACTACTGAATTAATTTGCCTTTGATTTTTGACAATCTGTCTCAACACATAGCAGCCAATGTCCTTTCTGAGCAACATAGTATTTGCTGTGTGTGCCTCAGATACCTGTTGCTGAGTGTGTTTTCGTCAACTGTTGTATGTATGCACACAGGCTCTGTAGACCCCAGGTTGAGTCCCATTCACTGTTGACTGTTCTTCCTCTCTGTGCTGAGGTTGGCCATATACTGTCAAGGGCAGAATACACTGCATGAGTCATATTTGTGCCAAGCCACTGACCTTGCCTCTAAGACTGTTATTATCTATTTATTTATTTATTTTTTCTTGAGGTGAATATGTCAAGAGTGGTTTTGTGAGAACACAGTGTGCTGGTTTTTCCTTTCCTTAACCTTGAAAGCCACTACTGGTTCAGGTTGCAGACTTTCTTAGCAAATCAACCCAAAAAGCAGGGTTTGGCTTGAAATCAGATATGGCCAAAAATAAACTCTAAGTTTCAAAATATTGCTAAAACAATTTGTTTTTCATCTTTATATATATCAATTCTCTGACTAACATCTATGTTTTGTTCATGGGCTCTGAATCTGATTTTAATTTGTAACAGAATTCATGTTTTGGTTACAGAAGAGGAAGTGGTCAGTCCAAAGGTAGAGGAAGTGGTCAGCCCAAAGGTATCCAGGAGATGGGGTTAACATTTGACTCCATGTCCCTCTGACCTGTGCCCACTCTAGTTAGGAATGAAAATGCTCAGCTGTTGTTCATTAAGATACAGTGGAGCAGGTAAGAGGTCTTGGTCTAGCTCACTGACATTCTGGGAACTGCAAACCTAATTACTGTCTTAATTCATGGCTCTCCTTTGGCTGTATTTTACATTCCTGCCTCACAATGATCTGAGTTTGAACAGAATATAGTTCTTCACCTTTACCCTTAAGCTTAACTATGCACTTGCCTTAGCCAAGGAATGTTAGTGGAGGCAATGGGCTTGAAATGTGTCTGGGTCACTTGTTATCTTTCACTTTGTCATTAGAGTCAAAGAACATTCTCTGGCCCTCTGTAGTCAACTAACATGAGCTCAAAATATGGCAAATAGAGCAGGCCATACTTTGAGCTCAGCCAAGACGAACCTAGTCAAGTCTAAGTACAGTTCACCTCAGATCCATGAATGAGCAAAGTCTAAGTTTGTGATTATGATCCACCATGAGCTCATCAAGGTTGGCTGGTAAACAGTTAACTGATGTGTCAGGCCACAGAGGGATGGTAAAGGGATACTTGGATTGCAGCATCAATATGACACAGTTCTAAAAGGAGGCATGGTTTCTGAGGTGGCAGAACAGCACAGCTCTGGTCATGATGCCAAGGAAACAGATAGAACCAAGATGGAAGAGGGAAGAGAGAGAGAGGGAGGGAGAGAAGAAGAGAGGGAGAGAGGAGATATGAGAGAAGAGAGACAGTAGAGAGAGAGAATGTACCTAAGATGAGGTATTTCATAGATGTCAATTAAATCTAGTCAATTAAGAACTGTTTAATGATGTACTGCCTCATGGATTTCTAGGCTACAGATAAATATTAATGTATATGTTTATAAAAAGTATAATAGATTTGTCTATTTTTCCGAGAGTTTCACTGACTTTTGTCTCACATATTTTGGGACTGCTGTGAGGTACACACACACACACACACACACACACACACACACGCATACTATTATGTTTTCTTGTCTTCCGTTACCGTCATTTAACACTCCTTTTCACTTTAATGAATTAAAAATATTTTAAATTTATTTTTATTTTATGAGTGTTTTGCCTGAATGTATGTAAGTGTACCTACATTGTGCAATTCCCATGGAGGTCTGAAGAGGGTGTCAGATCCTTTGGAAATGGAGTTAAAGTTGCCTGTTGGCTGCTGTGTGGGCTGGGAATTGAACCTGGGTTCTCTGCAAGAGAGCCAGTACTCTTAACCACTAAGCCATCTCTTTTGCCCCTTTGATGAATATTTTTTCTTTCAAATTGAATATAATCACTCAAGCTTTCCTTTGATTAATGTTAGTCTGATGCATTTTTCCATCCCACTTTAAAAATATATCTATGCCTACATACTTAAAGTGAGTTTCTTGGAAACATCAGACAATTGGTTCTTACTATTTACTTTTTTTTGTTTGTTTGTTTTTTGTTTTTTGGTTTTTTTTTTTTTTGAGACAGGATCTCCTTGTAGCCCCAGCTGTCCTGGAACTCACTATGTAGACCAGGCTGGCCTCGAACTCACAAAGATCCACCTGCCTCTGCCTCCCAAGTGCTGGGATTAAAGGCATGCGCCACCACGCCCGGCTTACTATTTACTTTTTAAATATTTTATTATTTTTATGTGTATGATGTATTGCCTGCATGTAGATAAGTGCACCCGTGTCATGCAATGTCCACAGAGGTCAGAAGAGGCTGCCGGATCCCCTGGAACTGGAGTTAAGGACAGTTGTTAGCCTTCATGTGGTAGCTGGGGTTTGAACCTGGGTCTTCTGCAAGAACAGCCAGTGTTCTTAACTGCTGAGCCATCTCTCCAGCCCCTCTTATTATTTTCTTTATTATTTTTTATTTTATATGTATGAGTGTATTGCCGGCATGCAAGTAGGTGTACCCATGTCATGCAATGCCCATGGAGGTCAGAAGAGTGTGCCACATGGGTGCTCAGGTCCTCTGCAAGAGCAGCCAGTGAACTTAACCACTGAGACATCTCTCCAGCTCCTCTTATTATTTTCTTAATCCACTCTGGCAAGCTCTGTCTCTTAATTGGTGTATGTAGACCACTGACATTTAAAGTGACTGCTCCTAGAGTTGGGTTCACAGCCATTATATTTATTACTGTTTTCTATTTTTGCATTTGTTCTTTCTCCTCTTGTGTGTGTGTGTGTGTATGTGTGTGTGTGTGAGTGTGTGTGTGTATGCGTATGTACATCTGTGTTTGCCGCAGCATGCAGTATGGAGGTCAGGGGACAACTTTTGGGAACTGGATCTCTCTTTCTACCATGTGAGTTCTGGGTATTGAGCTCAAGTTGTCAGGCTTGGTGGTGAGGGTCTTTACCTGCTGAGCCATCTCTGCAGTCCCAGCTCTAATTTTAACTCTAATTGTGACTCAAATTCTTGGTATTGTTTTCGGTCTTTTATTTTTTCTTTTCCTCTTTACTTTTAATTAAGGATTTTATATGATTCCATTTTCTCTTTTGTTTTAGCATACAAATTATACTAGCTTAAAAACTTTTAAAGTGGTTACACTAGCTTTTGTAATATACATGTAAAGCTAACCGAATCCATTTTCAAATCATGCTGCCATGTCACTGGCCAGGCCAGCACTTACCACACCCCTCTCTCTCGTTCCTCTTCCGACTGCTGCCATTCATTTGTACATTAAACACATCATTACTATTATTTTGCACAAAAATCTATTTGATGAATTAAGAACAAGAAAATGAAACCTTTTATTGTAGTTTCAATTACCAATGTGAAAATTCTAAAACCTTTGCTATATAGCTTTCTGGTGATTTCCCCATGAAAACTGTTTTTTGCCTTTTTTTTTCTTTGTCTTATATTTTATCAAGGGAAAGCTGAATATGATGTATCCACATAAAAGTAACCGAGGTAAACATGCCTTTAATTTAAGATTTACGTTACCTGTTGAGAGTGAGAATAATGCTTGTTGTTGTGGTGCCTGATGCTAAAATTCCCTCCAATGTCACTGCTTTTGACTACTTCCTAGGGATGCCTACTTTCTTTAGACCTTCCTAGGGATGCCTTAAACCGAACCTGTGTCTCTGATTTCTCAGCTCTAGTTTCCTTTAATTAAACAGGAGCCCTGGTGTACTTTGGGGCAGTGTGGGAGAAGGGGAAGCAGCCAATAGTTCTATGATTAGCTTTCAATCTTTTAGTGAATCTGTGCTGATTTACCAAGAGAAGGGAGGGAGGGAAGAAGGGAGTGATCAAAGGGAGGAGGGAGGGAGAGAATACAAAGAAACAGGAGGGCTGGAGAGTTGAGTCAGTGCTTAAGAGCACTGACTGCTCTGCAGAGGACCTGGGTTTGAGTCCCAGCACCCACATAACAGCCAATAACTCTCCTAACTCTAGTTCCAGAGGACTTGATGCCCTCTTCTGACCTCCAAGGGCAGTGCACAACATGGATGCATTTTCACACATACAGGCAATCCACTTATACACATAAAGAAAAATAATAAAATGCTAAAACCCCAAAGAAACAAAAGGAAAGTAAAAACCCTATTTTATTCCTGTTGGAGGGCATTGTATATAGTTGCAGGCTATACACTGTACAAACCTAGGGACATTTATATCAATTTAGCATTTATTAAGCACTTTCTTTTATTTTGTATATATGACTAAAATTGAAATCAGGGGTCAGAAACCTCTTTTTGAAGGGTTAGTTGGTATTTGAGGTTGTGGGTCATATAGTCTCCAACCTAACTACTCAACATTGCTGTCCAACCTGAAAGCAGTCACATATAGTGTGACTGTAGTTAGAGAAACTTGATTTAAAAAGCAGGTGACTGGATTGACAGCTATACTTTATTTACTCATCTTTAGGCCTGCACATTTCTAAAGGAATGGAAGATGGCACAGAGATTTAACGAAGGTCATGGTTAGGTCGAAAACTTCTAATTTATGTCTTTAGCCTTTTCTGGATTCCTATTCTCCTCTACCAACATTTGGGAAAATCTGAGTCTTTAAACTTCAGTCTTACATCTGCTAGATAGAAGTTACAGGAGATCATTGCTCTGAATTAAGACTTCTCTCTACACTGACAGAACAGACTAAAATGGAAAGGCACTCATTCAAACATCTCTCAATATGGAAGCAAAAGTCAGGCATAATCTGGTCATCTGAGAAATCAGCAGGGAGTAAGCAACCAAATTGCCCAATAAGCCAGCTTCAATCATCACAGAAATGAGTTCCTCTAGCTTTCATCCCTAAAAAAGGTAACTTGAATGACTAGGTGTCCATCCATCAGTTCTGTCCTGTTACTGTCTGCCTAGCTTTACTTTTCAATGAAAGGAACTTGGAAATCATCAGTCCATTGATGTTTTCTGTTGCCCCATTTCTGTCTATAAAACCTACTCTTCTTCTCAGTTCATTGGAACACTTATTTAAAAAATATTTTGTTTATTATTTTTATTTTATATATATAAGTATATTGCCTGCATGTGTGTAAGTGCACCCATGTCATGCAATACCCATGGAGGTCAGAAGAAGGCATCAGATCCCCTGGAACTGGAGTTACAGATGGTTCTTAGCTGCCATGTGGATGCTGGTAATCAAACCCAGGCCCTTCACAGGAGTAATCAGTGCTCTTAACCACTGAGTCTTCTCTCCAGCCCCAGAACACTTATTCTATGGAATGAAATGTTACCTGATTGTAGAATAGAGGAAAGTCAATTGTCATTGTATCCTTTTAAAAACATTTGTGTGTGTGTCTGTGTGTGTGTGTGCGTGTGTGTGGTGTGTGTGTGCGTGTGTGTGTATGTGTACAGGAAAGCAGGGGCAGGGGAGGGGAGGAGGACTTGCCATAGAGCTTGCATGGAGGTCAGAGGACAATGCATGGGAGTCATTTCTCTTCCTACTATGTGTGCTCCAGGTATAGGACTCATGTTGTCAGGCTCAGCAGCAAGCACCTTACCCACTGAGCCATCTTACTGGCCCCATTATGCTGCCTTTTTCTTTAAAGTCTTACTATGTAGGCCTGGCTGGCCTGGAACTCACTACCCACTGCTGTGTGGATCAGGATGGCCTTAAACTCACAGAGATCCTCCTGCTTTTGCATCTCGAGTGCTGGGATTAAACCACCATGCCTGGATCCCATCAAGTCTTTTGACAGGCCCTTTTCTTCTATCCCTTCTCTACTGCCTCCATAAGCAGGACTTCCAGATATATATTTAAAATATTTTACTTATTATTAATGTGTATGAGTGTATTGCCTGCATATATATGAGTGCACCCATGTCATGCAATGCCGTAGCGGTTAGAAGGGGGTGTCGGATTCCCCTGAAATGAGTTAAGGACAGTTCTTAGCTGCCATGTGGGTGCTGGGAATCAAATCTGGGTCCTCTGCAAGAGCAGTCAGTGCTCTTAACCACTGAGCCATCTCTCCAGCCCAGGGCTTCCATATTTTTTAAATTTCTATATATTCCTCTGATCTGAATATAATAAATAACATTTCTTAGAGGCATCTCAAATTCCACACTCTGAAACTGAGCTTGTAATCTTTTGTTCTCCAACCCAGTTTTTCTGTTTCAATGAATGATATTATCTCTTTAACATAAGAGGCTAGACACTTAGAAATGATACTTCACCCACAGGCTCTGTATCTCCTGTTGCCTGTATCACCTTTTGGCTGTTTTTAGCCTGTCCTCTTCTTTTTTGCCCACTAGTCATACAGGTTCCTCCGTACCTTGTCTGATCATTGCTCTTGGCTCCTTCTACCCCTGTGGTTTGATGATTTTTACAATAATCTGATCACTGTTCCTTCCCTCCAGTGACATCTGTTTGTTTAAGATAAATATAGAAATCCTGGGGAATAAAGCTGTGTGTGTTCTTGCCTGCCTCCTGTTGTGTTCCTATGTTGCTCTTGCTTTCTGACTGTCATAGCGATGCTGACTGTCTTGTGTTCTTTAAACACTTCATGCTTCCTCCCAACTCATGACCTCTCTATGGAGCAAAGTCCTCATCTTGGCCAGGGTAACTGCTATTCTCCTTTCAGATCATAACTCTCTGTTCATGGACACTTTCTTGAATCTCTAGGTTATGACAGTTTATCTGACAGACCTTTTTGGATCTGAATTTCTATATAGTCATCCCTTTCTGTCTGTTCTGAATCCATGGATTTGGTCAATACAGAAGGAAAAAAAACTTAATATCTACACTGAACATGTACAGACTTTTTCCTTGACAATATTCCTTGAGTAATGTACTCTAGCAATTATTTACATAGCATTTATATCTCACCAGATTTTATAAATAATCTAGAAATGACTTAAAGCACATGTGGGTACGTTATAAGGAGCTACTACACCATTTTCTTTGAGCTCTTGAGCATCCACAAACTTATTATCTGAGGGATTCTGGAGCCTCAGGGATATTAAGTTATGACTGTACTTTATGATATTATCTCAATTTATAATTATCCACTTACATGCAATTATTTAATTAGTATTTTCTTCTACACCAGGCTGAAAATATCATGCTAACCACAGTGGACCAAGAGATTTTAATAAATATTTGTCAGCTGATTGAATCAATGAATAACTAGTAACCTATTTAAACAAAAATACTTGTATTGCAATGAGGAAATAAATTTTGAATCTTGGCTGTAGAAAGGCTATAGTTCTCACTTCATTATTGTCAAAATACAAAATATGTTTCATTTTTTTTGCACCTTTCCATTTTTCCAATTTTTTTTTCTAACTGGAGCAGCAGCTCAAAGATATGGCACGAAGTCTATTATGTCCATTATAAATTGATTTGTATTTTATTTGACACTCCCATGACCCTGTGACCTTCACATTAATTTTTTAGGCACTGTTGAGTCATTTTGTTAACAAGTCTTTTCTTGTATAAATCCTAAGTAATAAATCTTTCCTCTTTTAGATCCTAAGAGCTTGTCTCTACTGTGACCACAGCTTTACATATTTATCAATACTTAAATGTCTTTTTTATTCTAATAAAATTTAATCAGTCTTCATTCCATTTCCTCTCCTGTAATATTTCTTGTGCCTGAATGATTAAACCTTAGGGTACCTGACCTTTTGTTTATCCGGTTGAACACACACACACACACACACACACACACACACAGAGAGAGAGAGAGAGAGAGAGAGAGAGAGAGAGAGAGAGTAGATTTAATATGCTGAGCACTACACCAGGAAAGAAGGTTGCAAAGGTCAAAGAAATGGTCTAAACTGGTAACTGTGCTAAAGCAGGTTCATTACTTTAAGTCAAATAAGTATTTGTGGTGGGGAGGCAGGTTGAGATACACAGACTAGAACAGCAAATTAGAAGGATTTAGTTGTGCAAAATTAATGCCATATTTTAGCTTTTTATTTGGAATGAATTATATATATTTTCAACTCTTTACTTACTATTGAGAGTTTATATCATCAGTTAAGCATGAACCTTTCACTCTGTTAAAGTTTTCCACTTGCTACTATCTAAATGAATTATATAAAGGTCACCTGTAAACCTTTGTGTCAGCTGATGATAATATCAACCCAGTGGTTTGAAAGACTATATTGTGTATGAATCTCAGAAGCTCATTATAGCTTCTTACATCTGACATGATGAACCAAAAGAATGACTTCATTGGCAGTAAAGGGTAAGTTCTGAAAAAGGAGCTGCAGCTAGGTTTTTTCCTTTTCACAATGCATTTTCCGTGGAAACTCCAAAACTGACTCATATTTATGAAATCGTGGGATGTTTCTGTATTGTTGATATAACAGTATTTCTTTCATATTTGTACATTTTGGCCAGTCAGATGCATGGTCTTTTATTATAGAGTGGGCTTCATTTCATAAATGTGATTTTGTGTGTGTGTGAATGTAATAATCAGAAGAACAGCAAGCCATCCTGAACAAGCATTTCTGAAACAAAGTTTTCTTTTTGTATTTTACTGTTTGAATATTAAGTCCTCATTTAGAATGCTACACGGTACCTACCAGATGGTTAGACAAATGAGTGAATGAATGAAATGGTATCTCAATAGTTTCCTAACACATGGCTATTGTTTAGGTCTTGAAGGTATAAATTAGTCAAGCCACGGACTTGAATGGTTTTATTAGATTTTTTCTATAAATTGTATTTATTTGTCTTTACTCTTTCAAAAGCCTTCTTTTTTTGAAAGAAATATGCCCATTTTAACAGTCACAGGGAAAAGGTACTATATCTGACCACATGAAATCATCAAGGCAGTAAAAACTATATGACAGCAACATATTCATACAGTCTGCGGAGTTAACACAGTAAAATATTCATCCTATATAAAATTAGCCTATGCTACCTGGGATCAATGCTGGCCAGGGTATCAGCCATGGAGAGGTAAAGGTACCTTACAAGAAAAACATAATTAGCAAAACATAAAGAAACTTACTGGTTCGCCTGCAAGTCCCCTGTCTCCTGTGCTGCCGGGGAGTCCTTGTAAGCCCTGGGCAGACAAATGGGAAATTTGTAGAAAAAGCAGTGCCTGAAAATGTTTTAATCTAGTTTATATACCTTGCCTTTTCTTGTGGATTCTTTCCCATGTCCTCCTTTATTTTTTTCTTCTTGTCATAAAAGATACATAACATAACATTTACCATGACCATGGTTAAAATATAACTCTTTAGCATTAAGTAGATGGGCAATATTGAGTAGTCATCCCCACCATCTGTCTTCCAAAGTTTTCATTTTCCCTAAATGAAACGCAACTGATGAAACACTAACTCCCCATGGATGTTTCCCCTCTTCCCTAGAACCACCATTCTACTTTCTGTCTCCATGAATTTGGTTAGCGTAGGTAGTTCACATAAGTGAGATCATACAGTATCCATCCTTTTGTGTCTGGTTATTTCACTTAGTAGAATGTCTTCAAGGTCCATTCTCATAGTATGTGACAAAACATCCTTTTTAAGGTTGAATGATATTCCCATGTTTGTACATACCAAATTTTGTCTATTCATCTGTCAGTGAACACTTAGGCTTCTACAGCTTTCCACTACTGTGAACGTGCTGCTATTAACACAGGTGTGCAGTATCTGAGTCCTGGCTTTCCCTTTTGGGTAGATACTAGAAGTGGAATTGATGGGTCATATGGAAGTTCTACATAAGTGGAAACACAAATCTGTCTTCTTTTTCAAATTTTTAATTATATTATTTATTTATTTGCTTATTTATGTGTGTGTGTGTGTGTGTGTGTGTGTGTACACATGTGGACATCAGAGGACGACCTGCAGGATTCCATTCTCTCCTTCCACCATGGTGATCTGGGGAGCAAACTCAGGCTGATGGTCTTGGCTGAAGCTCTTCTGCCAGCCATCTCACCAGTCCACACACTGTTCTTTATGGGTGCCCTGCCATTTTACATTCTCACCACCAGTAACAATACACACAGATTATCGTTTTCAATTTCTTGCCAATGCATTTTCTGTGGCATTTTTAATTTATTCATTTATTTTTGGAATAGCAAGTGATACACAGTATTTCACCATGCTCTGCTTCAGATTCCATTACTGACGGGGGATGCTGGCCATCTGTCCTGCTTCATTCATGTACCTTCTTTGGCGAAATGTCTATTCTCGTTCTTTGCTCATTTTTTTTTCATTTTACTCTTTTGGTCATTGACTTGTAGAAGTTCTTTATATCTACCTGTATTCTTATAGTTAATCCTCACTCTAGACAGTGATGAATAATTATTCAGGATTACTTTGAATTTGGACTTATCTGTACTTTTGAAATAAAAGTTGGTTTTTAAAATTTTAATTAATAATTAATGCGTATGAGTGTTTTATCTGTATGTATGTAAGTGCACCCATATTGCACAATGCCTACAGAGGCCAAAAGAGGGTGTTGGATCCCCTAGAACTGGAGTTAAGAACAATTAGCCGTCATATGGTTGCTGAGAACCAAACCCAGATCCTCTTCAAGAAGCCAGTGCTCTTAACCACTGAGTCAACTCCCCAAAGATTGGTTTGTTTAAAAATAGTATCTTGGTGACATGTTATTAAGCATACCTTTCTCTTAAAATATGGCAAGATATAGGGGTTTCAGATTCTAGGTGGTCAGAAAGGCCATACTGGACCTCTAACCTCCTTCTCTAACCTTATCTTCACATCACATTACCTGCAGCACTGTGAGAGGGAGTCACAGATATGAAACAGACTGTACAACCTCTGTACAACGACAGCTAGAACTCTGAGCCAATGGCTTCCCCTGGTCCTTACATTCAAAAATTTACCCAGCATGCACTGTGTCACCAGATGTGGTAACTACTGATGATTTGTAAAATACTGACTCTCTGTGAGTTTTATATTCTATACTATTGACTGTGGTAAGTCTAAAAACTATATAGGTAATTGTAATTGCTATTTTATTGTAAAAGCTAAAAGCCAAGACAAATACTATATTAAAGTAGAAAAAGATATTCAAGATGCCAAGTGTTGATGAGGATATGGAAAAAGAGGACTCTCATTCACTGCTGGTGGGAATATAAACTAGACAGCTGTTATGGAAGTCAGCATGGTGGTTCCTCACAACAGACAAAAGACTGAGGAGATAGCACAAGAGGCTTGGGGGATGGCTCAGTGGGTAAAGTGCTTGTTGATAAAGCAGCCCGAGTCCAGATAACAAGGACCATGTAAAAAGCCAGGCATGACAGCACATGTCTGTAACTTAGTGCTTGGGGTGGAAATGGGTGGATCAGGGCCTTGCTGGCCAGTCAGTCTACACAAAATGGCAAGCTCCAGGTTTAGTGACACACCCTGTTTCAAAAGGTAAGACAGTGAGCAATAGAGGAAGATAGCTAATGTTTACCTCTGGTCTCGTGTGCACACAGACTTGTTCATACATGCACTACCCTCCTGATAATAGACACAGAACTGAAATACGAAGCAGCAATTCTACTGCTGTGCATCAAAAGGAAGCGAAATCAGTCTGTTGAGATACTTGCACTCCACGTTCCCTGTAGCAGTGATTGTAACAGCCAAGGAATCAACCTATGTATCCATCACTGGATGAATTGGTGGAGAAATGTGGTATAAGCACAAATATTATTCAGCCATAAACATGAATGAAATTCTGTTATTTTTGGTAACATGGATGGAACTTTAGGACAGTATATTAAACAAATCAAGTGCACAGAGACAGCTACCATATGTGCTCACTTACATGTGAAAATTAAAGGGTTGATCTCATGGAAGAAGAACAGAGTGACTGCTATAAAAGACTGGGTGGGGGGAAGAAGTTAGGATGGTCAATGGGTCAGGGCTACAGTGGGATAGAAGAAGAGATAACTAATGTTATCACACACTACATCACCCATGATTGACAATACTCCACTGTGAATTTCAGAATAGCTAATTGGGAACCTTTTGGCTATTCCATATATAAAGAAATAAAGACGTGTGAGGCAAATGTACATACCAGTTGCCCCGATCTAATTGTTACATGTGTACACATGCAAAGTGGGTGTATAGTTGAATAAGATGGTTTGGGATGTTCTGTGTGATATACATACACAGAAAAAAATCAACAAATTAAAAAATGTATTATATTTGAGAAGGAAGCATAGAAGTTTACATCATGTCAATTAGTAGAGGTGATGAACATTACCATTGAAATCTACCCGATGACTTTATAGACATACACAGGTGCCAAGGATCCAAATGCAAATGATCATGACTAGTAATAATTAGATACATACAAATTAGAGACGCATGCACCAGCATCTCAGTGTTAGTAGCAAAAACAATGAGTCTTTCTGTAAGAAACAATATATTCTAAAATGAAATTGAGATCTTTTTTAAAGGTTAAAAACTCATTCAATTTTATGTCTTACGGGCTTATACTGAGTTCAATATTATAACTGTACTAATTCAACAGTGAACCTAAAAATTTTATAGCCACTTTTGAAGGAGCTGTATCTTTGCTCTGGAAAATGTTATCGGGCATGTTAAAGCTGTAATGATATGCTTTTTCTAAAAAAAAAAATTTAAAAATCACATTTCATCTATAAATAGATCAAATAAACTTTTTAAATTAAAAAAGATATGAAAAATTCTTGGGCTGGAGAGATGGCTCAGTGGTTAAGAGCTCTTGAGGCTCCCCAAGTTTGGATCCCAGCACTCACATTGGGTGACTCACAACCAACTGTATGTCCAGTTTCAGTGAATTCAATGCTCTCTATAGGTACCAGGACACATGTGGCATACACAGACAGACAGACAGACACATATAAATAAAAGCAAAAAATTCTGAGCACCATACAATTATCCGAGTTACAATCATCAATATTTTGTTAAGTTTCTATGGCTAGAGATAGAGAAATGTGTAAAATTATGCACTTCTGTTTGGCTAATACTCTATTTCAGCTATAAAAATCATATGTGGTTTTCATTCATTCCTGGCTCCTAAATTAAGAGACAGGATCAATATAATGATCTTTCTGTGCCTATTATACAATCTGAAGCATGTAATGAAAGTTCAGGACTTTAACTAGCATCTGCTCAATTTTCTTTGTAAAGCATGTTTGGACACAGTGTCAACTTAATATATACTATCAATACTCTTGATAGCACAGAGAAGCTGTTTCAAAATCTATGAAACAATTTAAATGTTCTCTATTTTTATTGAGAGTGAAGAGGAAAAAGCACAAGTTGACTTCAAATAAAAATTAATTTTAGGCTTTTCAGATGCTATTAATGATGTATTCTTTTGTAACTGAACTCCCTCCTCCATGATTTCAACTCAGTAATTCCGAGAAGGATGACTACAAGAGTAAGAAAGACCACTGTGGTTGTTTATTAAGAGTTTGTGCTTAGGATAACATGATAACACTATTAATTATAACTATAAAGGATATTCATTTTTAAATACTTATTTTTATTATTTTAAAATTTTATGTATGTGTGTGTGCATGTGTGTGTCTGTGTGGGTGAATGCTATGTGTGTGCCAGTGTTCACAGAGACCAGAGAGGATGTTGGATTCCTTCCTTGGAGCTGGAATTATAGGCAGTTTTGAGCCTCCTGAGATAGGTGCTGGGAAATAAACTCAGGTCCTCTGGAAAGGCAGCAAGAGCTTCCCATAATCAAAATATTCATGTTTTTGAAATATTTATTATTTTTATTTTATGTGGATGAGTATATTGCCTGTATGTATACAAGTGCAACCATGTCATGCAATGCCCCCAAAGGTCAAAAGAGGGCATCGAATCCCTGGAACTGGAGTTATGAACAGTTGTTAGCTGCCATGTGGGTGCAGGGAACTGAACTGGGGCCCTCTGCAAGAGCAGCCAGTGCTCTTAACCACTGAGTCATGTTTCCAGCCCAAGATATTCATTTTTAAAGGTATAGAAACCAAGGCTCAGAGGGGTTAGGTAATTCCTACAAAATCAAAGCAGTTAGTAACTCACAGAACCAGTATTTGACCAATAACACGTCTGACTCCAATACAAGACACTCCACACAGGGGAACACGATAGAGATAAACGCAGATTTCTCACTGAAGGGCAAAAAATTCCTCTCCTCTAGGTACTCAATGAGAGTGGAAATGAAATCTGGACTCCTATATCCTGTGAAAACAGCCTTCAAGAGTAAATGGGAAATAAAAACATTCCATAAATCAAAACTAGGATAATTCATCATTGGGAGATTTCACTAAAAGAAATCTAAAGGAAATGTCATAGGCTCCATGTTATTGACATCATTTAGAAATGTGGGCCAATTTATCAAAACTTTCTGTCTGTTATACTATGATGGTTTCCTATATTACATCCATGTGTATTATGAATTCCTCACTGTAAACACAACTTTTGCTTTAATATAAACAAAATGTTATTTGCTTTAATATAAATTAAATATATACTTTTCAGATATGGGGGAGATAGGCTTTTTTTAAACACATATATCCTTTAACATAATACTTCCTTTCTGGTATATTTCAGGAAAAGTTTGCTAACTCTGACCTACTTAAGTTAATAATGAAGAGGGCAGTGCAAAAATCAAAAGTTAAAGTAAGACTACCCAATACTAACAGGAGCGTTGAACAACAGCAAGACAAACAAAAAACCCAAAAACGACCCACACAGAAAAGCAAATAAAAAATCCAGTCATAGCAATTAGAATGATAGAAATGGAGCAGATGCTGAAATGAAAAGACAGAACTTATCAGAATAAACAGCAAGATCCAACTGGAATATGTTCAGTTTAAATATCAAGACACAGACAGATTGAAAGGAAATTCGCAGAAAGAACATTCACACTGCAAGCCTGTGAAAGCTGGAGAGACTGTTCATGTCAAATAAAGTGCTCCAAGATGAACAGTGTTTCTAGGAGGAAAAGAATTACCAAGACAAATAGGTATATTTGCAATAGTAAAAGAGTGAGATGATTAGGCAGACATAATAGTTATAAAAAGTGAATAAAGTTTTAACAGAAGGTCAAGCTACATGAAGGAAAAGTTGAAAGAGTTAAAGAGGAATTGACATTCCAAATTTCTCCTCGCTGTAACATGGGAGCCTTGCCACAATGTAGTGGAATGCCCACAATCTGCAGACGCAGCGTCAGCTTAGGTGCAGTAATAAAAACCCGCATGACGAATATTAAGACTCCAGGGATGTTCTTCGGGAATGCCTTAGCTAACGATACAATGCCAAACACAATTCTTTGTCAGGACAGTCTTCTTTTTTTCTTTTAAATATCCGGTATTTTAGATTTGGTCACTGTCAAATACACTGCTATTGTGAAAAACAACAGGCAGGGGGCAGCAGACTTCGAACAGGAACAAGCAAATGCTGCCCAGCAACTGAAATACTTGTCCTTGTCTTTCTGACCCCTCAGATATAATCTATGTTATCTAATTATCTAACAAGTATAATATACATTTAGATGACAAATCAAAGTGTCATTAAAATTTTATGATTCGGAATGAAAGAAATTAAAATGTTTACACACGTGTTTGAGTGTTCATTTACATATCATATGTACATATGTTTCTATATACATGTGTTTTTTACTTTTTTATTTTATTCATTATTTTTATTTTATGTGCATGAGTATATTGCCTGCATGTGTGTAAGTGTACCTGTGTCATGCAATGCCTGTGGAGGTCAGAAGAAGGCATTGGATCCCCTGGAACTGGAGTTACAGGTGGTTATTAGCTGCCATGTGGGTGCTGGGAATTGAACCTGGTTCCTCTGCAAGAGCAGTAAGTGCTTTTAACCACTGAACCATCTCTCAGGCCCACATGTGCTTTTTTTTTTTTAAAAAAAAAAAAAAACATTTTCCCTTACTTCATGATGATAGTCACAGAATTTACTGATGCATTTTTTTTAAACAGGGGGGAAATATATAATTCTGGTAAGATGTTTGACTGTAAGAAAATATGTAGCATTATAAAATATTTGAAATTCTTAGGTCAGTGTAAAGTGAAAGCAAGACACAAGTATAGTTCCACACCCCAAAGGTCAAACAGCATGAGTTTAAATGAAGCTAGGGAGCACCTTCTTGTATTTGCTTTATTATGTCACATTACCATTATATAGTGTCATTTTATTTTGAAATAAGTTTTATAGAAAACTAACTTATCATAATGACAGTGAAATAAAATTAACAATTATCACCACCAGCTTAAAAAGAGATACAACCAGGGCCCAGAATGGGTAAACCACTTGCCCACCCTCTGACATGCTGATTGAAGGAGGGGAAGAATTAATATTCTCTTATTCTGACATACTGAATGCTAAATAATACTTGTGAAATATTAAACTCATAATCATTCCAAAATATACATTTATGAAAATATTGCATTGTATACTGTTAATGTATGTATATATAATTATTTGTCAAAAACTCTGAAAGCAATGTTTAAGTGTTTCCCCATTCCAAGACAGATTAAAAATTGTTCACAGACTGATCATTAATAAAATAATAATTAATAAAACTATACTAAAACTTACTGGTTTTCCTGGAACTCCTCTCTCTCCAGGGCTTCCAGTCTTACCCTACATAAGAAAAAAAAATGCTTAGATATATAGCCCCACCCAAAATAACATGAGAAAGAATATGAAAAACAAAGAAGGCTTAAAATATTCATATTTCATGTGAAATATTGTATTACTTACAATGAGACCATGAGGCCCTCTTTTTCCTTGATTCCCCCTTTCACCCTAACAAAACATCAATATCAGATAAACTAGAAAGAATTTGCATTATGGTCTTATACATTACCATGAAAACAGTATCAAGTTTATAACTCAGAATTAAGAAAAAAAATTGAGTAAGTGTGTGATAAGAACGAGGCTTTGGTAAGAAATACACCATTTTTCAGATATGTAGGACTTAAAGCCTCCATCAAGTCAAACTGCATATAAAATGAGAAGAACAGCAATTACCTTAGCGCCTTGCACACCTTGTCCCCCCAGGAGGCCATCTGGTCCTCTGGGCCCCTAGAGGTAAAAGAAAATATACCATTGCCAATTTGAAATGTTCCTTTTTATTTTTTTAATTAAAAAAATATTTTATTTATTATTTTAATTTTATGTGTATGCGTGTATCGCCTGCATGTAGGCAAATGCACCCGTGTCGTGCAATGCCCACGGAGGACAGAAAAGGCTGTCGGATCCCCTGGGACTGGAGTTACAGACACTTGTTAGCTGCCATGTGGTGCTGGGGTTCAAACCTGGGTCTTCTGCAGGAACAACCAGTGTTGTTAACCACCGAGCCAACTCTCCAGCCTCCAGAATGTTTTTGTTTTTTCCTTAAATTTGTTATTATTGTTGTTATTACTACTACGTGGGGGCAGGTGTGTGTACATTTGTTATTATTGTTGTTGCTATTACTACTATGTGGGAGTGGGTGTGTGTACCATTTTTGTTATTATTGTTGTTGTTATTACTGTTAGGTGGGGGAGGGTATGTGTACCATATGGAGGTCAGAGTACAATGTGTTGAGATTGTTCCTTCTCTTCACCCTTATGTGGGTCCAAGGACCAAACTGCAGCTTTCACTTGCATAGCAACTGCTTGGCCTCCTGAGCTCTTGCCAACCTCAAAATGTTTCTTTTTAAATTATGTTTTCTTACCAAAAATGACACTGCACTGTTCTTTGACAAACTCCTGCTTGTTTTTAATGTCCTGACCACACACACACACAAAAAAAAAACCACAGCGATGTACATGGCCGAACCTTTTTGCCTGGGAGACTCAGAACCATGTTTTTAAGATTTCTTGGCACAAAGTAAGTCAGATGACTAAAAAATTGTTATTATACCAAAAATGTTTCATATTGGGGTATTTTGTTAACTTTATTATTTACTTAGTAGTCCTCCAGGATTTATTCTTAAATTAAATCTAAATACACTTAAACATGGCTGGTTTCTTTACCTAAATAGTCTTCTTGAGTTTCATAATTTTGGAATGTAGTTTTTCTCTTTGCATTTTTAGAAAATGAGTGCTGGTGACATTAAACTTTCTATGTGCCTGTTGGACAGTAATTACTGGAAGATGGCAGGCGCATAGGACGGGAACAGAAATACTAGAAATGGCTATGCAAATATAAGTATTTTCAATAGATATTCAATAATTACAGAGAGACACTAGTTGCAAAAGCCATTCTCTCATAAAATAATAATATAGTCTTCCTTTCTAAATTATAGATATCGTGAAGGGTTTCTTAAGAGATTTAATGCCATAGTCTCTTACTGCACATCTATAGTAGAATGGAAGTAATTATTCCATGGACACATAATTGTAAGAGTTTATGATGAAACTTACAAAATAAAAAGTTAAATTATGCAAATAGTAAATAATATAGAGAGGACCAAGAGGAGAATTCCTTAGGAGATAGCCTTGACGCATCTGTCCCAGGAATGGAGATACTTTCTGCAGTGCAAATTCAACAGCCAAGGCCTTATTCGAAGTAGAAGGAAACCAAGGGTCAGCATGAGGAGGGGTACAGAGGCAGGAAGTAAGATGCTCAAAGGATGGAACTTTGTTTAGCCAGGGTATTGATTTCATGTAGAGAAATATGAAAAAAGAAAGTCTGGTATTTATATTGAAGAGAGTTGGTGATGGGGAAAGGCAGATTCATGTAGAAGCAATGGTACAGATATCCCCATGTCAAATGCTGATTTGAGGGGGGCCCTGTGTTGACCCCAGCAACTTCTTTTGCATCCCTATTGAGGTAAGCTTAGGTTCGGCATATTATCAAAAACTGATTACTACAATAGGACTCTCCCCGTAAAAGACTGGAAAACTAAATGTCAGTTTTTATTGTGCTACATACATCTACAAGGGCAAAATTGAAAAGCAGGGGTATAATTTAATTGACCAATAATCTGAAAATGTGCTGTTCAACCAACAAACATTTATTAAGTGCCTATGACAAGCTAATGTTTCAGGTTTAGAGGACATGGTAAGAGGGAGAAGAAATGTTCTCGAATTCATAAGCAAGCAAATAAATATGCAAAATTAAAGTACATGATTAAAAAAGTGAAATGGTCAATATAATGAAGAAAAATAAAGGAGATTATAAGACTGGAGAACATCCAGGGCAAGGAACACTTATTTAGTTAGGAAGGTCTGAGAAGTCTCTCTGAGGTGTCATGTGGGTAGGTGTATGAAGAATGTGAGTTTGCAAGTCCTGAAAAGAATCCGGGGAATGTCATGTCACTGCAGTAGACATAGAAGTGAAAAGATCCTGAGGTCTGTTAGAAATACCCAGAAATTGTGCAACTGAAGATGAAAATAGGATGAGAGTAAGGGTGACTTTGAAATCTACATAAGGAGGTTGCATTCACTAAGGTCATAAAGCCTAGGATTGCGGTATGAAGGGCTAAGAACAGCATTCAAAGGGAGGCTTGTCCTGTCGTGTTTCAGGCAAGAGTGAGCCAATTAGCTAAAGGCTTAGCTTTGAATTTCCCTCTGGTTGTAGAAATTATTTACTGGCTAATGGACACACTTGATTTGACTCTTAATACAAAATAAACTTTAGAACGAGACTTAAAAACAATTCAGCAAGCAGCATTATATCAAGCATGTAATTTGGCATAAAATTATTTATTTTATTTCTAAAATTTATTTTTTTATGTATATGAGTGTTTTGTCTGCATATATGCAAGTATACTTGTGTCATGCAATACCCATGGCGGTTAGAAGAGGGCATCAGATCTTCTGAAGCTGGAATTATGGACAGTGATTAGCCACCATGTAGGTGCTGGGAACTGAATTTGGGTCCTCTGCAAGACCAGCCAGTGCTCGTAAATGCTGAGGAATCTTTCTAGTCACTGGCATAACATTTAATAAAAACTGCTTGAAAATGTTTCCTGGCTCTCTCCAGAGTATTCTCTGTATAAAAGTATGCTAACTAAGTAGAATATCTGATCTCTTCTTTATGCTGTTAAGAATGTTAAAGGTGGTGAGGTAGTAGAGGGCTCCAAAAACTAGTAGCTCAGCTACAGTAAAGAAAGGTATTTTTGCTAAAGAGATAATTTTGAAAGGTAGATAAGCATCTTAAAGAGCTAGCCAGATTTGGGAATGATTAACTTAATCCCAAATGCATTAAGTGTTCAGTTAAAGGACTTGATACTTCATATAAATATTACAATTAAAAAAGAAACTAAAACATTAATACAAACACGTTTGGTTTACGTAGGAAGACTTTTATGAGAGCACTAAACCCATTCCTATGATCCTTGCAATGAGCTATGATAAGCTAAGTGTCTATGAATGAAGGACATTCCTGCACTCTCATAACAGATGGATGGAGTGTATTTATATGTTCCTGAACCGTATCTGGATCTTTGTATAACCCCCTATTAAGTTTAACTCACTTGCATGCTTCACTAATGATGCTAAGCAGTCTTTTTCCGGTTTTTGGTTTACACAGCTGGAACCGAGTGTTCTACTGAATAAAATTAAAGTTGTTAGTACTTTTAGGGAAAAGATTCCTGTTATAAACTTTATTTTCAGAGGGGAAAAACTTCATGGGACATCATTTGGGACACTTCAGATGTTAGCTTGCATGGAGTCAAAATATAAATACTACAAAGTCTGCTTTACCTTAAAATGGTAGAAGGGTTCAACATGAAGAATCAAAAGATAATATTTATTTTTATGTTACATGTATGAATGTTTTGACTGCATGTGTATTTGTGCACTTGCGTGGTATAATTCCTACAGAGGCCAGAAGAAGGAACAGGAACTGGAATTATAGAAAGTTGTTAGCTACCATGTGGGTGCTGGGAACCAGGTTCCTTGCAAGAACAGCCAGTGCTCTTAACTACTGAGCCATCTCTCCAGCCCCAACAGGCAGAATTTTTATGATCATATCCATTTTACTTTTCCTGAGAAACATCTTAAAACATTGCATATTTCTAACATAGTTATTTTAGCTCCTCTACTTCGTGTGGGTCTTAAGTAGCATAGTCAGAATGCCAAATTACTCAGCTGTCTACCACTGCTCTGGAGAGAGAGTGCAGAATTTGAAGGAATCTTGTAATCAAAGGCTCAGTTCATACCCAAGGGTGAAGGTGAGGTTAATTTTCCTGTGCATCATTTTTCCTGTTGGGCAGCTAGACACTAGGCAGATATCAAGAGATTCTCATGTTTATCTCCAGAGTCAATGGTGCCTGCGAGGGGCAATGGGTGAGGTTGTGCTGACTCCCAGTTACCCAGCAAGCCATCCACTATCTTCCTAGTATGAGACCAGAGAATCTGCTAACTTAAATCATCTATACAAAAGAAATGATTTTGTGTATTGCAATAATTAGTTTTAGTATATTAAATAACTATTCTTCAGCTGGTATAGTGCAGCCGTTAAAGGCTAAGGCTAACAACCAAAACGTTAAAGGTTCGAATCCCAGCACCCTATTGGCTGGGCGTAGTGGCGCACACCTTTAGTTCCAGCACTCAGAAGGCAGAGGCAGGCAGAGCTCTGTGAGTTCAAGTCCAGCCTGGTCTACATAGTGAGTTCCAAGACAGCTGGGGCTATAGGGAGAGCCTGCCTCAAAAAGACAAAGAAAAAAATGGTTAAGGTATGTAAGATAACTAATGCTTTTTTAAAAATAAAGGATAGTTATAAGAATTTAAGGTATTTATGACTGGATGTTTTGAAGTTTACCTTGTTTTTTTTTTTTTTCAGGTATTTGAGAGGCAGGGTTATGCAATTATCACAAAACAGCTTGAAAAAAACTTTCATGATGCTAATATGTTTGGCTTGTTTTTGAGATGTGTGTTTTGAAACCTGCATGAATTTTCCTTTCCTTTGGTGAAGTTTAGTATTGCATGATTTCTAGATTGTAAGATACAAGACATTGGTAAGTCCAGTGTGGTCTACTCCTGAGGGATAGTTGAGTTAGGGTCCTCTGGAGGTACTAGCCAGTATTTGACAAATTGTAGGAAATAAACAAACATCAGATAGATGTATGGTGATTGTCAGGCAGGTAGAATCTCCCAAGAATGGTCCTACCATTCCTGACATTCATATGAATATTGCATAGCAATATAAACCACAGACAGACAGGAAAAATACATTAAGCATCATGATCATTTGTGTGGCTACAGAACACTTGTATTATACATAGAGTTTCCCTCCAGGATCCTGCAACACACAGGGATGACAAGTGTATAGGAAGAACTGACTCTTAGCCTTTGGGGGGGCCGTGGAGGAGGGACCAAGATCACGAGTCAGATACACTTTCCATTTACCTCAATGGGCGGGAAAAGTATTTTTATATTTGTGAGAGAAAGGATGGGTTTAGGATACCTATTTCATGGTCATAATGGAAAATGCTTGAAGAGAAGAGAGTGTTAAGAGGACTGCATACTTTTACTATGAAATCACATTTTTCCCTCAAATATTCTAGTATTCAGTTTGAAAAAACTTATTTTTATATTTATTTATTTATCTTTTAAAAATATTTTATTATTTTTATTTTTTATGTGTATGTATATTACCTGCATGAGTGAAAGTGCACCTGTGTTGTGCAATGCTGCAGAGGTCAGAAGAATGCATTGGATTCCCTGGAACTGGAGTTAGGGATGGTTGTTAGCCACCATGTGGGTGCTGAGAATCAAACCCAGGTCCTCTGGAAGAGGAGACAGTGCTCTTAACTGCTGAGCCATCTCTGTAGTCCTTATTATTTTTATTTTATGTGTATCAGTATATTGCTTGCATATACGTAAGTGTACCATGTCATGCGATGTCCTTGGAGGTCAGAAGAGGGTGTTAGATTCCCCTGGAACTGGAGTTACAGATGGTTGTTAGCCATCATGTGGGTGCTGGGAATCAAATCCAGGTCCTCTGCAAGAGCAGGCAGCCCTCTTACCTGCTGAACTAGGGTCCTTGGAAAGCACAGCAAGCACTCTTAAGAGCTCCAGACCCATTCAGTGCTCTCAATCTGTCCCACCCCCCGGCCCGCCACCCCGTACAATGTCTAGTAATTGCATAAAATGTTCTTCTAGTAGAGAAAGACGCCTTCCTCCCCCAACGAAGTTTCTTTTTGTGTAAACTACTGAGTGGAAAAGCTTAAAATTATGGGGAGCAACTTTGGGAGACAGTCAGTAAAATGTATTTGGAGAAGGAGGGGAAAGACCCTCGGAGATCTGAGGAATGAAGACAAAGTTACAACTCAGGAAAATAGGAACCGACATGGTGAGGATGGACAAGTGCAGAGCCGATGAACTCTCCAGAGGATTTATGAGCTGAGCATGTACCATGGTTAGGTGCACGGATTTGTTTGAGAGTCAATGAGAGCTAAGTCTAATTTACCTAATAAAGGACTCGCAAAAGGATTTTTTTGTTTTTTTTTTTAAACCTACCTGTCAAAAACTGTTTGAACTTCCCCACTATGACTCATACAACACTGAATAAGCACATTTGACCTAAGGATTAAGTGCTGGCCGGGTATAAATTGAAAAATGACATTTAGGTACAAATCACTTTGTCTTAGTTTTCAAGTAATTTAGACAAAAATGAACTGGCCATCAGTGTTGTTTGTAGACTGCAAATCTGTAAGCCAAGAAGGAAAAATAGCTTTTCATAAAATAAATAATAATAAAGACAAATTATTATCTTCAATCTTCACCTAAACATCAGGACATAAAATTAAAGCTGTTTTATAAACAAAAACATTTTATTTATTATTTTTATTTTATGTGTATGAGTGTATTGCCTACATGTATTTAAGTGCACTCGTGTCATGCAATACCCACAAAGGTCAGAAGAGGGTGTTGGATCTCCTGAAACTGGAGTTACAGACAGTTGTTAGCTGCCATGTGGGTGCTGAGAACCAAACTTGGGTCCTCTGTAGCAGCAGCCAGTGCTCTTAACCACTGAGCCATTTCTCCAGACCCCAAAGCTGTTTTTCAAAACAACAGTTCACAAATTTTTTCTTCCATTTTCCAGTAGGGAAATGCAAAGTTCTTTTTTTCAATCTTTCTTTTTAAAATGTTTTTTGAAATCTTTGTCAGAGGTCAATTTTCTATAATTTCTAAATATTTTCTTTACTAGCTCTAAAATGAAATTCTTAAAGCCCACACATTCAGACAAGAAAAAAATATTCACTAACATTTCATGTGACATTAAGTAAACATAGGTTTTGGAGTAAGATACACCAAGGTTTGAATACTGTTTGTGACATTTTTCTGTGGTCTACAGGCCATACACTTATATTCACTGAGCCCTTGTTTCCTTTGCTACATATGTGATACAATACCACATCTCCTTAAGTGAGAAAACATGTGCAAGTCATGTGACAGGCATGCAGTAAGTGGGGCTCATTTCTTATAAAAAAAGGACGACGTTTAAGAGACAACTTGGGAGATGAAAATCCTTTTCTCCTAATTCTACTATGTAATCATTAGACAACCCCTCTGCTTTACAACTGATAAACCCTTGTACCTTCATTCTCTTTCTTATTGCTTTGTTTTGTTACACTTGGTATATAAATCTGCTGTGAGTAGAAACGTAATTTATTGGAAGATCTTCATGTTTACAATGACCCTAAAGGATGGAAAGAGCGGCTGACAAGAACAAAGACTTTTACATGATATTGTGATATAGGTAATAAGTAAAATGAAAAATAATGATTTTTATAAGCACAAATGATTATTAATCATTTCGATGACTATATAAAATTCATCAGATAGAATGAAAACAAAGGGATAATCAGACAATATATAAGCACACTTTTAGAAGGTATAGAGCTATTTTAATCAAGTTTGCATCATGAGGTAACTGTTTGGAGTTGACACATTTCTTTGATTATGTTACTTACTCTTTGTCCCTTAGGGCCTGGACTCCCAGGTGCACCTCTTGCCCCCACATGACCCTATATGTTGCAATATAGAATTCATAGAAATGTTATCAGAAGAGAAGTTATAGCCTTTCTTATAATTTTCCTTATTAATTTAAAAAATAAAATTCATTACCCAATGCCATGCCTCCCTCCCCAATATTCTTTTGAGATATTCTACTCTTTTTTATTTGTTTTTGTTTTTTTGAGACAGGGTCTCCTAATAGCCCCAATTGGCCTGAAGCTCATTATGTAGACCAGGCTGGCCTTGATCTCACAGAGATCCCCTTGCTTCTATTTCCCAAGTGCTTGGATAAAAGGTGTGTGCCACCACTCCCTGCCTGAAATACTGTACTCTTTTGACAAATGTCATTTCTGGGTGTTTATGCCCTAAATAAAGAATGGGAAGATTTTAATAATCTTGAATAAGTAATGTTCAGGGAGACACTTATGAGAAATGAGGGAAGGAGCTAACACTTAGCTAATCAGACCAGTCTAATCTGCCTGGTTCATCAAAGAAGTAACTATTATTGCAAAAATTTCATCGCCATTATTCAAGATATTTATTATAACCCCATCATATAATATGTGTACTTTTTTGATCGATGAAAAATATCATAAGCTATCCCAAACTAGTATGTCAAAAACAGCTTACAAAGGTAATCAAGTTGCTATTTTTAAGTTAAATATTATGATATAGTCTTCCATAAAGACTCAATTAGAAAATAGCACAAAGCTATGGGTAAAAATCCAAATCTTTAAAGGACAGTTTGACAATATGGCCATTTAGCAAAACAACAAGTTCCCACTGGAACTTATGATCTCCCCAGCTTTTGACAAGGTTTACAGTACCAGACATGAAATCCCTTCTGTGGATCAGCTCTTAAATCCAGTCAGAAAGCAGTTGGTTAACCCTGTAACCATCACGTCACTTTTACGCCAGTGAGCCTTTTGTCTCATAACATGCAGGGTTCAGCACTGAATTAGACCAAGATGTCTTTTCTCCCACAGCAGCCTGCATAGCACCTTCCAGCACTATGAAAGCTAGCCAACAGGGAATGTTTCCTGACAAGTTTGAGGTTGATTTCTCTACATACTGCAGCCAAAATGTGTGGTGTCTTCAACAATAGGGACTTACCTACGGTAAGTTATGGTAGGCAACCAAGATCAATGGCAATAGCCTGTGCCTCTGGGACCTCCCTGACCAATATCTCACAGACAGGTATCCAGTGCCTGATACTGAAATTTTCATTTAATAACCCATGTCTTCTGTTATATACTTAGGAACTTTAGGTTGATAAAAATGTACTGGACTTTAGGGGGTCTCATGTTTGTTTTTTTGTTGGCATGGGTGAAGAGATTGACAACCATGCTCTGGATTAATCTTCATTTTAGAAGCCTACAGCATGTGTATAAATGTAGTAGAAAGTCAGGCTTATTTTTTTTTTTTACAACGGATGCATCATAAAGCATAGTATAAACCATTTCTAGAAAGACAAATTCTGTTCAGGCACAATAGAGGCTGACTTTTTTCAGATTCACATTCACAATAACAAATTTTGACAATATTTTAGGGAGGATATTTCATTATTTTTCTGTAAAAAAATGGAATATACTCAAAGCTTGTTTTCCCTACCAAACACTTCCATTTTTTGAGAATATTTACAAATATTAAGAAAAATATACTGTGACTTATGCTTGTGTTTTGTTAACCCATTTGATCTCAACTATATTTGATTACTGATCATATTCTCTTTCAAGTGTCATTCTAAAAAAAGAGTAAATAATTTTCAGTTTAGTCTAAATAACTGAAATTGGTTACTAAAAAGGGGTAAGGAAATTCAAGACATCAAGAAAAATTCCAGAATGTTCATATAGTTTGGGAAAGCAGTAGTGGCCACTCCCTTACATGTGGCTTATGTTATGTGAGATAACAAAGGGAGGTCACATAAAAAAATCAATGGATTTAAATTAAAATAGATATTCTAGAAGAGATTATAAGGTAGATATTATACTTACAGGCAATCCCAGTTGACCTATGGGTCCTGGAACTCCAGGAAGACCTGGATAGCCCTGTGATTTAAGTGAAATATGAAGATATGGAATCTATTATTCATTCAAGAAAAACTAGTAAATCACAAATAGTGCTGAAAATAATGTGATAAGATCCCCCTCTCCTATCCTAGATATACAAAGCCACAGGATATGTTTTATAATAAGACCATAAAAATTAAAATATATATCCATTTATTAGGTCTTTGCCTAGAATAGAAAGTCTCTAGGTGGCATCACATACTAGAATCTATTGAGAAGACACCTTCATTTCCTCTAGGTTGTTATTTTATGTATGGGCTGTGCAGAATGTAAGCAACAATCTTCCCAGAGAATTCAGAGAATCCCATAATTAAGGAATGTGAATTTGCATGAACACACCAGCCCATCAGATTTTAGAAAAACATACATATTGTGACACTAACACTAATTCTGATGCCTTATGTGTCAAAAACTATGTCATGACCACAAACTGATGGAGGAATGGTTTGATGACGTGTCACATAGACTATGAATTATAGAACAAGTTGAATTTTAATTGAATTTTCTTTTAAATCCATCATGGGTAATTTTATATTTTATAGTCATTTAATTCTTCAAAAACTATAGACTAATTTCACTAAGCCATTTCACTTATATTCTTTTTCATAAACTTGGTGCCACATAGTATCATTCTGGGAGATAAAACAATTAAAAAGAAAAAAATTAATGCAAATTTATTATAAAATAGCCTTTTTCACCTAAATTCCAGTCAAAGCAATCTGCTTCTGAATGACCTTAACTTTATTATTGTGACTTGGGAAATAGATTTTTTTAAAAACATTGAGCTCTTACCATGACACCCTTTTCCCCCTGGGGACCCAGTGGTCCAGGACTTCCACGCTCTCCCTTTTAAAATGACAAAGAAAGAGAGCCACCGTGAGTCATGTCATCAGTGATGGAGCTGAGGCTAAAAGGGAATCTTCCTGGTTTATACCTTCTGTGCATAGCCCATCTTCCTTTTAATGCTTTACATTTACAATACAGTAATTTTACAAAGTTTGCATTTTTAACTGCACAGTTCCAAGTCTAATGTAATAAAATTCTCTTATGATATCTGCAAGGGAGCATGTTAAAAGCCTTATTAAAATAAAGAAGATAGAAATTGTGGATAAATAGGATTTTATATGAAGCATGTGCCTTGCTAAAGTTTTAGAAACAGGAATGCTTACAACTTTATGAGAATACAAAGCATAAAAATCATGACAGAATGAAACACTAAAAAATTAACATATCTCTCAAACTATTGAAAAATATTTCCATAGTCTGTAAACCACAGAGAAGTGCTACAGAAATGATTCTAGAAGATGATGATAATCAATTCTACCACAGTAAGTTAAGGTTAAATAGATTCAAATTAAAATTTCCCAGCTTGTCAAAATCTTACTGCTTAAAATTTAACTCATGGATGACTAACTAAATCAGAATTTAAAATGGTAAATATATATCAATTTTTAATTGAATCAGTATGTATTGCCACATTATTAACAAAAATAAATACACATATATTAAACAGTTATGTTATATGAGTTGGGAGATCTATTAAAAACATTAATTTAGATTGTTACTTCAAGTAACTGTAGATTTGATATTAACTGAGGTGAAACAATTAGAGGAAAGGTGAATTTTAAACAGGTAGAGGTTATTCTAACTCTAGTAGGTGAAGAAATTAGGAAGGATTAGAGGAGTGCGGGGAGGACCTCCTAGGAGATGGGGAAATTCAACTGAACCCAAAGTTTGTCTATGAAGAGAAGCAAGGGAAGATGAAATCCTCGATGAGGTCAGCAGCAAGACAGCAGAGGAACAAAACAGTAATAATGGGGCAGGGGACAGAGAACAGTGAAATGGCAGCTTATCGTCTCATTCAAACTTCCTCCCCACGGGGGCCATTATCACACAGTAGAATTACATAATATCTTCTAGTCCTGCATCTGCACTGTCCATTTCATATTTAACTTGAGATTACATCTTTATAGCCAGAGGGGTACTCTACTTTTTAAAAATTAGAAACAAACATGCAGCTTAGCCATATTTCAACATATTTAAGAGACTCGATGGGTAATATGTTAACGTTGTGAATGAATTCTCTTTTACGCATGCATATTAATTGTAAAAAGTAAAAGCTTTCATCATATTTCCAAAACGCATGTAGCATACCTGAATCATACGTATGCCCTTTGCTATCATTTCCTGTGTCTTCTCTCCCACTTTTTCCTTTCACGTCCTTAAAAGTCTCCCATTTGCTTTTACCAAATTCCACATATGAGAGAAAACATGATTTTTTTCCTCTTTTATTAATTTTCATTGAATTTGTTGTCTTATATATTTTGATCAGAGTTAGACTCCTTCACATATCTGCACGCTCTTTCTCAACCCCACCAAATTTCTGTGCATGTGCACACACACGCACACACACATTTATATATGGCCTATAGAGTCAGGTTTGTGTCCCCAAATGCCCCTCAGTGTGGGTTCATCCACTGGAGCCGGATCAACCTATCAAGAGTCTCACCTTTAAATGAAACTAAATCTCCCCTTCCCAGTAGTCATTCATTGCCAATAGCCCCTCAGGTAGGGTTGGGGTTTCTTGCCCACTTCCCCATATCTATGCTGGGATTTTGTCTGACTTGACCCTATGTGGGACTTGGTCATGTTGTCAGCATTGCTCTGAGTTCATACAAGTAACTGACCAGCTGGAAACCTTTTGCTTGTGGTCATCCATCTCTTCTGGCTCTTACAATCTTTCTACCCCCTCTTCCACTATGATCCCTGGGCTTTGAGAGGTGGAAGTTTGATTTAAGTGTTCTGTTCGGGGATAAGCAGTCTGAAGTCTCTTATTCTTTACACACTGGCCACTTGTGGTTCTCTTTGTGAATCACCATCTGCTGCATGAGGAATCTTCTCTGCTGAGAGTTGAGAGATGCATTAAACCTCATTTCTACTGTCTGGCTTTCACAGAAGGTGCTATACAAACTACCTGAAGAGACCCTTACCCAGCTGTCAATCCTGCAAATTACAACTGGCCAGGAGGATATACCCACAAGTACAGTAGAGGCACGAATATTATAGGAGTAACTAGCTACTTTCTAATCGGATTTAAGGCTGCTTCATAGGATGGAGCCCATACCTAACACAGTTATCAAGACTAGGAGCCTGAGGCTAGACAGCCCACAGGCCATGGGAAAAAGCCCAATACAACTATTCTGCTAAATGGATGTAATATCAAACTGATTTCTAGTTATAGCCATAGATTAATGCATCTCTCAACTCTTTTTTTTTTTTTGGTCTTTTTGAGACAAGGTCTCCCTGTAGCCCCAGCTGGCCTGGAACTCACTATGTAGACCAGGCTGGCCTTGAACTCTCAGAGATCTGCCTGCCTCTGCCTCCCGAGTGCCGGGATTAAAGGCGTGTGCTACCACACCCGGCCTATCTCTCAACTCTTAGAAGATATTTTTCCCTTTTAATTCTGTCTTATTTCCCTTAACATGATGATCTTCATTTGAGTGCAAATGATATAATTTTATTCCTTTTTATGGCTAAACAAAACTTCACTGTGTAACACTTTCTTTATTCATGAATCTGTTGATGGGTTCCCAGATCAATTCAATAACTTGGGTATTGTAAATATAAACAGAGGTATGCAGGAATCCCAACAGTAAGCTGATTTTTATTCTTGGAGAATATAGCTGGATGTGGTATAGGTGGCAGTTTTTAATTCTGTGAGGAACTCCATATTGATTTCCTAGTAGTTGGGCTACTTTACATTAAGGATCGTCCCCCTGTTCCTTCGCCAATATTTGTTGCTTTTTGTTATCTTGATATTCATTCTGACTGGGTGATACGGAACTCAGTGTAGTTTTGATTAGTATTTTTCTCATGGCTATAGATGCTGAATTTTTTTTATTTTGTTAGACATTTGTACTCTTTCATTTGAAGTATTCAGTTCACATGCCCATTGAATTATTTGCTGTTTCATCTTTAATTTTTTGAATTATTTAGATATTCTGGATATTAATCCCTCACTAGATGAGTAGCTGGAAAAACATTTCTCCTATTGTGTCAACTGTCTCTTCACTCTGGCAATTGCTGTGCAGAAGCTTATTAACTTCGTGCAATTTCATTTGTCTGTTTTGCTACAATTCTTGAGCCATTGAAAGCTTCTTCAGAAAGTCATCGCCTATACCTAGATCCTGAAGCATTTCCCTCAATTTCCTGGGATAGTTTCAGGTTTTAAGCTAAGGTTTTGTCCTACTTTGAGTTGATATTTGAACTATAGTCTCAGTCCTCCATGTATGGACATCCAGCTTTCCCAACATCATTTGCTGGAGGCTATTTTTTTCCCAGTGTATGTTTTTGGCACCTTTTTCATGAATCACATGGCTATAGCTGTGTACTCTTATTTCTGGATGTCTTATTCCACAGCTTTATGTGTCTGTTTTTTGATGATACCTTGCTGTTTTGTTAGTTTGACTCCGTAATATAGTTAGAAATCAGGTATTACACCTCCTGCACTGCTCTTTTTGCTCAGGATTGCTTTGGCTACTTGGGGTCCTTGTATTTTTCAAATGGATTTTAGAATTGTTTTTCTATATCTACAAAGAATTTTGTGGAGATTGCACTGATTAGTATAATACTCTTGGTAACATGGTTATTTTAGGAATGTTAGTTCTACCAATCCATGAACATAGGAGATCTTTCCATTTTCCAGTGTCTTTTATTTCTTCAGCGTTTCATAGTCTCACTTCATTCATCTCTTTGGTTAGGTTTACTTCAACGGTTTTGCTGTTGTGTTGTTATTGCGAATGACATTGTTTTCCTGATTTCTCCCTCAGTATGTTCTACAGCTCTTAGATGAAATATTCTGTAGACATCCAGCAATTTCATTTGATCTATGCTGTGGTTTATCTCTGAAGTTTCTTTGTTAATTTTTCTTTGGCCGACCTAACTATTGAGGATAGTGAGACATTGAAACATCTCACTTTACATCCAGAGTGCTGATTTTATGAAATAGTATACACCAACATCTGGCTTCACATATTTATAATTATTATATCTTTTTAATGGATTGTTCCATTTATTCTTATACAGTGATCCTTTTTATCTCTTCTGACTAACTTTGGCTTGAAGTCTACTTTGTCAGATATGCACATGGTTACTTCAGCTTACTTTGGGTCCCTTCGTTTCCTGTATTATTTTCTGTCCTTTTATTCAGTCTGTCTTTGGCAGTGAGGCAACTTTCTTGTAAACAATAGAGACAAGTTGGCTCTTACTGTTTTAGTCCAAGCAGCACATTTGCGTCTTTTAGTTAAGACTGCATCCAAGGTTATTATTGAGACTTATAGGCTAATTCCTAGTAATTTTCATGCTATTTTTTCCTTGGTTGATTTGAATAGCCATCATTATTTTTTCTCTCTCTTTCATTCATCATAGAGAACTGCTGATTTACTGACTGACTTGAACACGGTTCATTCTTTCCCAGTTCTTATCTGTTCATCTGTTCCTGTGAGAGTTACTATTTCACAAGTTTTTGTGATTGTGACCGTCTTTTTTCCTCATCTATCTGTAGAAGCCTTTAAGCATCTTCTGAAATGATGGCTTAGTGGTAATGAATTTCTAGAATTTTATCCTAGGAGGTCTTTATTTCTCCAAAAGTTTTAGAAGACAACTTTGCTGGATAGCGTAATCTTAGTTGGTGATTTTTACTCTCAGGGCTTGAATGATATTCCTCCAGGACATGTTTGATGTTAGGGTTTCTGCTGAGAGGTCTGATGTTAGTCCCATAAGTTTGCCTTTTTAAATAACTTGGGCTTTCTCTTGCTTTTTAGCATGATGGAATTCTACTTAACACTTTTGTTTGTTCTGCATTTTTGACACTTTAACTGTAATGTGACAGAAAAATCTTTTTCCGGACATGTCTATTTGGAGTTCTAAATGCCCATATCTTTCTCTATATTTGGGATTTTTTTTGGTACAACTTCAGCCAATAGATTTTCTGTGTTTTTAATTTGTAGCTCAGCTCTTTCGCTACTTTAACAATTCTTAGTTTCGATCTCATGATCATGTCCCAGAACTCTCTAAAGGCATGGTCATGACTCTTTTATCTTTATTGATATTTGAATGTAATAGTTCCTTAATCATGTCTTCAACCTTTCTTCTGCTTACTCTAATTATTGGTGATCCTTTCCATAGCATTGATTATTTCAATCTGACTTATGGTGCTTATCATTTACAAGATTTCCACATATCTCTGTGTGTTTTTTTTTTCCCTGGAATCTCTATCTTTGCTTCTCATCCTATTGCCAAATTTCCTGTCTAAATCTTGAATTGACTTTCTTACTTCATTTGTCTGTTTATTTGAATCCTCTTTGAGGCCACTGGTCATTGTTTTAAAGTAAACTTTTGAATTATTTATCTAGCACTTCAACCATCTCATTATTTTTTGGAGTCAGTTATTGAAGAGTTATGAACTTTTGATGAGTCACATTATCTTTCTTTTTCAATTTTCTTGTGTTTCTATGTCAACACTTTGGCATCTGTTGGGGTATCTCTTTATATGAACATCTTCTCGGTGGGTCATTTTACATTGAGGTTTCAGTTCTACTTCTCAGAAGAGAGGAAGCAGACCATAGTAACAATAATGCAAAAACAAGCCACATATTTAAATGTAATTAAAAAAATCGGAAATATCAACTACACTCCCCATAAGGAGAGAAAAGAAAGGAACTAAGAATCCTACAGAATAAACTAAGAATTTAAAAATCATTAAAGTTGAAAGTATTAATTAGCAATAAAATGAAGGTAGGCAGGGAAGGGAAAAATAGAGATGCAACACTGGAAAGAGTGGAAGATGTAGGGGTTGAAGGTATAATAGTGAGGGAAAACACAGTAACAGAAGTGAAGGATAGAGCTAAACGATCATAAAGAAGAAAAGTCAAACAATACCTCCTCCTTGCAGAGGAGACAGGCTGGAGATGCTCTGTTTTTATCTAGACTTCTCATCCTGCAGTTCACTTCATAGAGGACAGGAGGGTACTGAGTAGCTTTCTTTCTGATGTTCAGGCAGTTAGACCAGAAAAGGCTATTTATATGTGGAGCTCTACTTGCTTATTTTAGTAGGGTTTACAGGGTATGTGACCACTGCTAGGCTGAATTACTACCATCAGTCTCAGTGTACAGGCTCATCAATGCAGGAAAGGAAGAATCTCCCTCATGCTACTGCTGTCTGTGAGCCTGTGGGCCACTAGCTGGGTGGCCCCTAAGTCAGAGAGAGGTACTCAGTGTGGAAGATATCTAAGCAGATGCTGTGTTTCCTCATCTTCCTATCCCCCCACCAGGTTGATGAGTGCCTTCTAATCAACATGAAATGCCATGAAAGTAAAATTTAGCCTGGAATTCTTAGCATAAAACAGAATAATGGAGGAAATTACCTTTTCACCAACACTTCCTGTTATTCCAACTTCTCCAGGTAAACCAACAGGTCCCTTGAGAAAAAAATATAACAAAAAATATGTACATATTAAATCACTATTGTAGCCTTCTCGTCTTAAATCACCTATAAATATAAATATCATTTACATTTAATTCATACTAAATTTTATTTGGGAGCAAAATTCTTTGTGGTACAGACACAAAGTCTATGATTTCACATCGGAGTTAACTTATTCAGTCAATCAACAGATAAATAAATGAAAGCCTAATGCGTGATGGGCACTATGTTGGGAAACAGAGTTTGAAATTCAAATGTAGTCTCTACTCTTATGAATTAATAATTAACTGGATATTACTGAAAATTCCTGCAGCTTTCATACCTGCTTGATGTGAATATATTAGCATAATAAATCACTTTAGCAACTACCATCTTTGAAAGTGCCCTAACACACCCATTTAGTCATGTATTCATTTCAGTTGTGTGACAAGTATTTGATGTCTGTCCTGCACTGTACTGGTTGCTGAGACAAGACAGATCCAGGCCCTGTCTTGATGAATCAAAATTTCTTGTAACACATAAGGAAAACTATTAAAAATTCAGACATAAATTATGATGTGACCTGATAAAGGAAATAGTTGTGATGTTGATATAGAGAATGAAAGAGAAGACATTTCAGCAAGCAAGGTCAGGGAAGGCCTGAAGCCAGACAGTGAATCTGTAGCCTGAAAAAGGAGCGGTCAACCAGCCAAGTGAAGAGGGGGAGAAGGGTATTGTAGGACAGGATACGGCCCAAGTAAGGAATGCATTTGTGTCGGACAAAATGAAAGACAGCCGTTAGCACACTGCTGGGAACAAACGTGATCCAGGATCTGTATCTATGATTGTCTTCATGCTGCATTATCTATTATTCCTTCTTAAGCAGCACCGAGAGCAAAAGAACAGTATAAATGAACTCTGTAATGGAACATAGTCCCTTTCCTCTCTTCAATTACTAGCAACAGGCAGTTTTCTACATTTACTTAAAGACACATGGAATATTTTCAATAGTTGCCAGGTAGATATCCTGTTTAGATGAATATCTTTCTCTGTTGTTTTTTTAGACAGGTTCTACCTGTAGCCCCTGACCTAGAACTTGCTTTGTAGACCAGGCTGGCCTTACTCTCACAGAGATCTGCCTGTCTTTGCTTCCTGAATGCTGGGATTAAAGGCCTGTGCCACCATGCCTAGTCAGGGCTTAAGACAAAGTGCTGAACCCTGAAAAACTGACTGACTATGTAGACTCTAACTGAAGTTAATGTATGGCATGAGTCCATCCATACAGGTCTACAGTCTTAGCTGTATCAGTATCTATCTGGTTGGTTATCAAATGATACTGAATACAATAACATGCATTGAGCATTTCCTGAGAGCATGATTTCATCCTCACAACCACTATATTTGGTAGTATTATCAGGATTCTCCTTTGACAGATAAGGTAGATGGGTAAACTATCTTATTTTTTTTAAATTTATTTGTATTTTTAGTGTATGAATGCTTTGTCTGCATGTATACAAGTGCACCTGTATGTATGGTGCCTGTGGAGGCAGAAGAGGGTGTTAGATCCCCTGGAACTGCAGTTAAAGTTGGTTGATTGCTGCCATGTGGGTGCTGGGAACTGAACCTGGGTCCTCTACAAGAGCAGCAAGTTCTCTTAACTACTGAGCCATATCTCCATCCCCAAGTAAAGCAGCTTGCTGAAACACAGGAGTTTAAATAGATGGGCAAACTTAGGTGCCTACTAAGTACTTAAAATGTAACCATTCAAATTGTATATACTGTAGGAGACTATGAAATTTAGAAGATGTGCTATAGAAATGCAAAATTATCTAATTAAATGCTGTGTTTATTACATATTTAAAGGATAATGCTTTAGATCTATCAGTTAAAATGAATTATTAGGGTCAATTTCACCTCTAGATTTGTTTAGTGTAGAAACTAGGAAGTTTAATTATATATTATGCAACACGCAGTTTTGACTTGTATTCTATTTCTTGGTTATCTGTACTTTCAAGCACTATGTTATATTATTGCTAATATCCAACTGGAAGTGATTAAATAGTTAAAGCCTGTGGTTCATGTGTTACAAGGATGTGAACACTTTCATTCTGAGGCAGTTATGATGAATGATCACAGTCACTTATCCTACTATGTTTGCTACCCAGAAGCAGCTAATTCGATAGATGATAAAACGGCCTGCAGAAGACAGCCTCCATAATATGAAAGCCATTTCCTTATAAAAATCAACCTATATCTCTATCGCTATCCTACTGGCTATGCTTCTCTGATGAGCCCTATTTATACAATCATATCTGAAGAAGAACAGGGAAACAGAGCAATCTGTTTGGGATAACACATGAGATAGTAGAATCTAAATATAGACTAATTTTAGTCTAAAAGCAAACCAACCAAAAATCCTGCTCCTAACACAAGGTTCACGCGATTGAATGGAACAGGCCTAGGCTGTAGTTGGATGTGGTTTGTTACACATTTGTCAGAAGCTGGATTTTAGGAGGCAATTTTCGGAGGAGGTATACACCTTTAAGTGTGTGGGCATGGGGCTCATAAGAGGTCATTCGGTCATCTGGGACATACTTAGCTTATTTCTAAAGTTTTTATTCTATTCCCTTGATCATTTTTCTCTTTACGAATTTCTCCCAGTTTTCTTCAAATGCTTTTATAGTTGACTTTGGCTATTCTTGGTAAGATAAGTAAGCTGAGCAAGGATAGCTCAGTCCTCACAAATCTGAAATACACAGCCTTTAAATCTATTTGCTCCTTAAGTGTGTATTACTATTTAATCTGAAACTACCCATACATTTGGCAATGCTAGATGAATTAGATGAATCCATTTCAATTTGAAGCCTACCAAGTTTCATTCAATTTAAAATATCATCTATGAACCAATAGCTTTCTATTTCTAAAAAGAAAAACAAATCTGCCAAGTAAATCTAATCATAATGATTTTAAGATATATTCCATTTTCAAATGTTAATATGTGAAAATATGGTACAGGAAAGTGTGTTCTTCGAAATACTCCCTGTTCCTTTCTGCAGAAGTATTATGCATGCCTATGCTATTGATGTTAGCTCTTCCATGGAACTTGCAGTGCCCTACAGCATGGGGGGAAATAATCCTGCATTCTACCAAGATTAGGCTTCTCTATGTAATTTATTTAGAACAAAATGAAAAGGTGAGGAAATGACATTTGCCACCCTTATTTTTCAAAGACCATGAAGCCATGTTCCAAAGAGACACTTCTGGAATCTGGGTCTCAGAATGCAGATGGTGTGCAACAGACCACGGGCAGCTCACAGGCAACAGAAAGTAAGAAAGAAACCTTAGCTACTGCAAGCCACTGATATTTTGATGTTGTGTTATATTGCAGCTTTATGTAGCCTATTATTACTGATGCATTGTGCATTTTCAAATTGATATGATGCCTGCATACATGAGAAACTGCTGGTTTTCTTCACTACAGGCCCCAAGTTATAGTGGAACCACTTGCATTAAGAACTGCTCTTACAGAGGACCTGGGTTCAATTCCCAGCACTCACATGGCGGCTGTGATCCATCCTTAACTCCAGTTCCAGAGGAATCCAAAGCCCTCTTCTGACCTTTGCGAAATTGCATGGCATGGGTGCACTCACTTACATGCAGGCAATATACTCATACACATAAAATAAAAATAATAAATATTAAAAAAAGAATCCTGACTTTATCACCTTAGTAATACCAGTGATAATAACTTCCATCATGTTAAGACAAACGCAAATTTTGCATTTATTTTGATCCTGCTGTTAATGTTTCCCTAATAATACAATAAATTAAATATGCATTGACATGAAATTGAAACTATAATCTAACTCAGTTGGTTTATTTAAGTTTCAGTCTCATAGAAATTATTAAACAAACTAAAATATTAAGAAGTGCATTGAGCCAAATTCCAGTTTAAACTGCAAGTCAACTTTTTTAATAAATGCAAAATCTGCTGAGGAAGATAGAGCTAAACATGTTTATTTAGGTCTCATGTTAGGAGTCACAGAGTATACAAGAAATTCCAATGGACTCTCATATGAACATTTGAAAATTGCCCTGTTCTGACTTTTTTTTCTAGTTTCCTGTCTAGAACTTGTAATGCTAATTACTCTTGCCTTCACTTCTCCTTCACATCTATTCACCAGTCAAGGACTTTCTTTTCCCCTTAGAAATAAGAGTTATGCAATTTGGGAGTCTTTTGGATAGACCCACCAAAGGGGTGCTCCATTTGCTTCACCCTGCATCCCTGTTCAACATGCAAAAAGCCAGAGTGGTCTGCATCCTGATTCCTTGCCTGCAGTCGGGTAATCCCTTGAGAGGATGGTGTGATAAGAGTAGGAGGTAGGAATTGGCTAGGCAGTTAGGGTGAAAAGACTCCAAAGAAAAGTAGCCAGCTTCTTGGCTAAAAGTCAACATGTCCTTGGGCCTCTTAGCAATATACTCCATTCCTAAGGCCAAAAATGTTGAAAGTATTTGGGAGCTTGTATCTAATCCTTAAAAGATTTTAGGGTTACATCTTCAGTGGGGGGAATGTTAGAGTACCCAAAAGCCCCATAAAAATAAATAAATGAAAGAAGAAAAAAAAGAAAAAGAAAAAAGTGATGTGGAGATATGGGAAGTGTTGGAAGGGAGGGAGTGGGCACGGATTTGATCAAAACACCTTATACGCATGTATGAAATTCTCAATAAAGTTTTATAAAAGTTTAAAAAAATAAATATACTATGAAGTTCCTAATCCAGTAAAACAATGAAAATGCTTATATTTTATAAGCTAAATGAAGAAAAGCTAAAAAAAACTTTCTATATGGGGAAATTATGTCTGGAAGAAAACATTTGATAGGCCAAGAAAACAGTATCTGAGGTAGAGGTAAAGATTTACAGGGTGCAGTGGGACAAGCATATTCTAAAGAGAGACAGTGATTGGAGCAGAAATTGGGAGGTAGCAAATGGCAAAATGTTTGGTAAATGTAAAATTGTTTTCTTATTATCTGAAATATAGGCCTTGATAAGGCCACAGACTGGATTAGAATGTTGAGAGTTTGAGTCTGAAGTGAACAACCTGTGTTTGTGGTGTTTGTAGGAGAATGAGTGTTTGGAAAGGAATTACTGTTGGTTCTGTGTAAAAGAGGGGCATAATCATATCAGCACTGAGTGGATAGTTACGTGACATTACAGTACATAATGTGTAGAAAAGAGAAAGAACTGAAACAGGGACAAAGAGGGGAAGGTACTATAATAGCCAAGATTAAGTTATGAAGACAATGACAATCATTAAAAGAAACAATAAACTCATGAGAAAAGCCAGTGTCAGAAAAGAGAAAGAATCCAGTGGGCAACTGTAGTTCGTCAGTGGAGGCCTGTGTAAAATGACCTCCTTGAGTCTCCCCTAAGATACTAATGTGTGACTCTCCATGGTAAAGTCAATGGCTGTATTATAAGAATGATATCGCCAACATAGCAATAATAAAATGATTACTCTCCACAATAATAATAAAATGAACAAGAGACTTCTTCTGTTGTTCTCATTTTGAAACAGAGTTTCCCTGTAGCCTCAGGTGGCTGGGGACTCACTAGGTAGACCAGGCTGGTCTCAATCTCACAGAGATCCTCCTGCCTCTGCCTCTTGAGTAGAGTGCTGGGATTAGAGGTGTGTGCCACCATGCCTGACTAAGAAGGGACTCTAAAATGAAGATTATTTGGAGGTGAAAAGAGAAAACAAAAGGAGCTGGGAATGTGTCAAGAAAGCTAAGGGGCAAAGCTTTCCTGGAGGACAACTCAGTATTAAGGAATAGGAGTGGGGCAGAGTGGGATTTGACAATTGCAAGGCTGTGGTGACCTCTAAGAACAGTTTCGGGAGCTTTTTTGTGTTTGGATATGTTTGCTAAAGGGTTAACAGCGTATACATGAAGAGAACATGGAAAGCAGCCACTACTACTGCTGGAGACCATGGTTTTCAAAAATTAATCTATTGAGAACATAATTTTTGCTCTGTCAGCGAAATAAAAGAAAGCTCATCCACAACAGAAAAGAACTCTTCTGAATAGAAGGCAATTATATTTAAATGTATTTTCCCTCTGTTTCACAGAAGGAATATTTTTTTTTAACAAGCTGATATTGAGGCCTAATCCATCATAGCTGGTTGAGAATCAACACAGTTGTTATAAAGAGATGATGGTGGGTTTAATCTTCCCCCAAGGGTGATCTCCCAGCTCCAGACACTCCAGCTCCCCAGCTCCAGACAGCTTCCCTGCACTGGAAATGCTTTGTAAGCTATAGAAGGCATGCTGGGAGGCATGTATTGGCCAACAATTCCCTATATGCCTCTCTTCCTTTTATTACAAGCACTTTTCAAAAAGAAAGACCATGGGGCCTTGACTTGTTTTCATAGTTATCCATGAAACAGGCACTCTAGACACAAATGAGAGCCAAGTGCAAAATGCATCTGAGAACCAGGAACACAAATATTTTCATTTTTTGAACACTCAAAGGCTTATTGTGTACATGTGGAAATAGTCACAATTTACTTAAACTGGTTACCAGTGGATGCTAAAATAGAAACACAAATGACTCCTGTTTCTGTTTCTTTCTGTTCATTCTTTTTCATCTCAAGAACAAATGTTGCAGGACAAACTGGATATCCACATGCAGAAGAATGAAACTTGATTCCTATCTTATCCTGCATAAAAATCAACTCCAAAAGGATTAAAGACCTTAATGTAAGACCTGGAACTTGGAAATTGTTAAAGGAAAAAGCAGGGAAAACTCTTCGAGTTAGAGGCACCGATAAAGACTCTGAATAGGATTCCAGTTGCTCAGGAGACAAGGCCAGCAACTGAGACCTGGGAACTCATGAAATTAAAATACTTCTGCAGAGCAAAGGAAACAGCTAATTAAAGACTTAACCTATAGAAGGGAAACAATCTAGCTAGACATCTCTAAGTCTTTTTTATTAATGTTTCAGCTCTCTGCTGCCTCACATTACATTATTCCCCCAAAGGAAACAGCTTAAAATAAAAACAGTTATTACATCACTGTTTCTGTGGATTAGGAACTCAGGAACGGCTATGGCTTCTATGGGAAGTTCTGGGTCAGGTCTCCAATATAGCTGCAGTCAAGATTTGGCTTGACTATGGCTAAATGAATCCATATCCAAGAAAGCTGTTGGAGGGAGACTTTGCTGCCTTGCCATGGAGGCCTCTCCTTAGGGACCAATGACATGACGGTTTGCTCCCAACATAAGTGATCCCAGGCAGAGAGTGAGCAAGAAAAAACTACAATGCCTCTTAAGACCTTGGCACAAACTGTCATTTCTGTCATCTTCCATTCATTGGAGTGTGTAAGTCCATCCTCCATCTGTTCTCTCTCTCTCCTCTCTCTCTCTCGCTCCCTCTCTCTCCCTCTCTCCTTCCTCCCTTTCTTTAATCCTTTCCTCCTCCCCTCCCTCACTCCTTCTCTTCCTTTTGTCCTCTCTTCCTTCCTTTCTTTCTTCTTTCCCTTTTCTGTGTGTGGTACATGAACGTGTGTGGGGATGTATGCCCATGCACAAACATATGGAGGCCAGAGGTCATGAGGTGTTTATGCCTGCGTTGGTATTGTGTAAGCAGACTCTAGTAGTTTAAAAACAGACAAGACTCAATTTTTTTCTGTTGTGTATTAATGGAATAAAGAGTGGTCACCTAAGTTATAAGTTCTCGGAATTACCAGCAATATATACTTTTTGGCAAATAATTTTCATCAAACTTTTTCTAGTACAGATTCCACATCTAACACACAATAAAGGACATGGCTAAGTTTTCAGCTAGAACATGTTATGTTTAAGAGCTAGACAATCGTGTAATAATTTAAAACATTTCACATTTTGCAAAATGGAATATGTAATCATCTATTTAAAGATTTTGCTAACTAAAGCCAAAAGTCAGAGAGCCAAAAGCCTGGTGTGTAATAAATCAACCTTTAGAATTGAGAAGAAATATTACTTTTCCACAAAAGTCAGTAAAAATTTTTAAATGCTCTACTTTTATTTTTCAAAGTAATCACACCCTATTTATTCACTGAAAGAGTAATATAAAATTAGAATATTTCCTAGTTGAAAACAAGTACTATAAAGCATTTCTGTAGATTATTCTACTTAAAAAATAATCTTAAAAATGATTGTACCTTAACTATTCACTTGGAATGCTTCTATATGAATTCAAATCTTTTTTTAATTTGAAAACAAATATAAGATAAAGAATTAGAGATTGCAAAGCTCCTGAAAATTACTTCAAAATACAGTTTTTTGCTTTTAAAAAAGTTACTTAAGTTACTTAAGTTTTAAAAAGTTACTATAAAATTACTTAAATGCAAAGCAAATTCCCTAGAATTCTGTTCTGTTTTATTTTTAGAAACTTATTATCAGTGTATCAGGGTTTTTTATTTTCCTTTCAAAGTTACACACACACACACACACACACACACACACACACACGTTTTCTTACCACAAAAAGTACCGCACTCAATTGAACGTGTGAAATTGCTGAGATTTAACCAGTTTTTATCTTTTAAGAATAGCAGTTTTACACAATTTAATCAAGTGTACACCTTTGATGACAGGAGAAACAAAGGTCAGTTGTACATGCAAAAAGTTTAGTTTCAAGTACTAGCCTCCCGGTTAGTACACACACACACGTTTTCTTACCACAAAAAGTACCACACTCAATTGAACGTGTGAAATTGCTGAGATTTAACCAGTTTTTATCTTTTAAGAATAGCAGTTTTACACAATTTAATCAAGTGTACACCTTTGATGACAGGAGAAACAAAGGTCAGTTGTACATGCAAAAAGTTTAGTTTCAAGTACTAGCCTCCCGGTTAGTATGTGTGTGTGCTCACAGCTACTGATTCTCTACAAGTTTTTAACCTCTACACTTTTGTCTAAGAAAATGATAGCATAAGCTTTGCTAATTTAGACAGGGAAGAGGCAGAGGAGAGGAAAATAGAAAGTTTATGTAATCTGAATAACAAAAAAGAATTCCTTTATTCTTTGTGTGTGTGTATATATGTGTAGTTATGGTTTGTGGGGTTGTGTGTGTGTGTGTGTGTGTGTGCACGCGCACGTGTGCGCATGCATGTGTGCATGTGCATACAGAGGCCAGAAGTCATGGTTGGTTCTTTCCCTTTATGACTCTTTATTTTATTTTTTGAGAGTGTCTCTTAATGAATTGTGTTCACCAGCTGGCTAGACTGGCCAGTAAGCTCTGGGTTCCACTTGTCTTCTGCCCACTAGGGTTACAGATATGTATTGTTGTACCTGGCTTTTTTAAACATGACTGCTGGAGATCCAAACACAGGTCCTTATGCTTGTGAGACAGGCACTTACTAACTGAGTCATCTCTTCAGCCTAAGAAGTCGTTATATAAATGTGGTGACTATGAAAAACCCATGGGACTTTCTGATAGGGATGTTCAGATGAATTTGTGGGCCTAGAGCTAATAAATTTGTGGATCATCAGGAAAAAGTGGTTAACTGAGAAATAGAAAGTAGAAGAGAGCATACATATTGGAAAAGAGGGAGACTTACAGAATTAATTATACATAGAAAGTAAACTGGTGGGTTATGTCTATTATTTTTGTTCATGATTTTCCTTCAGTCTTTTTCATTTGACGTACAAGTATGCCTGAAGTCTTTCTGATTATTTGTTAATATATCATCGTCTCTCAGTAACCAATCTTTGGATCATTTCATTCCTATTTTCAAATGAAACCTATAAGCTCTTAAGTTATCTCTTTGACAGTGTGACTTGGACCTAACCACATTAGCTCACTGTAGTTTGTGATATGTAGCCTGATTGATTATGAAACACATAGGACACTAGGAAAACACATCTGAGGGTGTATCCTTGAAGGCTTTTCTAGATCACAAAACACATATTCATTATTGGAACAATTCCTTCATGGATTCATAACATGGCAGCATTATAGGAGGCAGGACCTTGTTGGAAGAAGGTCACTGGGAAGATCTTGGGGGCCGTCTCTTGCTCTGGTCTACTACTATATTCCTCTTTCACTGCTTGCTGTCAAGAAAATCAAGAACAGCCTCTAGAACATGCCACTGTTGCCATGATGCTCTGACAAGATGCATGGGTTCAACATTTTAAAACTGTGAGCCGAAATAAAGAATTCTCTCTTTTAAATGTTTCTTTAAGGTATTTGGTTGTAGTGACACAAAAGCTTCACTAGTTCACATGCTACATATGTCACCAGTTAACCTCTTAAAGGACATGACTTAAAGTTTATTGATCTGGATGCTCTATAAAGTACCAAGGATACAGAAGTACCCAGAATACAGAAGATAAAAAACTTATTAGGAATTAATGAATGAACAAAGCAAATAAAGCAGAAATTGTAGGAACAGAGCTGAGCCACTCACACCCTTCTGTAAGAAATATCTCATTGCTCTTTTAACCAGAGCCTTCGAGGTTTAGACCTCAGCAGACAGACCTACATTCAGGCCTGGTCAAAGTACAAGCATAAAAGCCTGGCCATATTGGTCCAGTTTGTGACTATCCGGATGAGGCACATGTCACCCAGATCACCCCAAAGAATCAATTGGGAACTCATCTCTTGTAGTGGAGGGTGGAAGGCATAGGAATCTATGTAATAGCTCTTGATTTTAATAGGAATGGTGACCAAACTCCAGAGAAGGTCAAACTTCTAGCTGAGGTAAATTTGATCTGCTAAGGTCAGTAGAACCTTGGTTAGTGAAAATCTGGACACTAATGGAGGGAACATCTGGACAGAAATCCTCGAAGAGCTTGAACTATCAAACCTGAACTCGACTAGCTTATACAAGTGGCCAACCCTTTTCATTGTGTTAGCACTGCCCCTTAGCATGCCCTCTCCCTTATAAGAAAACACACACCTTGATTAGTGCTAACTAATTTACAATATATCCTGTCTAATATGTAGAATTAAGTCATACACACTATCATTAAGTAGTATGCCACCTAGGAATTTGGTGTGTCTGTCATACAAAGAACAAATCATATGCCAAAAAATACAAAGTCTACTAGCTACTATATACTGTTAGATGTTGGAAGTAGGTATACAGGCACTCCATCAACATCACATAAATAAAATAATTGGGTATGAAATAATTCTTAATTTGAGATCTGTATAAATTATTGTTTCTCACTGCTGTGACCAAATACCTGGCAAGAAACTATGAAGAAAACAAAGGATTTATTTTGGTTCATGGTTTGTGGGTACAGTTCCCCATGGAGGGGAAGGCATGACAGGGTCCTTAGAAGTAGGGTTGTGTGCCTGGGACTCTTGTCATCCTGGTGGACCTGGAAGTGGAGGAGGAAGAGGAGGAGAAGGAGAAGAACAAAGGAGAGGAGCGGGGACGGCTGGAGGAGAGAAGGACTAGCCTGGCTATAAGGTTTCCCCCCTTCACTTCTTTCAGCTAAGCCTTATCTCCTAATGGATGCACAGCCTCTCAAAATGACATGAAGCAGTTGAGAGCAGGTGTTCAAACACACAAGCCTCTGGGACACACTTTACATTCAGACCATAATAGGGGCACTTTCTCAAGGCAATTGGATTGAACTCCTTGGCAAGATATTGTATAAATTCCCACATTGAGCAATGCTATATTGTAACTTAGGCCATAGGAACTGGCTGATCTGACAGTACTAGATTCATCACCTCAATAGAAAGATTTTGGAATAAGGCCATGCCATATATGGTAGAGAATTAATTATGATTTGTAAAGCAAATTTGTTGTGCTGTTAGCATCTCACTAAGGGATCAGGTGACCACACGTTTGTATGTATCAATGATAGGCTGAGTAGCGTCAGACCCAGTTCAAGTGCTTCCACACAACCAGAGCTGGAACAAGAATAGAATATATACAGGCTAAAAAGAATCTGTGAGTCACCTTGCTTGTTGGTTAGACCTTTGAGAGAACTTTAAGACTGGGATGAAGAAGATTTGAGAAAGAAGCACACGGGTGGGCATACTGGTGTAAATGCAAAGTCTGAAGAACTTTACATCACATGGCAATATCTAGTAGAGCAGACCAAACATGGAAGACTATCTGGAGGAGACAGAATGACTTAGAAGTTGACATCAGCAAGCCTTGGTCATTAATCGCCTCCATGCTGAGGATACACGTATAAATGGAATTCACAAGGCTGAGAGAAGGAAGGAGTACATAGATCAGACATCCTTGTTCCTATTCAACAAGGATAATTTAAGTGCTGTTGCCTTTGGACATTCAAACTGCCAATAATAGAATGTGATATTGTACCTACAATATGGTACTGTTCTTTGAGGAACATACCAACCTCTAGAAAACAAATTCATTCTGGAAAAGTCAAAGATGTATTCTAATAGAATGATAGATACTTTGGGAATAGGTTGGCTTTCCTCCTCCCAGGCTTCAACAAGAGGCAGTATCCATATACTTAAGAACTATCTAATCTACCATGTAAGTTACACCAAGTACTATACCAGACCAGATTAGATATGACTCAGACATATGTCTGTGCCTAAGAGGTCTAATTATTATATCCATCACTCTAAAAATATCCAATCTAACAGAGCACTGGAATGGCTTTCTGAAGGTGCAACTTGAGTGCCAACTATGAAGGGATACTTCTGTGGTCCATCCTTCTGTAGGACGAAGTATAGTTATTGATTTGGATATTTGTATGATACTGTGCCTCAAATAGGAAAAATTGATGGGCCTTAGAAATGAGGCGAAGATTGAATTAATTCTACTTATTATCCTTCTCAATGTCACAGTAGAGGGCTCTGTGTTTTCTATCCACACAGAATGTGTGTTCTTCAGGGATGGAGCCCAGTCCACAAAAAAAGGATATGATTTTATCAGATGATACTCTACTATAAGTGACAGTCACTTCCTAAGCATTTTAAACTCCTTGGTCCAGGTATCAGTTGTCAAGGAAACAAGATTCACTATCATGATATAAGTAATTCACCCTGCTCCCAAGAAAGAATGAAAATATTAGTATCTTTTATAGTCCAAAAAGTATCAGCAATGTTAGAGATTGCAACTGGCACCACTGATTCCTCTTCTACATTTCCTTCTGGGAAAGAATTTTCCAGAATCCTTAAAAAGCATGCTCAGGGAAGATTTGAGAACCAGAACCAACTGGCACAAGGAGAAGATTGGTGAACCAAGACAAGGCACCCAGATCCTCCTTCAAGGAGGAACTTGTGGTTCAAGCTGCCAATAGCCTCGTAGTTTGCTCTAGCTCCAGAGAGGCTTCTTGAGAAAGGGCAGGCGTGACCCATAACAATGACAGTTGAGGTAGAGTATAGAGGCTCAGGTACTTAAGCCCTGTGGGGGGTTACTCAAAGGGCCAGAGAGAAACAGGCACTTCATATAGACCCAAGACTTAGTGGGACCTGTGTCTTCTCCCTCTATCCAGTTTTCTCCTCCCTCTTCTTTCTGCAACTACTGCTTCCCAATCAATTCCTGGTAGCAAATGCCATCTCACTTCATTTCTCTGCTCTAGCTCAGGCCTCCACGTCCTTTTCGTCAGGTCCAGCCTCCAGGCGCCTGCCTTGAGTCCTGCCATGACTTCCCTCACTGAATTGTTACCTAGAATTTTAAGATGCAATAAATCCTTTCCTCCCCAGTCTACTTTTGGTGGTGATGTTTATTGCAAGAACAGATGGCAAACTAGAACACAACTGAAGAAAAAAGAATTCTATGAAAATCCTATATTCATGAATACTTTATAAACATGTCATAAAATAAATTCATTATTTTATTGAGTCAACAAACATTTTTGAGACCATAATGCATGTCTATCTTACTCAAGAATGTGTATTGTTTATTCTATACTGTCAGATTTAGAATGCAGGCAGTCACTTCATTAATTTACAGGTTCTAGATCCTTTGGACAAGTCTATTTGGGAGTCATTGCCTCTCCGCTTCAGGCTCTTCTTGCCTTGTGGATACATAAGGTCTCCTACAAAATATAATTGGTCACTGACAGAGAATCCAAGCCGAAATGTCAGCTTCTAACATGTCCCTAACAGCTAGTCAACTCTTATTCTCTAGGATCAAATCTGCAGTCAGGAAATAAAAGTTCAGAACGAAGCTTTGCCCCAGGATGGTCTGGCAATGATCAGGAGACTATGCCTGGAATGTCTTGCGAGCAGATGCTTTCAGTCACACTCATGTTATGGGAAACCTGAGAACGGAAACGCAACTTGTGCTGCAGTAAATTTGCCTGGCAGTATGGCCCACAATAAGCCTATTGGTAATAAATCAAAGGAGCTAATGTGACTATCGATACAGAGCGATCACCTATCTTTGTTGAGCTTAGGCTATTTGTAAAAAAGAAAAAATGTAAGTTGGATAAGAAATAAAAGGAATTCTCCTGCAATGACACTTGTGTTGCAAAACACTTGCTTGTGAGGTCTTCCTGAGCCTCTAATAACTAGCAGGCCTGTTCGCACAGAAGAATATGTCCATAGCAAATGTTTTTCAAATATCAAGAGCTAAATTAGTTTTGTATGTCTTTTCATGAAATCCTTATATTATAGGAATGTGATTTATAAAGGGTTCTGTCTAAAAGACAAGATTTGAGTGAGAAAATTAGCTGTCTCATATTTCCTGTCATTCCCACTAACTGGCAAATTCTCTACTTAATAAAGGGGAAAATCACAGCATGAACTAGTGCGAGGACTTGAGTTCCAGTTTAACACTTTAATTTTGAAGTAAGTTATCAGATGAGATTTGATCATATCTTCTTATTCTAAAAAAAACACAGTATGGATGAAATCATCCCTTTTATACCTTCCAGATCTGAAATTCTATTATTTTAATCTTAAGAAAGAAGAATATCATGCAAATATTTTTAAAAAATCTTTTGGACATGGAAGATTGATATGCACATTTTAAAAAAAATGGAATTCAAAAATTTAATGGTGAGGATTTTTATTCAGGGTTCTGTATCCCCAGGATTATTCAGAGCCTATTTACTGATAATACCCACAGCAGACAGATTTTGTGGCCACTCAGATAATTTTAACCTTTTCTTTAAGTAGGTGAACATGCCTCCTAAACTTGCATGAGGTCGTTGCGAGTGGGCTCAGTGTTCTGTCCGCTTCCGTCACTTCTTTGTCTACCACTGTGCTTGGCACAGGGATCTCAGACAATATTTGTAGAAGAAATGCTCAGAATACCAGGATGTTAACTTCTTAACTAAAGTGTTAAAATTATGGGACTCTTCACCCTGCCCTTGCATGTACAGTTGTGATCTTTACTGTTTTCCCTAGGTTTCAGAGAACAAGGGAGAATAAGTGGAAACTGTGACAGGGGAAAGAAGTCCTCAAGAGACCTTTTCTCTCAGTGCAATGACAGGTCCATTTATTCTGGCCCTTTGCCACAGCACTTGATTTGACACCTATAACATCTTCAGAACTCAAAGATGGGATAATATACACATGGTCAGAATGGCACAAGGCTCCCATGATAAATGAGGATGTCACTTGACCTGAGAAAGTCATACTGGGCCTCATTAACTCATTTCTTTCTTGTATTACAATCTTCTCTCTTATGATTTACTCTTGATGGCTTTGAGCATCCATCTCCCATGTTTTGGTCCAAGAGAGAGATCTATTTTTTTGCTTCATTCTGTATATTTTGGACTGAGTATAATGTTGCTCAGGAGTTTTCTAGTCTTTGCATTTAGGAACTTGGGTTTTAGCTTTGCTACATTGTAGGATTTCTGAGTAAAATTAGTGATCCCACAGTACCTTACTGGTAGTCAGCTCTCTCTATGTAGAGTATGGGTCTTTGAATTCAGTAACACATAGTAACATTGTGCTAAGCATACTGAGGCTCAGCGTAGCCCTTATTTCTTGAGCAGTTGGAGTAATTTCACAAAAGTTTTCCAAGACTTCTTAGGTTCCTCCTCTGACTTCTTGAAGGCTGGGAGAACTGCTTGGCACACCATCTTACTGCTCATGTCATTTTCTCATTGTTATAGAACAAGTGGGAACATGACAGGCCTGTATAAGTATACATAAGTGCCCTCCATAAAGCAACACATGATTACGTAATACTCTAGCACCAGCAGGCCCTTGGAGTCTCTAACAATGACAACATTCTTCCTAACCTGAACATCAGCATTGCAAAAGCTATGACTCAGTTTATAAGAATATAAATATTATGATTCCCGCCTAGGTTTTGAATTGTGAAGAGGTACCACCACTAAACCACACTGAATTAGTGAAGGCATTTATTTCCCTGTCATAAGAGGCCAAGACTACAACTCTCAGCTCTTTTGGGTACCAAAGTTATTAAAATAGATTCACTTTTTATTCAAGAAGCAAACACGGTGGGGATTTCTAGGCAAAAGCGTTGGGTATAAATTTGCACAGCCCTTTTTTTCTGTACCAGAGTCCTTTCATTTACAAAGAGGGTGGGAACTTAAGCAACATTCCCATTCTTGTGCCACTGATGACTAGGACCTCAGTGCTATCACCAACTGATTGTTCACCACCACCAGAGATGTCACAGAGGGTGGTCCAACCATGGAGCACACAGACATGTTCTAAGCTGTATCTTGTAGAGGAGGAAGGCAGATGAGAGCTCCAGTTTCAGGTGGGGTGGTTCTAGACTTTAAGAGTGACATGAATGAACACACTTTCAGACTTCCTAATAGGCAGTGAGTGACTATGTGCATCTTTTAGTCTCTGAAATGTTCTTGAGGGTAGTACTAACATAGTTCAATATGACTTATTCATAAACACATTACTGATTATTTGGATGAGGGAAGGACGTGTTCCTCAAACGGACATTTCATTTTCCTGGCTGGGCAGATTCACAGGGCAGCCGTGAGTTATCTTTTCCATACCTACTTTCAAAATTGGCTTTTGGCTGACATTGGGGAATTTTGACCTGGGGAAAGTTCTCACCATTTCCAGGACTGGTTGGAGTGGTCTGCTGTGCCTAAACTGTTTATGTAAATAACATGGCTAATGTTAACCTCCTACTTTCCTTTTGAGAGTCTGGAACTTTGATACCTGTTAGGGAGAGGGTTTCTTTAATGAAAATGATGGATATTCAGTCTCTAAAGAGCTTTCCTATAGACAATATTTCTTTTTCATATGCTGTCACAACTTGTTGCTGGGGGTAATAACATTATCCCTTGAACTCCAGTAGGGAAGGAGTCTGGGAAGACATGCCTGGTTTTCCTTGGACTTCAAATACCTCTTCCTTTCCCTACTTTTTCTCTGTACCCTGTAATGAAGCTTATGAGTAGGACTACACACTTAACACCAAGTCTCATCAGTGAACTGTTGAAATCTAGGAGTGGTTGGGGGATCTTGTGACATATTGTCCTAGGTTATCTGTGTTAATACTATTTCCAAAAGAAACTCACCAAAATGTATAACTATAGCTACCTTTCATCTTTTGTAAATGCAGTAGCAGAAACTGTAAAAAAAAAAACCCACCACCATTTACTAAGCATCCTATGCAGCTTTTATTTTTTATTCTGACGAAAAACATTTTTAACCTTAAGTTTTTCAAATGAGGAAGACCTTCAAGATGAGAATTCCTGTCACTTTTACCTCAAATAAAACCCAGGTACTTTCTAAAATATCACACTCAATCCTTTTTCTTTTCACATAGCAGCTCTTTACCATAAAAGCATCACACTTTGCTATGTCAGCTTGCTTGTCTTTCAGTATTCAAAGTGAAACAGAAATACTATTTTGTTGAAATCCTAATTTTCTCTGTGTTTTATATATACTGATTATCTAGCATGGTAAGTCAGTGATTACAGAAAGAAAGAAAAAAAAGAGAAGAAAAAGAAGGTAAAAGAAAAGAGACAGATGAGGGAGAGATGGGTAAAAGAAGGAAAGAAGAAACGAAGGGAAGGAGGATGAAGGAAGGAAGGAAGGGAGGGAGGATGAGGAAGTTGAGTTAGTGTGTATTACATGCTCTTCCCATACAACAAAAGGGACAATTCTAGGTTCAAACATATTAGTATTAAATCAAATATTAAGTGTAAAATAATTGTCACATGGTATACACAATTGCAGCCAAAATTATTCATCACTTCCTTGTCAGTAGTGATCTTGGGGGCTGGGAATGTAGCTCGGTGCAGAGTCCATGCCTAGTGTGGACAAACCTTTGTGTTAGAGCCCCGGCATTACAGAAACAAAGCAATCTATGCAGTTGAACCAATTCTTTAACATCTTTGTCCCTATTCCTCCATGGGAAGGTTGTAGATTTGCTTCACAAAACTATATGATCACACACGTGTCAATGCCAAATGTCAAACTAAACTGATTATAGTTGCCAACAGGCTAGTAAATATTTTAATGTAATACATACTACCATAAATGTGTTAAAAATCAAGAAGCAAAAAATGACATCCCTAGTTTTTAATGTTGTTCCTGTCAGAGTGGAAGAAATGTGGGTTAGTATGATTGGAATGGAGAAGGGAACCCTAAATCAACAAGACTACCTTATTTAAAACATGTATTTCCACCGATCACCTATGTTATTTTAACTAACACTCAATGCAAATAAAATAAACAAATTCCTATTGGATGGATTTTCTTGTTGGGTATCTTCAATCAGCACATTAAATGAAACAAATAATTTAAAATATCCTTTACATTGAATAATAAAGATTCTCTAGTAATTCAACTCTGGGAAGGAAATACTTGTCCTAGTGTCTTACTATTTTTAAATCAGTGTAATCGAACTTTGACTGGTGTGTATTTCATTAAAAATCTTTTGTGCTGCTCTCTAAAATATAAAGTTCTAAGCCAGGCTAAAAATGTTAGTTAATTAACTTATTAATTAATAACTTTTAGTAATGTTAAGCAATCCATTAGGATGCTGGGAAGATAGCTTGGGTTAGGAGCACTAGCTGCTCTTGCAGAGGACCTTGGTTTGGTTCCCAGCAACTACATGGAGATTAACAACCACTTGTAGCTCCAGTCCCAGATGATTCAATGCCCTCTTCTCTTCTTTTCAGGCATTGCCCTCATGCAATTTACTTACACACATGCAGGCAAAATACTGATACGCCAGATGTCCAGCCCTAAGTGACACATCTACAGAGGAACCTCTGCACCTAAGGCTCATGGAACATTGCAGAACAGGAGGCAGAAAGAATATTAATATATCCCTCAACTCTCATAAGCAAAGCTTCCTCATACAACAGAGTGCAATGCACACAGAAGATCACAACTGGTTAAGTTTTAGAGAATAAAAGACTGTACTGTGTGTGTCCCTGGATAGGACTCCTATATTAAACCTCACCCATGATTCAGGGACCATTGCAGAAGAGGGGACAGAAAGATTGTAAGGGCTTCTGCATGAACATAAGGAAACAGAGACTTTCAGGCCTCTGGGAACTTGCTCATATGAACTTACAACAGTGGTAACAGCTTGCACAAGACCTGTGCTGACTCAATCAGACAAAAACCCAGCATAAAACTGGGGAAATGGACAGAAGGCCATTAGTTGAGGAACTACTGGCAACTGATTACTGCAGGATCAAGAAGAGTAGATCTTCTTTAAGGCAGTGACTCTGGATAAGCTGACTAGACTCCATGGATGAACCTGCATGGAGGGACATCTGGGTACAAATGCTTGACTGGATAGAACTTAACATATATGACAGAATGCATGAAATTTGGTGGGGGGGGGAATAGAGGGTGCAGATGGGGAGGGGGTCTAAATTTGATTAAGATCTATTATATGAAATGCACAGAAACTCAGTAAAAATACATATTAAAATAAATAAATCAATTAGTCCATGAAATCTGATATTTGCCTCCTGGTGAGATAATCAGTCATTTTCTTATTCTTTGGAGACCAAATCAAGCCTTAATTTTTCCAAGAAGCAATCTTGGTTATCCTTACCTCTCCCAATCTGTTAGTGAAGAGTTATTTGCCATACATTTTGGGATAAATAACCATAAGTCATTCAATTTTCCAAATTCTTTGATTGTGAATTTGTTATGCTTTAACCTTTTATATTACTGAAGGAGATAGGTGTAATTATATCTTTCTGTAGTCCCATACTATATGAGCCAAACATGGTCTTTCTGAATGAGACATACAGCAATTAAGAAATACAAAAACAATTATTAACTATCAATCTTTATGAAGTTTTCTGAAACTTCTTAATACACTTTCCTGACATACTTCTGATACTTTTTCATCTTTACAGTATCCTCACTTCTCTTTGGGTTGTTATTAAGTATTGATATCTTCTAACAGATTGAGGAAATAGCCTGGTTCCAGAGTTGTTTCTCTTCCCAGTTTGTTAAACTACTACATGCTATGTTGTTTCCAATACCAAACCTAGGCATGGTCTTTACAATCAACAAATATTGACTGAATATTAGTAACTCACACTTATGCTAGACAGGGGAAGGGAAAGAAATGTAAAGTGTAGATTACTCAAGATGTTTATAATTAAGTAAGAGAGCCCAGGGTTACATACTAATATCAAACATTCAAGGAAGAAGCTATCAAATCCTATAAAAGATGATGTTTTATGAAATTGAACAAGAGATAAAGTTTCCTTTAGGTTTATAGATTTAGGGGAAACATCCTTCAAGAAGCATTTGAACTAGGTCTTCAAAGGATAGATATAATTTAGATATATAGAGACAAGAGGATAACATATTTTAAAAGGGAACTGAGGTAAAGTCTGCCCAAATCATTAATCTTTGAACATACTAGTTTAATAAATACCATGATCAAAGGAACAGAGGCTGGCTGGATACTGCTCAGTGGTGGAGAGAGCACTTCTAGCATGCTTGAGAGGTATAATACCCAGCACCACACTACTTCCCAGGAGTACTAATCTGTTTGGGGGAAAATGCTGTGGTGCTTTTCATTGTACCACTTAGTAGGATGGATTTAAAAAAAAAAAAAAGAGCCATTTTATAAACAAGATGGAACCCAAATGCAAAATATCCCAACTAACTGGGAAATACAAATCTAATATTCTCCCTGAAAACTTTTCAGAGTAAAAAAAAAATCACCTAACACTTCTAAATCTTACTATGTGGCAATTCTTTGATCCTTAAAGCAAGATTTCAAAATACATCTAATGTTCAGAAAAATGTTTTTAGTGAGCACTCCACACAAAGAAAAGATCTCATTGCTTTGAAAATGTTTCCTGGTGAGAATCTCGAGTGTTTATTAGGGGGAAAATGATAAATTCTAAATTCCATTTGGATTTACATGTAGTTCACATATAAATGCAAAGAAGCTCGTTCTGTTCCTGATCAGCACAGAGATTCAATGAAGAGCAATCACTCCATCTGCTGCTAATTCAAATCTGTGTTCTGATTTGAAATTAAGACTCAAAGAAATCACATTTGTGTTGACTGCTTTTTCTGCTAATGACAAAAAACTAATGAAGCCGGATACACGAGTGACAGACTCAATAAAAGCTGGCACTTCCCAGATAAAGTATAACTTTTGAGAACAAAAAAAGTCGAACTACAGCCTGCAGGCCCATTACTGCCAGCCGTCTGTGTTTATAAATAAAGTTCCTCTGGGAACAGAGCCAGGCTCATTCATTCCTATGGCTGGGTTCACACTCCAGCAGTGGAGCTGGGGAGCTATGACACAGCCCATATGGTCTGGAATCTACTGGGGCCTTTACAGGGACGTTTGCTGACCCTGCACTAGACTATTTATAATCCTCATATTTTAAAACTTAGCCATGAGTTACACAGGCCATAAATATGTTTTTTTAAAGAAGCAGAAGCACAGAAATTGTTTACCTGCCTCATTTGCAGGTTGCTGTTGGGCCATCATGTTCTGTCAGAATAGTAATTTCAGCAAGTAGCCCCAGATAACCCCTTTGACCCTGGACCCTTCCATCATTTCCATCAGCAAATCACATTATTTATTTTTAAATATATTTTTGAGAGTTTCATACATGAGGAATTTTTTTTTTTATTTCCACTCCTCCCAGGCCCCCTTTAACTCATCTCATGCAAGGTCAGCCCTAAACACATATACACAGGAGTATCACAAAATGGACTCAGTGTATTATATATGTGTATATATATCTATCTATAAATGTATATATGCATATGCAGCAATAATATACAAAGAAGAGGAAAAGAAATTGTCATGGAGTGGGGGGACATTCTTTTTTATTTTAAAAGCAACATATTCTCCAGCTTATGTGTCTTCAATCAATGTAAACACATTGCTAGGGATCTTTGCCGTTTTAATGATACATAAATACATACATATGTGCTGCTTAGAGTTCATCAACTTGACACAAACTAGAGTCACCTGGGAAGAGGGGTCTCAGCTGAGGGATTTCCTCCGTCGGGTTTGCCTGTAACTGTGTTTATGGGACGTTTTCTTAATTCCTAGTTGATGTGGAGGGCCCAGCCCACTGTGGGAGGTGCCATCCCTGAGCAGGTGGGCTGTGTAAGAAAGGTAGTTGAGCAAGCCAGGGGAAGCAAGCCAGTGAGCGGGTGCCCTGTGGTCTCTGCCTCAGTTCCTGCCTCTGGGTTCCTGCCTTGAGCTCCTGCTCTGGCTTCCCTTGATGATGGACTGTACTGTAAGCTGAAATACACCCTTTCCTCCCTCAAGTTGTTTTTAGTCAGTGTTTTATCACAGCAATAGAATGCTAACTGGAACACATAAAAAAAATGCACTAGTAATTGAGGAAAAGTGTTGTTTTCATACAAACACAGCTTTAAGGGAAATCTCTTCCAGCACCCTGCCAACAAAATGCCAGCTTTAGAAGCCTTCTACATAGGAAGTTAGAATACCATTTCCTCAAAGCTGTGATTAAAACTAAAGCTCACACCTAAGAGAATGAAAATGTTTTCAAACAAAGAGTTTGTCTATCAACATGTCCTTAAGATCCATGCTTAAACTTTGGTTTCTTTTTCTTAATCTTATATAACAGAACTAACATTTCAGTAAAACTGTGTGCATAGTTTTCTCACGTCTATGTCAAAACAGCTTAAGGATGAAGTCTTATTTAATTGAATGTATAGCACTCAGAAAGTGTTCAATAACTACTTTTGAATGGCATAAATAAATGAACAATAGTTTCATCTGTCTTTGGGTATAAACAATCACACTATCCTAAAAACACAAAAATAGAAGTTGATGGTGATGAATAATGGGATATACATACTTACAACTTTACCTCGAATCTCAGACCAATAATCTTTAAATTATTTTAGATAGTGAATCTTAATTTCCTAGGCACAAATGCAGAATTATACTGAGTGTGATTTTTGAAAATAACTCTCAGCTGGCTGGGGAGATGGATCAGTAAGTAAGGGAACTTGCTATGCAAGCGTGAAGACCTGAGTTTGAATCCTCAGCACTCACTTGAAAAGATGGGCATAACCTCCCACTGCTTGCAGTCCCAGTGCAGAGGATACAAGAGGATCACTGGGGCTTCCTGACTGCCACCCTAGGTCCATGCTCAGTAAGATCTGTCTCAAGGGACTAAGTCAGAGAATGATAGGACAGGACACCCCATATTCTCCTCTGACCTCCTCGTTCATATGACCATGTGCACCTGCACATGCATGTGCACATACACCACACACAGACATGCACACGCACACATGGACACACATACATACATGCACACATCAAGAAAAAATTACCATTAGGAGTACATCCTTACAAACGAGAAGCAAACCCTCTCATGAAGTTTAAGTGATGAACTAATTTATTGGTATAAAGATAAGAACTTAGGGGGCAGTTGATTCCTAAGCATTTAGTAGAATAACAACAAGGGATTCTCAGGGCTAGAGAGATGGCTTAGCAGTTAACAACACTGGTTGTTCTTGCAGAAGATCCAGGTTTGAATCCCAGCACCCACATGGCAACTAACAACTGTCCATAACTCCAGTCCCAGGGGATCTGACAGTCTCTTCTGACCTCCGCAGGCATTGCACAACATGGGTGCACCTTACCTACATGCAGATAATACACACATACACATAAAGTAAAAATAATAAAATTTTTAAAAAAATAACATGGGATTCTCTCCTAAGATCCATGACCTAGTAAGCTAAAGGTTTTGGGCCCCATTAATAGTTTCAGCCATGAGTTCTGTCTTGTGGAGCAGAGTTTAAGTCAAATAAGAAAGTGGTTTCTGACTCCCATAACATTTTTGCCACTAGTGCACCAGTGGGCATATTTTGTCAGGCCAGCTGTTATTGTAGCTCACAGGGTTCAAAGCTGGATAAGACTTAGAACTTTCTAGTACTATGAAAGCTAGCCAGTAGGGCTGACGTTTTCAGGTCAGTATCAGTTTGATATCTCTGTTTTATGATGCAAGCAACAGAGTTGTACCATTAAGTTTGGGAGGGTAACTGAGAGCATACTATCAGTTGCAATAACTCTCTTTTGTATTTATAATTTTTTCCTCTCTTTTTTTCTTCAGTCCAGCTAAAATGTTTTATGAATTTTATCTTTTCCAAAAAATAAAAGAAGGAAACCCAACTCTTCATTTTTCGATGTCTTCTATTGGTTCTCTGGTCTATATTTCATTTGTATCTGTCCTTCATTATTCTCTTCCTTCCGATCCTGGGCTTCATTGCTTCTTGTGTTTCTAGGTCTCTAGAGTATAATAGTAGATTCCTCATTTGAGATCTTTCTTTGTTGGTGTGGATGTTTGTTGCTATAATAGAAACTTCTCTCCTAGAACAGCCTTCGTTGTATTCCAGAACTTTTGTTATGCTGCTTCCATTTTCATTTTTTCCAAAGACATTTTTAAAAATTGATTCACAACCCTTCTGTTGTGTGGGAGAATGTTGCTTAATTTTCACATCCTTATAAATTTTATGAAGTTTTTCTTGGGGGCTGGAGACATGGCTCAGTGATTAAGAGCACTGGCTGCTCATACAGAGGACCTGGGTTTGATTCCCAGGACCCACATGGCAGCTAACAACTGTAACTCCAGTTCTAGGGGATCTGATCCGACACCCTCTTTTGACCTTTGTAGGCACTGCATGATATGAGTGAACTTAGATGCATACATGCAGACAACACACTCATACACATAAAATAAAAATAGAAAAAATATTTTAAAGTTTTTTTTGTTAATTTTGTGTGTGTGTGTGTGTGTGTGTGTGTGTGTCTGTGTGTATGTGTATCTGTGTGTGTGTGTATGTGTTTGTTTGAGACAGGTCTCATGTAGCCCAGACTGGTCAGAGTCACTATGTAGTTGATGACGGCCTTGGACTCCTGATCCTCCTGACTTTTCCTCCTGAAAGGAATTGGGATTATAAGCATGCACCTACCATACTTAGTTTAAACCCAACCTCTTAAAATGTTTAAAATCTGTTTTGCTCTTAAGATACAATCTTTCATAAAGCATGTTCAATGCAGCTTTGAAAAGAATGTTGGATGAAATATTCTGGGTATGCCTGTAAGATACATTTGGTTTATTTTAGAATGTTATTTAAGTTCAGTGTTTCCTTATTAATATTTGTTTGGATTATCCATTAATTTCTGAATGTAGGTGATGAAATCCATATAATCCATAATCTAATAATCCATATTACTAGATTTCAGTTAATCTCTCCTTCAGATCCATCAATATTTGCTGTACATATTTCAGTGCTCCAATGTTGGAGCTATACGTATATTTACACTTGGTATACGTTCTTGCCAAATTGAGCCTTTTGTCATCATATAATGATTTTTGTCTCTTTTTAGAGTTTTCGGCTTAGCTACTTTATATTATAGAAGTGTAGTTACTATTGCAGTCTTGAAACACATGGAAAGTATTTTTCCATCCCTTACCTTCAATCCATGTCCTTATAGGGAAAGTGAGTCTTAGGCAGCACAAAGTTGGGACCTGGGTTTTGCTCGTCCATTCAGCTTTTCTACTTCTAGCAGAGTATCTAATCCATCAATAGTCAAGGTTACTGTTGGCAGGTCAGGACCTACTTCTGTCATTCTGTTGAGTGTCATTAAGCTGTTCTATAGATCCTTTGCTCTCCTTGTCCTCAGACTTGCAGGGTTTTACTGTCAGCCTTGGTGCTTGGGCCCAACATCAAGTTATATGCTTCTTTTCCTTTTCACACTGTCCTGCCCAGGGTTGGCATGTGATATGGGCCATATAAAACCGTCCTGTCCTCAACTTATCTTTTCTCATTATTATGCTATAATCAGGTACTGTATTTTCTTACCTTCTCTGAATATATGTTTTGCATGAATAGTTGTACAAATCTATATTTCTGCATGGGAATGCCAACAAGGATTTCTAATCCCCCACCTTGCTCAGCCCTCTCCTGAGAAACTATTAGATTAAGGGCACTCCTGTTTATTACTCTTTAATAGGCCATGTATGATAAGTACTGTGGTTTTTGTATTATGTAAGTACAAGATCTTAGTTCAACTCATTTCCTGAAATATTTTACTAAGTCTATATCTAGTAATTATAAGACTGATAGGGCTCAGATCTAGGCGACCCCAGACCTAGAAACCATGAGGCACCTAAAAGGAGCTGACCCAACCAAATCCCAGGCCCTGGGACATTAATGACCAATGTATTGTGATCACCAGAGCATGCCCCACAGGTTGACAAACAGGTTTCCCAAGCCCTTAGCTGCAATTAATTCCTGGAACCCTGTAAGCGTAGAAAACATGTTTTACAGTAGATGTTTTCCTTGATAAGTTTCACCAGGTACAGACCCCATACCCTCCATCGAGCAAGCAGCCCCCCAAACAGTCCCAAACAGCAGAAAAATATTCTCTTTTTCCTCATTCTTTCTCATTCTCTTTATTACCCCTCTGCAGCCATTAGGCTGCTGGTTCTTCCTCACACCCGAGTTGAGGACCAGCCCTGCCAAACCCAATTAAACCCTGGCTTTGCAGGAGTCCACTCTGTTTCGCGGGGATCCCGACCCCTGCCACCTTTTTATCTAACAAAAACAAAATCATTTACTAAACATAAAACAAGCCTTGACATGTTCATGGTGTGCCTGGCTTCTAATAACACCCGTGTTTTAAGCTTTGATACCATACTCATTTCCCTGTGACTAGAAATTTGCCATTTTGCTTTTCTGATATAATATTGTGACTCTTTTTCAGTTTGTATTGCTCCTCCCTTAATAACAACTTAAAATATTTTGATATTGCTTTACCTCTTACTACTACTTTGAAATACTTTTTGTTTGATGATGTAGTGAATTTTCTGTAGTATTCATTTTTCACGCTCTTCAACTTTAACAGCTATAAAGAAAATTTCCACAGAACCACAGCTAATATAGTATTTTCCTAGTAATTTGCTTCTGCTTTACAAAGGGATGCCATGTGTTAGTGAATGCCCCAAATGTATTTAGAAATAAACTTTTTGTTTGCAATTAGGAAACTATTGGCATCTCATAATAGTTTCCTTTGAAGTTATCTGGAATTACTTTTTAAAGAATGGTGAATTTGATTGGACTATCCTTCTAACATTCACTTCCCTACAATTGACCTGGAACCCCCATATCAATGGCATGTGCCTTTTCTGCTCATAATCAGTGATATATGCACATTCTTCTCCCCTGCCTTCTCCTCCTCCTCCCCCTC
>NW_008360332.1:7350580-7364968 GCF_000622305.1 Nannospalax galili
CCTCCCCTCCTCCTCCTCCTCCTCTTTCTTCTTCTAGTCTCTTCTAGCCTAGTCTGGACTCAACCCCAACTCACTACATATCTAAGGATGACCTTGGAACCCTGTCCTCAGTGCTAGGTTGGCAGTTGTGTCCCTCACGTCTGGTTTCCCATCTAGTGTTCTATACCTTCATAGACACAATGAAGTTCATAGTGGCTTCTTAATTAGATTAATGATGCTGTTTATATATTTCAAAGATGATGTCAAATACATGATCCTAAGATATAACAAGTGCTGGGCATGGTGGCATGCACCTTTAATCCCAGCCCCCAGGAGGTAGAGGCAGGCAGATCTCTGTGAGGTCAAGGCCAGCCTGGTCTACATAGCGACTTCCAGGCAGGCTGGGTCTAGGGAGACCCTGCCAAAAACTAAAACAAAAACAAAAGCCAACCTCAAGTTTAATATGCTGTGGTTTTTGAAAATTTGTAATGTGATGCTGTGGCCCTGTGCAGTAACAAGAGGCATTCAATATCAATACAAATGGAAATGTTCATCCAATTCTTAACTGGTAACAGGATAATACTGAGAAGTTAGAGTATCTTCCTTAAAGCCCCAGCTTTGCTAAAAGCCTATCTGACCACGGGCAAGTTTTATAAATTGTCAGAAACACAGGTATCTTTTGTGTAAGTGGAAATAACATTTTCCAAGATACATATGAAGGTTAAATAATACAATATATTCAAAGTACTTGGAGTATCACAGATTTCCAATAATGGGTAGCTTTTTTTTTTTTTTATCATATTCAGTGAAAAGACCTGTCTTAGAACAGAATGTACCACAGATATCCATCCCTTAAGAAACCTACCAGTCATGCCGACTGAATAACCACAGTTGTGCCATGGGCATGTGTAGCTTAAAACTAGAAGGGACTAGATGTTATCTTTAAAGAAAATGGCAGCGAGACTCAGAGTGTACTGAGGGGCAATTGGTAAAGTTTTACATTAACTTTTTGTGGTTGGTTTTCCCTGGCCTCTGTGTTGTCTTTTCTTCAAGGAAACAAGGCTCATGATTTCAGTAGCCTCATTAAAGCTAGCAATCTCCCCTCATGAAAGAAAAAAAAAAAAAGAACATAATCAATAAAGCAAACTTGTGTCAAACTAATTTCATGGGAATTCTACCAGAGAACAGGCAAACTAACCACTAGATAAATGAGGTTTTATGCTGAGCACTTCAAAAATATGTTCCAGTTCCTTCAAAATCTTTCCTGTTTCCATTATAAGTATGTTTCCATACTCCCCAGAAACTAATAATATTTGACAATATTTTTAAAGTGAGTTGCCAAATTGGCTTAGATTATTACAGGGTAAAACTTGAGTTTGCTCTTTTTGCAAATTTTCCTACACATTAACTCAGATCTTCCTAACCATTAATCCCCAGGGATGTAACTTCAAGGATCCGTTTATGGATAGGACAAATCAGTGATTATTTATATGAAGAGCAAAGTGTTCAGAGCTGGAGACTGAAATCTTGGGACTTGAACTTCCAAACCACAGCTTACTAGCTATATGAATTTGGACACATTTGATGACTTCAATAAGTTGCAATCCCCTTATTTACAGAATGGCAATAATTTGAAAACTTAGAAGAGTCATCTCAAGGTTAAGTGAGAGACTAGGTCTTTAATAAGCAGATTCCTTTGCTTTTATTTCTCCCTCAGATTTCATCACTTTTGGGTTTTGAATGAACTAGTTATAAGTCTCTAGGGATTACTCATCACAATGTCTGTGATTCTAAAGGTTTTAAAATAAAAGGCGGAGTCCTTGATTTTGAAGATTACTCATCATCTTTCTTCCTTCTCTTTGTGTTCGACATCACTGCCTACACGTTAGCAGAGGAGAGGGTAAAGCAGAGCATAGGGTAACTTGTTCATGAAATCTTGTTAAGTTGGTATGTTAAGAAACGCATGATGGGGCTGGAGAGATGGCTCAGTGATCAGAGCACTGGCTGCTCTTGCAGAGGACCTGGATTCGATTCCCAGCATCCTCACAGCAGCTAACAATCATCTGTAACTCCAGTTCCAGGGGATTTGGTGCCCTCTTCTGACCTCTATGGGCATTGCACAACATGGGTGCACTTACATGTAGGCATATAGGCATATATGCATACACATACAATAAAAATTAAAAACAAAGAAATGCATAAGGTAAAAAAATATGTATCCCAGCTTATTTTATATATATATATATTTACATGTATATATGAGGGTAGTATAATACAATGTGTTTAATTACCTATTTTTCAGTAAGTTCCTTTCGTTTTATAAAACCTGTACTATTCAAATGTAACACAGCCCCTCATTTTCTCACAAACACACAATTTATTTCGGAATAAAAGCTACCCGTGAAAATGCTGACTTTGTACTAATTTCTGCACATTGTTTATGAACTAGTTAGCAAAACAAATATCTAAGATCTGGCTAATATCTAAATTACACATGAGATAAATATTTTCCCTCAGCCTTTTGCTAAGGATAGTTATAATATTTTTATCAGCCTAATGTTGCTATCATATTTAATAATAGATTGTGTTTCATAAATGTAAGCATTCATTGGACAAGCTTTATTTTTTACACATACATGACTGTACCTAAAATAATTTTGTTAGTTTATTGTGAAAAATTTTTGAAGTGCTATTTCTGATTATTTTAATTAGCTTTTATTTTTAAAGCCCATATATAGCAACAACCAGTGGGTAAAATTTGGTGTTGGAGTATTTTTCTAGCATATGTGTGGATCTGGGTTCAACATAAGCACCACAAAATAAAATGATAATTAAATCAAGTCTACATAGTAAATATTCACATTATGAGGTACAGAGAAATATGTCCACCCATGTGAAGCACATATAAGAATCAGATCAGCAGAAGTTCCATGTCTATCATCTCAGAAATTATCATCTGGAATGACATCAGTTAGGAATACATGAATCCTTGCTACTAGTTATTTCGAAATACTGAGTCATACCACTATGGTGTAAGACATTGCAGGCTATTCGTCCCTCACAACTGTACCCTTTCCCATTTACCTGTCCTCCATCTTTCCATCCCCATCTCATTCTTTTTATAAGCTCTGGAAAACAATTATTTCAGTGAGACTAATTTTTAACTTCCACTTTTATGATACTCTTGCATTTCAGTACCTATTTTTAATTTTTTAATTTTTTGAGTTTTATACATGACGATTGTATGTGCATTATTTCCATCCCTCTCAGTGCCCTCCAACTCCTTGTCCCCCCTCCCTCCTAATTACTTGTCCTCTTCTTTGATTAGTATTGTTATATGTAGGTTCATACATTTATAAATATACAAATATATGATGTACTGAGTCCATTTAGTGGTGCTCTTGTGTACCCGTGTTTAGGGCTGAAGCTGGGCTATATTTTAAGAAATAAATCAAAGTATCCAGATTATAGAGCAATCATGAATTTCTTTAAGTAGGAAGAAATATGAAAATTAATGTAATCAAGGACATTTTATGGAAAACATTCTCACATCTTAATTTAAACAGACCATTAAAAGATCCTAGGGGGGGGTCATTGCTTATATTTTCTCAAAGATATATCTTGTTTCCTATTTTAAGAAAATGCCCACATGGCTTTGAGTATAACCAAAAATTTTGTGGGTAATCAACAGCTACCTGATTGAACTTAAAGCCTGCTCAATGGGAGAGAACACCTAAACAGCCAAATACACACAGCTGGAGAGGTTATCGATCCTAGAGTAAAACCCACGTTTGTCATATCCCCAGACAAATGCAATTTCTCATTGTTTGCTAAATATATATCCTTATATTTGCAGACAAGTATAACTGTCACCACTCATTAAAGAAGCTTCTTTTTGCAATAGATAGTATTTCATAGTTCCACAATTGGTCACACACAGAGAATAAGTGTCTGTGAGATGCCCAGCACTAAGTGACATATCTACGATGCAATCTCTACCCCTAAGGCTCATGGAACATAGTGGAACAGGGGGTAGAGAGAATACTAACATGTCTCTCAACTCTCACCAGTGAAACTTCCTTATTCAATAGAAGGCAATGAACACAGAAGGATGTAACTGGACAAAGTGTAGACAATGAGAGACTACAGAGTGTGTGTCCCTGAATAGAACTCCTATCAAACCTCACCCACCCAGGGCTCAAGGTCATTACAGAAGAGGGGGCAGAAAGATGGTAAGATCCAGGGGTGGTGGATGATCACAAGAAAACAGAGTTTTCCAGGCTTCTGGGAAGTTGCTCATACAAACTTGCAGCAATGTTGACAGCATGCACAAGACCCATGAAAACTTAAACCAGACAAAAACCCAGCATAGAACTGGGGGAATGAACAGGAGGTCCCAACCTTAGCCGAGAAACTATTAGCAACTGATCCCTGCTGGGTGAATGAGAGTTGGTTTTCCTTAAGGAAGGGACACTAGATAGGCTGACCAGGCTCCAGTGGATGAACTCACACTGAGGAACATCAGGGGACACAAAGATGATTCGATAGGCCTTAACATATATGAAAGAATGCAGGAAAAATGGGGGGGGGTCTTTAGGGGATGCAGATAGGGAACGGTCTAAATATGATTACGATGTTGTTCTAGTTTGACTTCAATTGCTGTGATGAAAACACTGACCAGAGTCAACTTGGGGAGTTTCCTGGGTCTATTTGACTTATAAGCACAGTCAATCATCAAGTGAAGCCAAGGCAGGAACCCGGGGCAGGAACGTGGAGCACAGACCATGGAAAATGACTGCTTACTGATTTGCTTCCCCTGGCCTGTGCTTAGCCTGCTTTCTTATGCAATATAGGACCACCTGCCTAGGGGTGGCACTGATCACAGTAGGCTGGGCCCTCCTACATCACTCAACAATTAAGAAAATGCCCCACAGACATGGCCACAGGCCAATCCAATGGAGATAACTCCTCAGTTGAGGCTCCCTCTAACCAGGTGTTTCAAATTGACAGCTAAGGCTATCCAGTACAGATGTATTATATGAAATGTACAAAAATTCAATAAAAATATATATTACAAATAAAGAGAATATCAAAAGTCACCTACTTACAGTCAAGGCAGTGAAGTCATTACCCCTAAATACTAGTCTGGGGGCTAGAAAGATGGCTCAATGGTTAAGAGTACTCGCTGCTCTTGCAGAGGGCCTGAGTTTGGTTCCCAACACCCTCATTAGGTGCCTCATAACCCTCACAACTCCAGCTCTAGGAAATCCAATGTCCTCTTCTGGCTTCTGTGGGCACCTGCGCTCACATACACGTACCACCACCACCCACCCACACATACAAACAAATCCATATATAAAATAAAAATAAAATACTAGAGGGATCCATGTGCTCTACCTTCAGAAGGATAGAATGAGACCAGAAAGAGCCAGAGAAAAGCTGCCAAATTGGCAGGCAGGAAGAGTTGGAATATTAAACTTCTTAGAAGACAGCCACAGATTCCTGGAATTGGAACTATTCTTTCATATCAGATATACCAGAGTATTCCCGATAAATAATACATAGCTTCAAAGTCCAAGTATATGCTGGGGATTGACTAGACCTTTTCTTGGTTTGCAACCCACATCCATGCAAACTGTTCCCTCAAAGAAATACATTTCAATCATATCCACTATTGTCACTCCAGGCCAAACCATCGTTCTCTGTCCTTCAGGCTGGAACAACAGCCTTGCCCCTGGTTTGTCCTCCTCCTCTCACTATGTTCCAACTTCTCAATCTATTGCAAGCAGAGTTTGGAAAACACAAGTTAGATCTTGGCACTGGCCTGTTTAAAATACTTAGCAATTTTTCCTTGACTTGAGGATCAAGTACTGAGTAATAGTTTTGATGATTGTCACCTGTTGCTCACAAGTGACATATCATTACATCGCTTTCTCTTTGGTCCTTTGGGGTCTATCCAAAGTGGCCTCTTTTAAAAACAAAGAACCAAAATCCAAAGTGAAGCCAGGAAGACAGGGTCTTGCTCTGTAGGCCAGAGAAGCCTTGAACTTGAGATCCTTCTGCTTCCGCTTCTAGACTGCTGGGATTACAGACCTACACCGCCATGTTTAGCTCAAACTAGCTTTTGTTGAGTTCCTCAAAACAGCTGTATGCTTTTCCACTCAGTAGTGCCACATACAACAATCAGCACCACGACCACAGCAGAGGTTTTATTTATCAAGCTCTGATTGTGACTGGCACTGCACTAAGTGCTATGTGCATTATCATGTTTAATAAATTCTGTTACTGTGATAAAACAACCTGACTAAAATCAACTCAAGTGAGGAAGGGTTTATTTGACTTACATTTCCAGGCTACAGTCTATCACTGAGGGGAAGCCAAGGCAGAAACTCAGGCAGCTAATCACATCACATCCCCAGTCAAGAGCTCAAAGAAAGGGACGCACCCATGCTGCCTGCTTGTTTCTTCGCTCAGCTTGATTTCTTTACACAGTTCAGGGCCCAGCCATAGAAGAGTGCTGCCTACATTCCTAATTGGTCTTCCCCCCCTTCTTCTCAATCAAAAAAATCCCCCATAGACATGCCAAGCCACAGGCCGACCTGATTAAATACGTACATCACCAAGACGCTCTTCCCAGGTGATTCCAGGTTGTATCAATTAACAGTTAAAACTAACCATCACAGCTAGTTATTTTCATTCATTCTGTACTAAAACCCCCAATATTTAGAGACTAGAAATGATTTCCTAATGTGAGGTAAGAAACAAAGGAGAAGATATTCCAGGAAGTTCTTTCTCCCATGCCTTGACTGGTTCCTGTCACTCTACATGACTACAGCTCACGTGTCTGTTGTTTCTCAAAAAGAAAAGAAAAGCCTGTGTTTTCTTTCCTGGTCTAAATCTGGCACCATTACCATGGTCCCTTGTATTTTTCCTTTATGGACTAAAGCATGGTTTATAATTATATATTCCTTTACATGATTAGTTAATACCTATAAGTTTCATGAAGACAAGGTCCATATATTCAAAATACTTCCAATACAATCAGTAGAGTCTGCTGAACAAATGACTGAAGACATCAGATGTTCTAACAATGGGGCTTTGAGTCAATCACTCTGTGTGAATGTTAGAAAGTCTATTAGAACATTCCTGGCTACCTTAAACACAAAGCCATTGCCTTATAATACCTATTTATTGATCCTAGTTTTGACCCTTTGGCCAGTGGTGAAAGGGTAGATTCTTTTCTCCTTAGCAGTGCTTCAAATATTTTTATCCCAGAAAATTATGGTGGAATAATTCCAGATTTACTCTTTAAAAAATGAAAAGCTAAATGAGGGGCACATGAGGGAATCTTCTGAAACTGGAGAGTCATAGATTACATTTACCCACATCAATTATCGGTATACAGGAAATGACTGTAAAATGTATATGGACTGCGGTGCTTGGCGTACTCGACCATGAAGTGGGTTCTAATTAGTATGACTAGTGAAAGAAAAATATTGTTCAGTAAAGGCAATTAAGAGACTAAAAAAGTTCAGTCAAGTTGAAAATTAGCTGCTACTGTAAGCTGGGAAATCTCACATTTTCAAGGCTGAAGTCACGAAATGCAACTATATAAAATAAAATCTGGAAATCAAATGACTGTTCTGTAATATTACAGTAAGCATGGTATGGTATGGAGATTAGGAACTTGAACTTAGAAATCTGGGTTAAATTTCAGTTTAGTTATGTGACTTTGAACCAGTCACTTCTGATCCTTCATTTTCCTAATTGTGAAAGCTGGAAAAACAACCCTGAGCATTAAATGAAGTGCCACAGTACAAATCACCGTTTAGGATTGGCTGAGGTCTGGCACACAGCAAGTGATCAGTAAATATTATTCCCCTTCCAGTGACATAAGTGTAGCATCTGCTGAGACAGCCCATTCTTTGGACAGCACTGGCATCCATCAGTTCTTACACTGTGTGGAACTAGTCCAGCACAATTAAGCAAATACACTTGAAAATGTAGTATGTAAAATGTGAAAAGATGTTATTTGTTGGTATCTTAACTTTGAATACTAACTCCAGTGTGCACACGCACACACACACACACACACACACACACACACACACATACACACCCTAAGCAATTTGACACTCAAATGCCATCATTTAATTTCTTTGACTGATCTTTGAGATCTATGTTACAATTTTATTTGATAAGTCATTTTGAAGAGTTTGATAAGTACTATATTGACCTGTCTTTTCTCAGCAGAAACAAGAAGAAAGCTTACCTTTCGTTAGTTGGATTAACTAGAAGTAACTATGACATTTTAAGGACTTACCCTCTGTCTATTTTTTTAGCTTTTAAAAAAAAATTTCTTTCTTGTTTTTATTCTTATTTTGAATATTTTATTTATTTTGCCTGTTAATCTGTTATGATTTATTAGCTGTACAGCAGTAGATCCTCCTCCCCAGCTTTCATCCCCATTACATATTTTATTACAGGTCTCAGGTTGGCATCCTAAAATAATGAAAAATATCACAGCACAACTAAGTACAAAGTACATTAACCTAGAGTCTGATACCTAAATGATGGCTGTCTTAAAATCAATACACAGAAGAAAAGGGTGTTTGAAATCAGTAAGACTGGAGGCTCTCTAAAAAAACACATATTAAACATGTGACAGTTCATGTGCAAGAATCATTTTTTTAAGTTGGTTTGCTTCACATTATTATGTTTTAATTTTAATTTTTATTGTTTTTGCAGATCCAAAGTTTAAATTACTGACTTAGTGACAATAAAAAATAATAAATAAATATTTTATTTATTATTTTTATTTTATGTGTATGAGTATTATACCTGCATGTACATAAGGGCACTTGTGTTGTGCAATGCCCACGGAGGACAGAAGAGGCTGTCAGATCCCCTGGAACTGGAATTATGAACAGTTGTTAGTTACCATGTGGGTGCTGGGATTCGAACCTCTGTCTGCTGCAAGAACAGTCAGTGTTCTTAACTGCTGAGCCATCTCTCCAGCCCTCTTGTTTTTATTCTTAAGTTGGACTTTAGAAAAGAAATCATGCATACATTGCTTTGCTTTTTCTACACTTAAATTATTCTTCAACAATAGCAACAAAAACATACAACAAAACACATAAACCTTTTCTCAGGAACTCAAAAAAATCAATTCAAGTTGGTTCAAAGTGTTGACCCTAACTTTGTCGACATTTAGAATGTACCATTTAATCTTCTACGTTGTTAGAATTTTTCTACACGCACATATTTGTTGTTAACTAAGGGATTACAGGAAAGGAATATGAAGACGTGAACATGTTATTTCAAAATAAAGTAAGTGTAAGAAAGTTCAGTTGTATAATCATGGTATAAACAAAGCTGCTTCTCTCTTTTGTAACCAACATCTTAATTCCCAGCCATGATGCCTTTTACGGTAGAGCCCCCATTGTACCTGGAAAATTCATTGTGTGCATTTTAAATTTTAAGCAGCATTTTTAGGAATTTATATATTTCTGATGAAACCCTTTGTGCTTAAATTGCAATATTTTCTCCTAAAATAACCTCATTTTAAGTTTCTTATCACTATATTTTAGCAATCAGAAGTCCCAATAGTTGATGCAGTCAAATTTATCAATATTTGATGTCATATCTAAGAGCATCTCTGTTTCAAGGACATTATGATAATCACATTTTCTTCTACTGTTTCCACAGTACATTTAGACAATCAATCCATCCAGAACTGAATATAATTGCTGCACAGAACTACTTTTCCCCAAAACGGTTAGATAATTGCCTGAAAATCATTCATTGCATAGTCTGTCATTAATCCAATGAGATGAAATGCTTCATTTATCATGGTCTAATTTCACAAATATCCCTCGAACAGTTTTTGTACCATCTATTTAATTACATTGATATAGTTGCTCATTCCTTAGTCAATTCCACACAATTTTAATTTTACACATTAATATATTTAAACTTTGGACATAGAAAATTATTTTCTTTGTATTTTAAAATTTTGTTTTGATTATCATTATATATTTACTCATGAATTTTAGAACTAGATTTTTAGTTGCCATGAAAAATTATATTGATATTATTTTGAGATTAAATTAATAAGTTAATATGGTCAGAATTGTTTATCAACATTGAGTTTTTACGTCCATTATTGTGTTGTATCTTTCATATACTAAAGGATGTTTTAGGTCTTTCAGTAACATTCTTCTGTACTTTTCCATGGATTAAAAAAATGAACAGGTTATAATCTCTCATCAAAGAAGCTCATTTCACACCAGTCAGAGACTGCTACCAAGTATCACAACTGATCACACATGGACATGGTCTATGAATTGCCCAGGCCTAAATGACACATCTACAGTACAACCTCTACACCTAAGTCTCATGGAACATAGACCAGGAATAATGAAGAGTCCACTAATGAATCTCTCAGTTTTCAATAATGAAGCTCCTCATGCAGCGGAGGGCCAGGAACACAAAAGGTCACAAATAGCCAAAGTGTACAGAGCAAGAGTCTGCTGAATGCTGGTCCTTGGACAGGATCACTTTATTAAACTTCTCCCATCCAAGGCTTAGGGACCATCACAAAAGAGGGGGTGGGAAGATTGTAAAAGCCAGGGAAGAAACGGAGTCCTACAAGCTCCTGGGAACCTGCCTATATGATTCTATGGCAATGGTGTCAGCATACACAGGTCCCATGCAAACTCAGGCAGACAATAACCCAGCATGGAACTGGGAAAATGAACAATAGGCCTCAATCTTATCTGAAGGAAAGTTGGCAACTGATTGCTGCTGGATAAAGAAGAGCTGATCTTCCTAAAACAAGCGACTCTATGGAGGCTGATTAGACTTAGTGGATGGACTTACACTAGGAAACAGTTGGAGACACTGACAACCCAGTGGGCCCTGACAGGGATGACCTAGTATATGGGCCCCAGTGTGTGTGGGGGTGCTGTGGGAGAGTGCCAGTGGGGATGGAGGCATAAAGAAGCTTAAGAGTTTTTGAGCTGTTTTGTATGAAATACACAAAAAAATGTAATTAAAATATTAAAATATAAATGATATAAAATAAATTATTAGTAATATTGAAAAAAATCCACCCCCCCATACTGGAGTCAAATTTAACCAATTAGAGCAAACAGTAAATGAGGTCATTTATGTACAAATGCTTTGCATACCCAATTATAAAGTATAATAAAAATTTCATTTCTGATAAGCACAAAATTTAAAAATATTTTTTAACTTTTAAAAAATATTTTATTTATTTTTTTATTTTATGTATATGGGTGTATTGCCTACATGTGTGTAAGTGCACTCATGCCATGCAATGCCCATGGAAGTCAGAAGAGGTCAGATCCCCTGGGACTGGAGTTATGGACAGTTGTTAGCTGCCATGTGGGTGCTGGGAATCAAACCCAAGCCCTCTGCAAGAACAGTCAGTGCTCTTAACTTCTGAACCATCTCTTCAGCCCCGCCCCCCATCTATTTTTATTAATACTTAATGGCAAAAATAAGACTATCCAAATATTTTTCTCATTATAAGATCGGAAATAATGATTAAATCACTTAAGCTTACAAAGCAATTTTGTAGAAAAAGTTTCTTTGTTTTGATTTAAGTCTTAAGATAGACTGTGGGGGAATTTACTCACTGAATTATCAAGTTCTACCTAAGTTGTTTTGTGACAATTAACTTAGCATACTGTAAATAAACTCATTTGTGTTAACACACACACACACATATATAAAATGTGGGTTCACTTATAAAATATTTTCCTTTTGTGTGTCTTTGGGATGTGTGTGTGTGTGCGCGTGCACGCGTGTGCATGTGTATCGATGCGCACACACATATGTGTGCACAGAGGTCAGAGGTTGACATCAAGTGTCTTCTATTATTCTTCACTGTCTTTGGTTGATTCCTAGTCTTTAAATCTTAAGAGAAATTATCAGCTACACACTATATTTTTGTTGTTTTTTGAGTCAGTATATTTTTATGTGGCCTAGGTTGGTCTTGAACTCAGGAGCCTCCTGAGTGTTGAGTGTTGGAATTGCAGACACATGCCACCATACCTAGTTTATGTGGTTTTTCTAATAACAAAAAACGTTAAGGTCAATTTTAAACTAAAGTTAGTGGAACTAAAATTGAGTGTTAGATATTAGAAAGGAGAATGGTCCTGCGGCCATAAATGTAATTTACGTTTGATGAAACTACTCACTGCTTTGTCTTCATCTCTCTTCTGTATCGGGTTTCACTTGTCAGTAAAACATCACATGGAGTTTCTATCTAGTGGATAAGCTTTCTTCCAACTCTTGCTACCATGGTTATGGCTAACACACCATGGAAACATGATTCCTAAGAAACACGGATGGTGGAAAGTGAAAGTAAGAACATGACACAAACTTACCGTTTCACCAATTTTGCCAGAATCTCCTTGGTCTCCTACTTCTCCCTGTTGGTAAAAAACATAATTTTTTTAAATGACAATTTCCCAACAAAATTATTCATAATAGTTATTCCATTTTCATTTTATATATTATTTAGTCATAACACAAAAAGGCAACAGAAATTACAGTTATTGAAAACTTTATTATAGTATTTCTATAGAATGTGGGCTTTTCTCCATTTGCATTCAAACAATTAACATACTTTTTGAAACTGAATTTTCCCATTATTTTGAATCGTTTTAAAATACATAAATTTTTTAAAAGGCAAAATATTTTATTTTCAGTCTATGAAAGTCACTCTGAAACTGCTAGGTACAAGGACAGATGGAATTACAATAAAGTCCCTGCCCACAGGGATGCTCTGTTTTCCTCACAAATAGCGCTACCGGTGTGCACGGGGCAAGCTCCCTATGAACCGAAGTATCCAGAGCTGACCTCACTGGAGAGAGAACCTAGGTTCATAACCCCTGAGACAAAGCGATATGGTCCTTAGAGCTCTGGGAACCCAAGATTTCCAGGATTCATTTGGAAGCAAACTTCACCTAATCTACTTGGCACCAATTTTCAGCCTAAGAAAGACCTTTTATAGTTTTGATTTATCCCAATTAATCTGAACATGCCTACATTTTACTGCAGAGATTTTAAATTTTTCTCTAAATATTTTTGTGTGTATTGCCTGCATGTAGGTAAGTGCACCCATGTCGTGCAATGCCCTCGGACGAGAAGAAGCTGTTGGATCCCCTAGAACTGGAGTTACAGACAGTTGTTAGCTGCCATGTGGGTGCTGGGATTCGAACCCCAGTCTTCTGCAAGAACAAGCTGTGTTCTTAACCGCTGAGCCATCTCTCCAGCTCCTCACTGCAGAGATTTTAATGCATCTGAATTTGGTGTGCTGCCCCACTGCCTGCTGGAGGTGCGAAATAAAACATCATGAAACTCGTCTGAGCTGGGCTCTGCAAAGCAGGGTATTTAGTAGTGGGGATGATAAAGGACCATCTCAGTGGTGGGAAACAGCATGGACAAAGGTAAGGACTAATAAAAGAAACATAGATTAAGTCTGAGTACCACATAGAGTGCATGAGACAGGCATGTGCTGTTTGTTTATAGAAAATTTAAAAAAATTTAAATTAAAATTAATAATTAAATTGAAGTGTGAGGCAGTGAGATGTTGAGATACCAAATTGTCATAGCCACTGGTGACTCATGGCATGGGCTAGTTTGAACTGACAGATAATGTAAGTATAAAATACATACCATATTTCAAGGTCTTTGTACAAAAAGATTAGAAAGTATATCAATTTCAACAGCAATTATATATGGAAAGTAATATTTTTATGCCTTGAATTAATTAAAACATACTATTAAAATGACGTTTTGTCTGTTTCTCTTTATTCCACACTGTGGCTCACATCCGTGTTTTAAATTATGCATCTATGGAGCAGCACTGATTTTAAGTGCTGAAACCTAATATCCATCATGAGAAGTAGTCTATTCAAATTTTCTGTTCAATAAGTAGCAAATAGCGGAACACTGCATTAGGGTACAATGCCTACTTTTAAATAAATAGCTCATCAGACAGCTTTTGTATAAAAGTTATGGCCAGACAGTAAGGACTATCAATTCTTTAGCCTGCTTCCTTCCTCACCCATAAGTAAAATAGATGACCTTTTTGTTGCTTACAGAAAATTTACTCTATAGCAAAAAAAACCAAAGTTATTTGTATATCCCCTGCATTCTTGCTTTAATATTCAGAGAGCTAGAAGGGAAAAGGAGATTTGTCTTTAAGAGGAAAGGATAAAGTAGAGATGGAGGGAAAGGACAGACAGAAGAAGGGAAGGGAGGGAAGGGATTGGGGGAGAGAGAGACAGAGGCAGAGAGGGAGAGAGAAAGACAGATGATCACACAGAGAGAGAGAGACAGAGAGAGAGAGAGACAGAGAGAGAGACAGAGAGA
>NW_008360332.1:7365637-7369981 GCF_000622305.1 Nannospalax galili
GCTTGTTAAATTTGATAATAATGCTCTGGCTGGTTTTGGATTTTTTAAAATTTTAAATCTGCAAAATTTAGCAGTTCTTACAAGCAAGTGTCTTTCAGGCCTTGATACAGCACACATTAAACTGCAGACCATTTTATATTTTTGTTTATTTATGTATTTATTATTTATTTATTTAATGAGTGTTTTGCTTGCATGTATGTAAGTGCACCCATGTTGTGCAATGTCCACAGAGGCCGGGGGCATTGCATCCCCTGGAACTGGAATTATGAACAGTTTCTAGTCACAATGTGGGTGCTGGGAATGGAACCCAGGTCCTCTGGAAGAACAGTCAGTACTCTTAACTGCTGAGCTATCTCTCCAGCCCCAAAATGCTAAATATTTTATTTATTTATTTATTTATTTATTTATTTATTTATTTATTTAAGAAGCATTTCATTACAGCTTTAAAGAAAAAAGAACAGGCGAACATCCTTTGAATGTCATATAGTGATCAAGGCTACTCAATGGTTGTATAAGGAATTGACTTAGGTGGACCCACTGTTTACTATTTATTAAAGAATTCTGACTTCATAAAGTGATATTTCTAACTAGTGGTAAAATGACCTCAAAAGTTCTAGTTCATTGCCTGCATCAAACCCACGACTTGCACCCTGACATTTCTTTATTAAATTGCATAAAATTATGCTTTATTTTGTATCTCATTTGCAGAAGTTTGCTAAAATCTCATTCTATTTTTACAAATTTATACAAATACAGACATACCTACATCCCTCCTAAATTGCTCTTTGAACCATTTTTAATATCTTACTGGTATCCCATAAGTTGGGAATTTGTTCATTTAATTTGTATGAAAGTCATAATTTTATTCTTTTGAAAATTTATATTTAATACTGATAAAAATGTCAGCTGCTTTACCTTTAAACCTTCTGGTCCTGGTTCACCCACATACCCCTTGGAACCTGGTTTTCCCTAGAAGAGAACAGAATGAAAAACAGTAAAAACAAAAGAAATATATTTAGCTATTCTCATATATATGAAAGTTTCCTAAGGCTTATAAAATATAGTCTGTGCTTATGAAATGAACAACATCAAAATTATTTGGTGCTTATTTATCACATGCATTAGCTGTTCATACCCCAAATACTTATCTGCCATCACACAGCTTGTACTTTAATGAGAGTGACAGAAGATTTACAGCATACAATACATACGTGTGTGTGTGTGTGTGTGTAGTATGTTATGTGAAGTAGTAGTAAATATAAAGGGCAACAAATTAAGCAGGGAGGGGAGATATCAACTATTGTATGGGTTTTATTGGAAGTATTTGCTAAGTATTCTATGGAGAAAGACCACACTGAGAAGGCAGCAAATGAGTAAAAATTATTTTTCAATATATATTTTTATTGAATTTTTGTGCATTTCATACAATACATCTTAATCATGTTTTGACCCCTTCCCCTATCTACACCCCCTGTTAACCTGTCCCCTGGATTTCATGCTTTCTGTCATATATGTTAAGGCCTATTGACTCAAGTTTGTGTCTCCAGATGTCCCTCGGTACAAGCTCATCCACTGGATCCTGTTAGCCTATCCCTTAAAGAAGACCAACTCTCCCTCTCCAGCAGGGATCAGCTGCCAATAGTTCCCCGGCTAAGGTTGGGGCCTGCTGTCCATTTCCTCAGTTCTATGCTGGATTTGTGTCTAACAGAGTTTGCATGGGTCTTATGCATGCTGACACCCTTGCTGTAGGTTCATATGAGCAAGTTCCCAGAAGCTGGGAAGACTCTGTTTCCTTTTGGTCATGGAATAAGTTATATAGACATTCAAAATATCAGCCTTCTGGGTACAATAACAGCTTTCTGTGCAAAGGTCCTTCGGCAGGACTGAGCATGGAGTATTGGAGCAACCATGAGGAGTCATGAGGCCACTGTGGAGCTACAAGAGAAGATGAGTAAGAAGATGAAGCTCAGAAGGGAATGGGGGAGTGGGAAGCCATGTCATACTAGGCTTTGTAAATTCCAGTAGGTTATTTGGCTTTTACTAAGTGAGACAGGAAACTTTAGGTGAGGTCGGAGAAGAAAAGCAATATGATCTCTGTGCTCCTACAATCACCTGGATGCAAGAGTAGAAGCATGGAATAGAAACAACGGTTTACTGCAATAACCCAGTGAGAGGTGTGGTGCTGCAGGTCAGTGGGGCAGCAGAGGTGGCCATGAGAAATGGGAAGGCTCAGGATACAGATGGTAGAGCTTCCAGGAACTGCTTATGAAGCATATATGGAAGAGGGAAAAAGAGGAGACCAGTCAGCATGAACTTTGTGAACAAAAGTTCCTGGAAAGAGCCCCACTTTACACTGAACCTTCTACAAGGTTGATTAACTGATTAGAACTTCAGTAATTTTGTAGAGTTTGGACTGTTACAAGTCCAGAGTCAAATTATCTTGGGGTAATCTTTAGCCCTCTTAGCATCCATTTACTGCCCTCCTCTCTATGTGACCTTACATCTTTGTGACTATTAGATAAATCCGTTGGAATTTACAAACAGAATACTAGCTTCCACCAACCTATAGGTAAAGAATGTGGTCAGATAGTATCTGAGGACTATCACTGAGATTTCCCCACTTCTCTGCAACCTGCTTACCTGATGTTTCTACCAATATATTTGGAAAGTGCCTTGATTTTTAAAATTTGGTTGTTCTGTTACTATAAAAACTTCATGAAATCATTACCACATTGGGACATGGAGTTTAGGGTAATATGAATCTGTGTTCCTGGGTCATGGTCATTTTATTTGGCTACAGAATAAACTATTTCTTATCCTTTTTTGAGGTGAGAGTTGGGTTTTTACATTGACAACTTTATATTTTCAGTTTGAGTAAGCAAACACAAAGCAGAACAAAGAACTGGAAAACATCCTATTACTATTAAATATCAATTGTTCTCCAATTAATTCAAAGTACAGAGTAGCCCAGTTGAGTGGAACAATTAAATTTCTCTGATATTGACAAAATATTTTTCAGCAATCCATTTTTATTTATATTGATTGGAAAGAGCCTTAGTGAGAATATTCCTTTCCATTCATAATAGTGTAATGTTCATTTAAGTTTCACAGCACACTGTAAAATAATATATTGAATCTACATTATAGAAAAATATAATTGGAATCAGGAATCAGTGCCTTTATAATCTCTTTGAAATCAATTCATTGTGAGTGCCAGTAATGGGATTATGACTTATGGTCCTATTTAAGGTCTGGTACACTGCTTGTTTTCGGAGTGTTGTACTTGAAAATGTAATATTGAAACCTTATATCATATAATATCTTATAGAATTGTTTTCAAGATTAAGGTTGATTCATTTGACATACTTAGAACAATCCTGGTTCCCAAATCTATCTTTCAACAATAGAAAGAAAATAATAACAAATATGAAGGGTAAGTAGGTAAGAGTAAAGCTCTCTTGTTTCGTAGGGAAGTACATTTTAAATGAGATCAGTTTTTCTAGGATCAAATAATAGTTTTTCTGTTCTATATATACCCTTTCTTACAAAAAATAAAATGTCTCTTTTCCAGTGGTATAATAGCAGTATGTGTGCTTATGAGATAAAGAATATAAATAATTACTATCTCATAAAATATAAATCAATATTTAAGAAAGTATTTAAGAAAGTACCATTTGTGACACTATCAAAGAGAATGAGACATATTCTTTTAACATAAATATAGCATATCTCAATCATTTCAAATGCAAACTTTGGTTATACTAAAAAAATTAAATAATGTAAGACTTCAAATCTTGGTCTCCAATACTGTAGTGCCCACCTGTAGCTAAGGGAGACAACCCACTATTGTTTTAAAATGACGGCCAAATTTGTTTTCTTCCCCTATTTAGACGCCTTTGCAAGGGAACTGACACTGATTCTAACAAGTCCAAAAGTGATCAAAATGCCTGAAAGCAAATCCTGAATCCATCACTCTCAAGTCCAGCCTTGGCAGACAAAAGAAAAATGAGAAGGAACCCAATAGTGATGCTTTTGGAAGCTAACAACTGTTTGTAACTCCAGTCCAGGGGATCTGACAGCCTCTTCTGACCTCCACGGGCATTGCACAACACCAGTGCACTTACCTACATGCAGGCAATACATGGATACACATAAAATAAAAAAAATAAATTAAAAAATTTTAAAAAAAGGATAGGAGGTAGGAATTGGGTAGGCAGTTAGTGTAGATCTAAAGACCCCAAAGAAAGTAGCCAGTTTTGTGGCTAAAAGTCAAAATGTCCTTGGGCCTCTTAGCAACATGCTCTGTTCCAAGGACAAAAATTGTCAAAAGTATTTGGGAGCTTG